>NC_140583.1:758457951-758742951 GCF_964204655.1 Triturus cristatus
ATAGGTGGGGCGCTACGCTCCGCTCCTACCCTGAAAGTCTCGGGGGGATTCGTCAAGCGGGGGCTGAGATAAAAGGGGGGTCCCAAAACGCGTTTTTCCCATGCATTTTTCCATAGGACCTTTAGAACGAGCTACAGCCCGAATGGCTGAACAGAATTACTCAAAATTTGGCAGAGAGGTAGTCCCTAGGTCAAGGAAGTGCCTTTTGTAGGTTTGGTGTAAATCTGTTCAGTAGATTCTGAGAAAATAGCCTTTAAATCAATATATATATCTGAGCCAGCTTACGGTACGCTTACCGTACGCTTACGGTAAGCGTACGGTGGCGTGCGCGAGCGCGATTCTGATTGGCTCTTAGATCTTAGTAAACATTCGAATCGGCCGAAACCAGGAAGCGGCGGCCGCCATTTTGTCTCTCGCACTGAGAGAGATTTTTAAAATCGGAAGCCCAAAAACATGTAAAGGGGCTGTTTTGACAACTCCCTCCCACATAGTCATGTTGAGGGAGTCCCCAAACATCCCCCAAGTGCAAAAACGGTTTTATTTTTTTTTCGGCAATTTCGCGGGGTACGCTTACCGTACGCTTACGGTAAGCGTACGGTAAAAAAATAAAAATAAAAAAAACACTATCCACACTTACCCCCTGTGCTTTTGGTGGCCGAAGGCCACCAAATGTGCTGGGCTTATTACAATGGAAAAAAACACTATCCACACTTACCCCACCCCCTGTGCTTTTGGTGGCCGTAGGCCACCAAATGTACAGGGCTTATTATAAGGGAAAAAAACTTAGCATTTAAAAAACCGTACTAATTCACTGAAAAAACCATAGGTTTCACACACGTTATAGTTAGGAATTAGCATTTAAAAAACCTTGCAAATTCACTGAAAAAACCATAGGTTTCACACATGTTATAGTTAGTGGAAATTTTACTGATAAAAAACCAATGAAATTGCCCCGTTATAGTTAGCGCAGGCAACTATAACTCACGCGACCGCAATCCTCTGCTGATGACATATGTGTCTTTATGAAAAAAAAATATTTGTAATATATGTATAGCTAAAAATGTATGGAAGAAGACATGGGCAAATAAGTGTCTAAATACAGTATTAGCATCAGCAGAGGATTGTGGTCGCGTGAGTTATAGTTGCCTGCGCTAACTATAACGGGGCAATTTCATTGGTTTTTTATCAGTAAAATTTCCACTAACTATAACATGTGTGAAACCTATGGTTTTTTCAGTGAATATATATATAGAGCGAGAGAGAGAGAGAGAGATAGATATAGAGAGAGAGATATAGAGAGATATAGAGAGAGAGAGATATAGAGAGATATAGAGAGAGAGAGATATAGAGAGATATAGAGAGAGAGATATAGAGAGAGAGAGAGAGAGAGAGATATAGAGAGAGAGAGAGAGATAGATATAGAGAGAGAGATATAGAGAGAGAGAGATATAGAGAGAGAGATATAGAGAGAGAGAGATATAGAGAGAGAGATATAGAGAGAGAGATATAGAGATATAGAGAGAGAGAGAGATATAGAGAGAGAGAGATATAGAGAGAGAGAGATATAGAGAGATATAGAGAGAGAGAGATATAGAGAGATATAGAGAGAGAGAGATATAGAGAGATATAGAGAGAGAGAGATATAGAGAGATATAGAGAGAGAGAGATATAGAGAGATATAGAGAGAGAGATATAGAGAGAGAGAGAGAGAGAGAGATATAGAGAGAGAGAGATATAGAGAGAGATAGAGAGAGAGATATAGAGATATAGAGAGAGAGAGAGATATAGAGAGAGAGAGATATAGAGAGAGAGATATAGAGAGATATAGAGAGAGAGATATAGAGAGAGAGAGAGAGATAGAGAGAGATATAGAGAGATAGAGATATAGAGAGAGAGAGATATAGAGAGAGAGAGATATAGAGAGAGAGAGATATAGAGAGAGAGAGAGAGATATAGAGAGAGAGAGATATAGAGAGAGAGAGATATAGAGAGAGAGAGATATATAGAGATATATAGAGAGAGAGAGATATATATATAGAGAGATATAGAGAGATATAGAGAGATAGAGAGAGAGATATAGAGAGATAGAGAGAGAGAGAGAGATAGAGAGATATAGAGAGAGAGAGATATATATATATTACCTACTGGCGATAGCCAGTAGGTAGTTATAGTTAGGACCACGTTTCCATAGGAAAACCTCAACATTCTATTTTGAATAACTTTGGCGCCGGTCGACGAATCCTCGCGAATTTCTCAAAATAGGTGGGGCGCTACGCTCCGCTCCTACCCTGAAAGTCTCGGGGGGATTCGTCAAGCGGGGGCTGAGATAAAAGGGGGGTCCCAAAACGCGTTTTTCCCATGCATTTTTCCATAGGACCTTTAGAACGAGCTACAGCCCGAATGGCTGAACAGAATTACTCAAAATTTGGCAGAGAGGTAGTCCCTAGGTCAAGGAAGTGCCTTTTGTAGGTTTGGTGTAAATCTGTTCAGTAGATTCTGAGAAAATAGCCTTTAAATCAATATATATATCTGAGCCAGCTTACGGTACGCTTACCGTACGCTTACGGTAAGCGTACGGTGGCGTGCGCGAGCGCGATTCTGATTGGCTCTTAGATCTTAGTAAACATTCGAATCGGCCGAAACCAGGAAGCGGCGGCCGCCATTTTGTCTCTCGCACTGAGAGAGATTTTTAAAATCGGAAGCCCAAAAACATGTAAAGGGGCTGTTTTGACAACTCCCTCCCACATAGTCATGTTGAGGGAGTCCCCAAACATCCCCCAAGTGCAAAAACGGTTTTATTTTTTTTTCGGCAATTTCGCGGGGTACGCTTACCGTACGCTTACGGTAAGCGTACGGTAAAAAAATAAAAATAAAAAAAACACTATCCACACTTACCCCCTGTGCTTTTGGTGGCCGAAGGCCACCAAATGTGCTGGGCTTATTACAATGGAAAAAAACACTATCCACACTTACCCCACCCCCTGTGCTTTTGGTGGCCGTAGGCCACCAAATGTACAGGGCTTATTATAAGGGAAAAAAACTTAGCATTTAAAAAACCGTACTAATTCACTGAAAAAACCATAGGTTTCACACACGTTATAGTTAGGAATTAGCATTTAAAAAACCTTGCAAATTCACTGAAAAAACCATAGGTTTCACACATGTTATAGTTAGTGGAAATTTTACTGATAAAAAACCAATGAAATTGCCCCGTTATAGTTAGCGCAGGCAACTATAACTCACGCGACCGCAATCCTCTGCTGATGACATATGTGTCTTTATGAAAAAAAAATATTTGTAATATATGTATAGCTAAAAATGTATGGAAGAAGACATGGGCAAATAAGTGTCTAAATACAGTATTAGCATCAGCAGAGGATTGTGGTCGCGTGAGTTATAGTTGCCTGCGCTAACTATAACGGGGCAATTTCATTGGTTTTTTATCAGTAAAATTTCCACTAACTATAACATGTGTGAAACCTATGGTTTTTTCAGTGAATATATATATAGAGCGAGAGAGAGAGAGAGATATAGAGAGAGAGAGAGAGATATAGAGAGAGAGAGAGAGATATAGAGAGAGAGAGAGAGAGAGATATAGAGAGAGAGAGAGAGAGAGATATAGAGAGAGAGAGAGAGAGAGATATAGAGAGAGAGATATAGAGAGAGAGAGAGAGATATAGAGAGAGAGAGAGAGATATAGAGAGAGAGAGAGAGATATAGAGAGAGAGAGAGAGATATAGAGAGAGAGAGAGAGATATAGAGAGAGAGAGAGAGATATAGAGAGAGATATAGAGAGATAGAGAGATATAGAGATATAGAGATAGAGAGAGATATAGAGAGATAGAGAGAGATATAGAGAGATAGAGAGAGATATAGAGAGAGAGAGAGAGATATAGAGAGAGAGAGAGAGATATATATAGAGAGAGAGAGATATAGAGAGAGAGAGAGATATAGAGAGAGAGAGAGAGAGAGAGAGAGAGAGAGAGAGAGAGAGAGAGAGAGAGAGAGAGAGAGAGAGAGAGAGAGAGAGAGAGAGAGAGAGAGAGAGAGATAGATAGATAGATAGATAGAGAGATAGATAGAGAGATAGATAGATAGATAGATCAAACCATTTAGCTCATCACTCAACCACAGTGACTGAACAAATGCACCACTAGGGCTAACCACTTTGGGCTAACCAAGGCACACATTGAAACATGAGGGCTTTCAAATCCTAACAAGCTGTGCACATTCCTATGCCTCACTGTTTACAACATCTAAACATCAAACTGAGAATACACACTGCTAGCAACGCATTTTCAGGTCTATAAGAAGGCCTAATACTTTGAAGTTATTCCACTCTGGGCACCAATACTGGTCTACTGGCGCTGTAAAGACTCCCTCACAACTTCAAATCATTCTTGGTCGCCCATAAGGTAAGGGCTTTTATCTTTTTAAAAGTAGCAATATATACAGAGTAGGCTTTGAGTCAAATCTCCTTCACCCACTACCTTCTTTGGCTCTAGTCCTTTCAGCCAGTGGCCTAAGACACTGGCAATAATATCTTGGAGCAGCATGCAGGAGTAGCTCAATCTTGCCATCTTTCTATTGACGATTTAGTTATATCCTTCTCGCTCATAGGGACGTGCTGGTAGGCTTATTTCATATCTCAAAAGTATGATCATTCATCACACATTCCATAGTCTTATTTTCATGTTGTTCAAAAACAATTCTTTTTTCTGTGTCAGGGTTTTTCTAATTCTTTTCATTCTTTTTAGTGCTTAAGTGCAAGCCTGATGCCAAGATGGCCATCCCCCCAAACTGCTGCGAAGTAACCATTACGGTCAGGCTTGCCTTCAAGCACTGACATAATATTTAAAAAATATGAAATATTGACAAAAAAGATTTGAGAACAACCTCAAAGTAAGAAAAACGATTGACTAGATCAGAGGTTTCAGTCTTTTAGCCAGAGCTAAGATTGCTGCCTCGCATACAGCAGTTCTTTCCTCTGCAGATGCACCACAGCAAACAACGAGCATGCACGCCGGCTTTGCTTTGAATCTGCCACCAGGCAGCTGTTGCTATTCAGAGCATCCCGGCAGCTCTCTGCTACTGATAAATATTGGCAGAACCAAATCGTTCTAGTTGGCACATTAAAATACTTGGTAATACTTGGTAAACTCTGCAAGCTTCTTAAATGGAGCAGAGCAAATAGGGCATGCTTTGTGGCCTTGCACAGTAGCGGTAAAGAGTTCCAGTTGCGGTCATAGCTATATAGGACAGCTGGTATATTGATGCCACTGTCCGTCGTGCAAAGTTTTCCACCACCAGATGTGCATCTCGAAGGGAAGGGCTTACAGCCGCAGCGGATCGGTGGTGCACGTTTGCCATGCAACAGCTGTTTGCCCTAATCCTGGCATGGGATAGCTCTACTCAGTAGTGAATAAATTACCGCAGCTTAGCAGCTAGAATATCCCTACAGTACACAGCTATAACTATACAGAACATTAGGCTTCAGGGGATCATGTGATGCTCTGAACAGCTGAAGTTAAGTAGTAATGGACCTGCAGCAGACTGAGAAAACAAACTGTGCCTAGGGTAAAGTCAGGAAACTCATCCCGCCTTAGTAAAATGCTTCTTTTCTCAACTTTGCAGGCAAGGTTTAAAACTTGTCCCACAATTAATGCGTCGGAATAATAATACAGCACAATCTCGAATGACTTGCCCCTATAAACCACAATGATGTGCCAGGTGTGCTGATATGGCACACTAAGCACCCATACTTGGTGATTATCACGGTTTGTAACAGGACCAATAGGTCCGGTGTCCTATAACTGCTACAAGCTGGTCGCCACAAAAAGGTGGCACAATGCTGTTTTAATTACAAATTTCATGCCTACTATGTTGCCTGGCTCGTAAATGAAAAAGGATAAGTTAATGATTACAACTTGAAATGGCCAAATTATTTCACTACTAAAGCGAGTGGATATTACATCTTATACTTTACATTTGTCTCCATCTGAATGATGGGTTTTCAAAGACCAACCACATACTGTTGATTTTTTTTTCCAGAATTAGAAGCTTCAAAGAATCTTTCGGGTCACTCCACTGCCATTCTCACAAGGAGATACATCACTCCTGAAGTTGTGTGATTAGCCTTCACTATGGGAAGGGGAGGAAGGTTAGCTCCTCTGTCGTTTTTGACTATGAAAAGTCTAGTAAGGAAATAGTGGAGTACACCTTTGTGGTCTGGGGCACTCCAAAACTAGCACCACTGTAATCTAGCAAGGATTGAGTTATTTCTGAAAAAAGATAGAAAAGGATAAAAAAAAGGATAGAAAAAAGGAGAAAAAAAAAACAGAAGTCAGCCTAATTTGCAGAGTGAACCGCTGGCTCACACTCAAGCTTGAACTGCTGCTCACTCTCAAGTTTGGGGTGAGGAGCATAACCTGAGGTGGAAACAAAAACAAGACTGGTAACTTGAACGCTTGAATTTTTCTTTTTACATTTGTCATCCCGAGTGGGACTGGTATGCCCAGACGTGGGTCCATGCTCTCCATGGCTATTCTGGCTGATGATGGGTGAAACCCCGAAACAGGTCCTAGGATGCTTGTTTCCAGTCCAAGGAGGACCTGGCTTGGTAGTTCGGGCTGGACTGTTCCCACTAGGAACAGGGTCAAGACTGATTTGCATATGCCTGGGTCTAAACTGGAATGACATGGGGAGCAAAAAAACGATGGATTTAGACCCATATCTCTGTACTGGGGTGAATGTATGACATTGTTCAGCATTATGTCCATCAATTGTTCTTTCTGCATTTGTCACCTCAAGTGGGATGGGTATGCCCAGGCGTGGGTCCCGTGCTCTTCAAGCCACTGGAGTCAAGCTAGCCTGCCTGATGATGGGTGAAACCCCAAAACTGGTCCTAGGATGCTTCTTTCCAGTTCAAGGAGGACCCGACTTGGCAGTTCATGCTGGACTGTTCCCATTGGGAACAGGGTCAAGACTGGTTTGCATATGGCTAGGTCTAAACTGGAATGGAATGGAATGGGAAGCAAAAAAAACGATGTATGTAGGCCCAGATCTCTGCACTGGGGTGAATGTATGACATTGTTCAGCATTCCGTCCATCAATTGTTCTTTTTGAAAAGCTCGCCAATCACATAGCCAGGACCGACAACCTAGCACAGACTTTTCTGCACAAAATTAAATCATCTGGAACAGACTTGCCTTAGAGATATTAGGGAAAGTAAGCTTGAGTGACATTCGTCAGGGAGACTAGGATGAACCAAAGGCGTTTATTCAACAAAGATATGGTCATCCTAGCCTAACATCCACTTCCAATTTCAGCAGAAGCTTGCAGGGTTTCGGGATTCAAAAAAAGCAAAGCTATGAGCGTATCAATATATCAGGCATCACAGAGCAGATAGACTAGACAGCTTCAGAAAAAAGAACTAGGGCAGAAGATGGGCTAACCTCCCAATTAAGGCCGCCCAAGCTCAAACACTATTTACCCTGTCCTCGGCCACACATAAAATAGCAATATTAGGATTTGTCACTTTTTCACATTCCCTGTAGCTTTTGAAGTAACACTATAGAACTTAGTGTTTGCCACTCATTATATTAAGTATTTCATTAAAACTAATCCTATCTTTTGCCACCTTCCCTCATCCCAGTTTTCTCTGCTACTAGTAATAAAATAACTAGGTTTATTAATGGTTTTGCCAAAGCTTTTCGGACTTTTATCCTTTAACGTCCTAGTATTTATCATTTTAAATTTCTGCCTGCCCCGGCCCTTCTTACAGAGTTAAGTAATGGTGAATTTCGTCAACACGGACTGTGGTCTCTCAAAACCGTACTATAAGACCTTTTGTTTCACCTCTGTCGGCAAGCACCTAGACTAGAGCGTTTTTGGACTTCAGTCAAACACTATTAAACTTGCAGACACAAATGAAGGCCCATATCAAATGCAGGGCAACACTCGAAGGAACAGCAACTTAGTGCTGCCTCCCATGCCACATTAGGTAGCTCCAGCCAACTCATACATTGTTTGAAGCAAGGAATATCTATTTTGAATGAGGATGGGATTTGGATATAGACATCCGCTCTAGTAGCACCAGAATTCGGGTCATCTTGATTAGGCTGGGGTTGTGTCTATTTTTCTTACTGGAATTAGGTCTGGGTTTTTTTCTTTTTGTTCTCTTTTTTGTCAAAAACTGCAGGAAGAATTACAGGGCAAATTAAAGACAACTGGTGCAGAAAAGAACCCTCACGACGAGTACAAAGGGGGTGGATGCTAGGCATAACCTTTGTTGTCTCTATGGACGGGCCAGGTGATGAAAGTTACTGTGTCTGCTGCCCGTGTGGGACTAACGAAGCTAATGAAGCTCAGAGCATATGAAGGGCTTGTCTACTATTACCTTTGTGTTTTGTGAGAGCAAGGTTTTCTTGGACTGTAGGGTTTGGATGCAGAGTGACACCCACAAAGACAACATCAGAGAGGGACCAAACAGTACTTGGTGGATGGTATCAACTCAGGTGGGCAGTCAGTCAGCTTAGATCATATCTTCGTTGAATGTCCTGGATCACCCATTGGATAACTAAAAATGTGTATTTACAAATACATTTGTGTAGTATCATTATATCAGGTAATCAAGTTACATACTATTAGCACCAAAGCACAACGATACATTAACGCTATGCTAGGCTTTTTTTTGGTTGCACACAGTGACAGCATGGGTAATGGCCAATTGGACAGTATTGTAAATTAACCAGAGAATGTATTGCTTAATGAAACAGTGACTGTTGAGCAAATAAACGTGAGCAGACAGAGGAACAGATCCAGTTAACCAGATTCTACACTATGAAATAGGCTCCACTATGCCCCATTTAAGCCAAGAACAAACAGGTTCTGCCAGTCCAAACAAATAGTAAAGGCTGTCCCTTCCAGTCGATGAGATTCTGCAAAAAGATGTCTTGAACATCAATCACTCTTACATACTGCATCAAAGTAATCTGCAACAGGTAAAATTATTGCATTTAATGCACAGACACGTTCTGACACTGTAAAGACGACAAATTGTATAGCGCTCCATAAAAACAACAAACCATACAAACCAAAAACATCAACAGCATTGGTAACCGAACTAGTCGGCATATGCTTTGGTTTGTTTATAAATGGAGTTGCTAGCGGCATTCGTTTTAAAAAAGGAAAAGTCTAACTATGCAACAAAAAGCACAGTATAGTAAGAAACCCAATTTTGTTGACTTTTCCTTTGTTCTCAATGGTCAACAAGCACTGAAAAAGCAAATAGGTCTGGCCTTGGCAAGCTGGTGCGTTTTCTTCTTATTGCAAGCATATGCTATAAAAAGAAAGAAAAGGAAATATGCTGCTGCCTAAACATTTTGGCCCCATGACCACAATAACAATTGTAAATTTGAAAAAAGGACCATTCTACATAATTTAAAATAATACGGGTGTTTCCTAACAAGAAGGGGTACTTAGAACAGATCTAAAAAACGTTTTAATTTCATGTGCATCACAGGAAAATATGACTCTTAATAGTGCACAGAAAAAGCACGATCGACTTTAAATTACAGTAACTTGAAGGCATACTTGAAACACGTAATGACTAAAAAAAATATTGTAAAAGGATAAAGAATTAAAAGCAAAAAGCATTGGCGAAGAATATCATTGGTGACCTGTGTTCACTATATTTATAAGTGGCTATGATCACTTGATCACGCCAAAATGCATTGAAACTCAGAGCAAGGAACCTGTGGCTGAGGTAGACTGACACATTATCCCATTCTCTATGCTATGATGGGCAGAGGCAACATGTGAATGGTAGCTGCAGAGACCAATGGATGTGAAGTGTTGACTCCAAGCTCGCCATGTACATACATGCATGTATTTTTTAGTTTACCATTTATTTTTAATAACGCGAACCTTGCAAAACGAAAGCGCTCTCTTAGCAGACCGAAAACAATCAGTAAATAATATGCCGGTGTCACCTCCGTGAACTGGTGCCATTACAAGCACTGATGCACGTGATATGTAACTGAGGTACGTACGCATGCAATGCAGAGTGCCATTTTCGGCCATGCAAGCGTGACATTTGATAATGATAGTTCCATATGTCTGCTACAGCTCGTTCTTTATCTTCCAATGCTCTGCCGAGCGAGCATCCGGTTCTCTGCAGCTCATTTGCCGCCCACACACAGCACAACCCACAAACAGTAGCACGAGATATGAGGTAAGATAGTAACATAGAAACTGAAATGACCTATTGTCCACAAGCCTTCGCACACTCTAGCACGTGCCCCAGCCCACACGAGCACAAGGGCCACGCAGAGAAAGGACACTTGGCTCTTCATGTCTGTCGACACGCTGTGTCTTTTTTCCGGACCTTTCCTTCCCCCTGTACTTACCATTCAATACTTTTGCGGTTGTAAAGCGTGCAATCCCCGAAATCACAGACTTTGCAACCAGAAGTGTGTGCTTTGAAATCTGCACAGCTACTATGCCAGCCGGAAAAGCCAAACTGACTGCCAGAAACTTTGTGAACCCTTTCCGATTCGCAAATAAGAGGGGTTATGAAAAGGGGAAACCTCCTATTCGTGATTTTTTATTTGCATGTACCATGAGTTTATGATCACTGTCCGAGCTGCAAACCACTGATCAGTTACCAACCCCAAGTCGGATAATAACTAATTGTCAAAGAGGATTTTTTTTTTTATTACAATGAATGCAAACGCAGGGATGGAGGCATGCTGACCCTCAGAGGCCTCTACACTTGTGTCACCAGGGAGGTTCAGATACGCATCCTGCCTAATCAATATTCACTAAGCAGGAGTTTGGTGACCACCTGCAACTCGACATTTCCGGAAGCACATGATTAGTATATCAGAGGCATCGCAAAAAAAGAAGCCCAGGTCACAAATGAGTACAATTTGCACATGCAGTTTTATATTCAACTTTTTATTGAATTTAAAGGACCATCCATCACATTACACAGCTGTTCACCTACAACCTTAATGGCCGGCAGCAAAAGTCAGAACATCCAAAGGCAGCTACTGTGAAACAATGGGGATCTTCTGCCCCCCACATCGCAGCCCCAGGTAGAAGTGTCAATTACTAAGGCATCTCCCCGCCCACCAGGCTGTGTGCCCTGCTTGATCCCATGTCGGAGACGCCAGTTGAACCAAGTGTGGCGTTGCCAAATTGGCTACTGCTAAGTAGAGGTCATCAGGCAAGACCAGCGGGGTACCTGTAGATCTATTCTTTTCGTCCCATGGCTAGGTTGGGAATGCTGTTATACGAGTTTAAGTAACATACATTACAGTCGCATCTGACATTGCGTCCCAACTGACAGTAGCCCACGTGGGCTGCGTATGAGTGACCCACTTGCATTTCCTCTACCCGACGTTATTAGGAGTGGGCATTTTTGAGCTATTTATATCATCCAATACTTGTTCTATATATATCCACTAGCAGTTATGCAGGACTTACAGTGTCGTGTGAGACACAACAACCAGCAGGCAGTGCATAATATAACGAAGATGGGGGGGGAGGGCACAACCACTCTGCGATGCTGCAACACTGCTGTAGTATCCATCCACTCTATCCTAAGTCATAGATTAACAAGAAAAACAACCAACCAACAGGTAGGGGGTGAGGGCGGGAGGAAAGGAGGGGGACACCAGGGAGGGGTAGACCGACTTGGCGGGGGGACAAGGAATTGTAAGTAGCCACAACCGCTATCTAGTTCCCTTTTTCAAACCCAGAGGCACTCCCCCGAGAGAACCAGTGTTTACATGATGCAGCAAGGGATAGTGAGCCTGGTCCGTTCGGCTAGAGTTAGCGGCTCCCTGACAGTGATAGTGATTGCTCTGTGGATCTCCAAAACCCCCCCGGATCAGTAGGGCACACCACATCATCAAATAACTTTAAGGCCCGGAGCCGCGGCGGTTGCAATCTAGCATGCTCCAGCCTCCCCAGATGGTCTACTAGAGGTTTCCATAGTTTCCGAAACTTAGTGTCTCGGAATTGAAGGCGTGCCGTGAGCAGCTCCATCGCCACCACACCCAATACCCTTTTAATGTGGCTAAGGACCTCTTTCCAATATGTAGTCAAGAGGGGACACGCCCACCAAATATGTATGAAGTGTCCCAGGGCCTGGGTACAGCGCCAGCATAAAGGGGATACCTTAGGAAACATCTTCTGAAGTCGGACGGGGGTATAGTACCATTGAGTCATCACCTCATAGGCTGATTCCTGCTGGGGGATGCTACGAAAGGTTTTGGGAATATCGCCCCAGAGCCGTGCCCACTGGGAAGGGGTAACACCTGAGCCGGGAAGACTTTGCCACCGCAGTTGATACGGGTGGGGATCTAGATGCTGCGTATGTTGGAGCACTTTATATATGCGAGAGATCAGACCCTTATAAGTGCCAAATGTGCGTGCTAACTTCTCAAACGGTGTGAAAGGCCGCATGGCCGCCTGCATCAGGGAGAAGCCTTGTATCCAATGCCGGAGCTGTATGTACTGAAATTTGTCCTTCTCCGTTAAGCCAAATTCTTGCTTGCATTGGGCAAAGGTCTTGAAGTCCCCTCCCAGGAATAAATCCCGTATTGTCCTACAACCTGTTTCCGTCCAGTTCACAAAATACGGCGGTCGGCACGCTGGGGGGGGAACTGTGGGTTGCGAGCAATAGGGGTGTGAGGGGAAGGTGGCAAGGCCCCTACGAACTGCCACCTTGTCCCAAATCTCGAGGACTGTTTTAGTGGGGACGGCCATGTAAGCACTGCGGTGACGCGCCTCCCGAGGCAACCAAGCATGGTTCCAGAGCGGGCGACAGGTAACTGCCCTGTCCATGTGAAACCACACCTTTTCGCTCTCCCATGCTCCCCATTCCAGCACAAAGCGTAGATGCGACGCCCAATAGTAGTCAAGCAAATTGGGGCAGGCAAGTCCGCCCCTGTCGCAGGGGAGCTTCAACATTTTATTAGAGAAGCGCGTTTTTTTACCCCCCCATATGAATGCGACCAGGTCACGTTACAACCCCTGAATTTGATGCTCCGGAATAGGCGTCGGTAAGGTTTGAAATAGATAGAGGATCTTCGGTAGTATGGACATCTTAATTGCGTTGAGGCGGCCAAGCCAAGAAAGTGGCAGGGTTTTCCACGTGCGCAGATCCTCCAGTACTGAGAGCTTACATTCCTGCCAATTGGCCTGTGTCCACGTGGCGAGGTCTGGTGTCAAGTTAAGGCCAAGATACCTCACTGAGCTGCTCGCCCACTGATAGGGTACGCAGGCCCGTAGTGCCGTGATGTCAACCTCTGGGATCGTGATGTTAAGAGCCCAGGACTTCGTATGGTTAATTTTAAGTCCCGAGGCACGTTCATAGGTTTGGAGCAACGAGTGCACCGCAGGCAGTGAGAGTAACGGGTCAGACAGTGTGAGGAGAAGATCGTCTGCAAAGAGGGCAATCTTGTGTTCAACTCCCCTCAGGGAGAGACCCCGAATATCGGGGGACTGGCGGATCAGGATGGCAAGAGGTTCCACCACCAGGGCAAACAGCAGAGGCGACAGTGGGCAACCCTGCCGAGTGCCCCTGCAGATAGAAAAAGGCTGCGTAAGCTGGCCATTCACTCGCACCCTGGCCACTGGCGAGATATAAGGGGCCATAATACGCGCCACCATTTTAGGACCCAGTCAGACCTTCTTTAAGATTGCTCGGAGGAACGTCCAGTCCACCCGGTCGAACGCTTTTTCACCGTCAAGCGACAGGAGGCAGGCCGGTATCCCCCAATGCTTGGCCTTCCCAACAATATAGGCTATGCGGCGCACATTGTCTGCGCCTTGGCGTTGGTGAATAAAACCCACTTGGTCCGGGTCGATGAGATGGGATAAATGGGCACTAAGTCGTTTAGCAAGGATTTTAGTGTACAGCTTAAGATCCGTATTTAGCAGAGCTATGGGCAGATAGGAAGAGCAGAGGGTGTGGCACTTCCCAGGCTTCGGAATGAGGGCTATTTCAGCCATTGCCATGTCCGAGGAGGGCCCGACTGACTCTGCGAATGAGTTGAAGAGACGCAAGAGATATGGTTGTAATTGCGGCAGAAAGGCACGGAAAAACGACACCGGGAGCCCGTCGGGGCCAGGTGTTTTACCCAATGGGAGGTCCTTCAAGGGGCCAGCTATTTCTTCTAGAGTGATAGGTTCCTCCAGGGGCTCAGAGTGATGCTTACTCAGTGGCTCCCAGTTACAGGCACCCAGAGCATCCGAGACCAGGTCTGGTGCTGGCGGGTCGCCGGTGTAAAGAGATGAGTAGTAATCATGAAATGTTTGGAGCTTCGCCGATTCCGTAATAGCCCAAGCTCCATCCACCCCCTGGAGTTTTGCAATGTGGGCCTTGGCCACCCGCGTTCGTAGGCGCTGTGCTAGGATAGTGCCCACCCTATCGCCGCCGTCGTAAAAGCGCTGCCGGAGCGCGAGTATTGCGTGTTCGGCCTTATTTGTTCTATGTACACGGAGCTGGCCCCGGAGGACTGCTAGACGGCGCTTATGAGCCATCAAAGGACGCTGCTGATCTATCTTTTCCAGCGTCTTAATTTCGCGTGTGAGCTGGTTTTCATACAGTTGAGCTTTGCGCGCCCTCGCAACAGCTATAGCTGTAAGAGTGCCTCTTAACGTAGCTTTGAAGGCATCCCACAGGAGGGGAAGAGGAGTCTCCGGTAGGTCATTAGTGTCAAAGTAAGCCAATATAGCTTCCCGAATTTCCTCCCTATCAACCGGATCCCGCAGGATATGGTCCGGAAACCGCCATCGGCGCGATCGCGGCGAGCGAGGCACTCGTGGAGGAGCAATTCAACATGGGCATGATCGGAAACTGAGATGCTAGAATGGGACGCCGACAGGGTATCCTTAAGGAGAGAGTGGGACACAAAGAGGAAGTCGGTGTGGAAGTAGGAGCGATGTGCGTGGGAGTAATACGTGTAGTCCCTCAGTTTCGGGGAGTGGTAGAGCCAGACATCCACCAGATTGAGAGCGGTAAGGGATTTTTTCACTGTTGCGGACATGGCCCCGACCCCGTGGAAGGCGCCCCCACAGCGATCCAGATCCGCATCCCACACCAAGTTAAAATCGCCTCCAACTATGAGATCTGTGTTCACCGGCTCAAGGTGCTCCCTAATAATCCTGCGCAAAAAGGCATCTTGGCCCTGATTGGGGGCATATATATTACAAAGTGTGAGTGTGCGGTGACCTTTCCCGACCTCCACCCTCAAAAGCCGACCCTCAGCTTCCCTAAACACCTTTGTGTCGCCTTGTGGGAAACACGCCCTGCAGAAAACAGCTACCCCCGCTGTCTCAGTAGCTGCTGAAGACCAAAACTGGTGAGTGAATCGTGGGTGAGCCATTCGAGCTACATCGGACTTGAGAAGGTGGGTCTCCTGTAGGAAGATTATATCGGGGTTCTGCTGTAGCAGGTACCTCCATATTTGGCGCCTTTTGTTAGGCGAATTGAGCCCTTTCACGTTGAGGGAGACAATCTTCCAAGAAGGGATGGTAGTCATTGACTCAGAGCATCAGGTGAAGCTGTCTCCGTGAGGCCCCCCTGTCCCCCCTCGCCAGGGGTATAGAACGGGAAGAGGAAGGGAAAAAGGGAGGGTAAAAACAGGGAAAAGAACTATAGCGCTGAAACTGCCAACATGGCCAACAATGCCTATTCCAGTCTAGGGAGTAGCCAGACACAATGGCACAGGCTGTCCCGGAGATGTCACTCTCCCAGGAATAGGAACGGGGGTCAATCATCACCATCCTTAGAAGTCCAGAAGTCCGGGCGTCAGCCCTGGGCCACCGCCTCAGGGATGTAGGTGTAGAGCCGAGGGATGGGCAGTATGCACGCTCCGTAGTGAGGCATCTAAGGCATTGAACTGGGACTCAAGGCAGCCGCCGGCCAGTCAAGCGGAGAGCCCTCTTCTCCCTAAGGCCCTCTGCAAGCACATCACCATATTGCCAAAGGATTCAGTTGAGAGCAGATGCTTGCGATCCCGCCGGCGACGAGCCACCCTCCAGGGATCGGATATGCTGGATAATGTCTTGCTTGTCCCGTGATGCTCTGCTGTCAGCGGGAGAGAGGGGGAGCCCAGGGCGGCGCACCCTGGACCACCGAGGTTTGATCGGAGCTCGGGGGCCAGCGGGGCGACGTGCGGGACTGGCCGGGATCTGGAGTAGCTGCGCTGCCTCTCTGTATGATCGTAACACACG
Organism: Triturus cristatus; assembly: GCF_964204655.1. NCBI lineage: Eukaryota > Metazoa > Chordata > Amphibia > Caudata > Salamandridae > Triturus > Triturus cristatus. The sequence goes on from NC_140583.1 coordinate 758,474,203, forward strand.
ACGCCTAGATTCCCATTGGAACATGAGAGCAAAGGGATGGCCCCATTGGTAACGGATGTTGAGTTCCCTAAGTTTGTCAGTGATAGGTCGGAAATCCCTCTGGCGTCGAAGAGTTTATCCCTGGCCGCTTTAAGGATGGCTTCCTTCCCAACGAAGAAATGGACCCGTGTCAGGATATCAGGGATGAGCCCAGGTCTCCCAGAGACCCTGTGCGCACGGTCCCGGGTTGGTGGTAAAATGTCGTCATCCCCCCGGATTTCATGGAGGAGGTCCGCCACAAACGTCATGATGTTCGTACCTTCCGCTCCGATTGGGACACCCCGTATGCGGATGTTGTTTCGGCGCCCCCTATTCTCCAAGTTCTCCTGTCTGATCTGGAGCTCAACATGCTGCTCCTCCAGGGTTGCAATCCGCTGCCAGAGATGTTCCTGGTCTTCTGTGCGAGCATCCAGGGTATTTTCCATATCATCCACTCGGCCCCCAGTTCCCCCACATCTCTCCGGAGTTCCTTAACGCAGGCCTGCACCTCCGTACGAAGCGAGCCAATTTCGGTCTTGAGGTCTTGCATAAACAGTGCCATGAAGGACTGCGTCACCGGCTCGGCTGAGTTCCCAGCGCCCGACGGTGGAACGCCCACCGGTGCCGCACCGGGCTGGCTCTATAACTCCTTCACTGTGGTGTCCTTGGAGGCCGTCGGCTGCTCCTTCCCTGGTTTAGTGCGAGTCATAGTTCAGCACCGCTCCGGCCGGACAGGGGGGGGGGGGGGGGGGGGGGGGGGGGGGGGGGGGGGAGGGTCGCGCAGGAGCAGCCCCCCGTAGGCCGCCGTGGCAGGCTAATGCAGCAGGTCAAGGGTTCTCCCCTCAGTCGCCCCCACCTGATATATGAGCAAGCTCGTAGAGGCCCCCAGCCAGTTCAATGCAGCAGCACCCAGCTCAGAGTCCACTCGCCTCCCTGGGCCAGGGGGGCATAAGCTGGGGTTCTCAGCGCTATCGGGCGTGAACAACAGGCCAAGCCGTCAGCAGGTCGGTGTGGCCCAAGTAAGCGGGGGGCCACCCTCGAGGCGTGCGCCCCTCCAGTCGCTGCTCCCACCAGGCTCCGTCGCAGGACCCCTCCAGCCCAGCCACAGCAGGCTCTTCAGAGTCTCAAGATGGCGGCAAGCGCTCCTCCAGCCGCACTAGCACACCTCAGCAAGATGGCACCGCCGCCAGAGGCCCCGGCCTCGAACACTCTTCTCCGCGTAGCCCCCGCTCAATGCCACTGCTCCAGCCAGCGACGTCGTCCCTGCGCCCCCAGGAGTTCCCGACGTACCTCACCAGGGCACGCGAAGCGGCAGACGTCTGTCCACAGCCGGCAAGCCGGAGTCCCCCAGTCCGGACAGCAGGGAGCCGGCAGTGCAAGGGGCCCCTCGAAGCTGAGCCCCACCGGACACAAGCAGCGCAAGCCCGGCCCCGCTCCACACGCCCCCCAGCACCCAGTGGTCAAGGCGATCAAAATGGCAAGCTCAAGGCCTTTCCTGGTCTGCAAGCCAAGCTACAACCCCAAGCCACTCTCTGTTCCAGGTAGGAGTCCGTATTATCAGGCGGGCCAGGGGTTATGTAAGGGGAACCACCACCAGTTCGCCCCGGGGCAGCGAAGTGTCAAAATCCAGCCCCCGGGAGCAGCAGGGCCCTCACAGAGTCAGGGGCCGCAGCGCAGCACAGGATCGGCGGAAGGCCGCGGAGTCCCCAGCAGAGCGCTCCCCCACCAGCGATGGCAATGCGTTCCAAGCAGCGTCGATCACCGCTGCGGCGCCGCTGATCCCGGAGCAGATATCTCCTCAGGCGCCCCCGGGTGCAGGCCACAAAATGGCGGTCGCATCCTTCCCCGCCTCTACAGTCCGGCCTCCCCCGCCGTCAGCCCGCCAGGCAAGGAGATCGCGCCACCACCGCCCGCCGTCCACCTCACCACCTTACAGGATTTCCAAGCTGCTCCGGCCCCAAACTCTTGTCTGCGGGGCTCGTCTCCTCCACGATGTGCTGGAGCTGGGCGCGCAAAATGGCGGGCGCGCCCTCTCCGACCGGGGCTTCCCTCCGACTCGGCTACTCCCGCCAGGCAAGAAGATCGCGCCTCCGCCGCCCTCCGGCCACCTCACCGCTTCAAAGGTCGTCCAGGCTGCTCCACCGGTGGCCCCAAACTCCTGTCCGCGGGGCTCGTCTCTTCCACAATGCGCTGGAGCTGGACGCGCAAAATGGCGGACGCGCCCTCTCCGGCCGGGGCTTCCCCTCCGACACAGCTATTTTCCACCGCCGCTCAGATCCAGGATCCCCCGGGCCGCCCGGGAGTCACCCGCTCCGCCTCCGCCACTTGCTCGCCCCCAGTTGAGGCGTCCTCTCGGCCGTCACACCGCTTTCAAATGCTATTTTCGCCAGCGGCGGCCCGGAGCCCCGGCAATGCGCGTCCTACTCCATCGACAGCGTGACCACGCCCCCCGCACATGCAGTTTTGAAACGAGGGCTCAGCACGTCAGGCCCTCCCCGTATTTTGTCTTCTATTTAACCCTCCTTGGGAGCCTCGCTACCCGAGATAAAAGGTGCTGCTAAGGGTCTGCTATGAAAAGTTCAAATGTGGACGATGGGAAGCCTCCCAGATGTACCTAAAGTAGAAAAGCTAAGTGAGCGATGCTTCATCAGCGTATTGCACAAGAACGCATGGGAGCTTTCTCAAAAAAAGTTGTAGATTTAGTACTTTTTCAATTTCTGCACATGGCCTGTGGTATGCATGGAAAGTTCCGCCATTCAAAAGGAAATATTTTTCACTTTCCTTTTTTCCATAGCTGATTTGTACACACAGTACAATTCAGCATTGTGGAAAGGCATCCCCGCTGTACAATTCCACATTTTTAGGTCTTGCCTGAGAGAGCGCGTGCATGCGCTATCACTTGCAAGAGCTACTGAATACAAGGGGCTTTCAGCCCGCCTTCTGCTTAACATTTGTTGGCTTCATTGTCACTCTTATTTGCAATCACCTGCTGGCTTCACTTCCTTTCCTTTTGGCTGGAGCATGGATCACATACCGATTGCTGTAGCCGGATTGCTGTTCCTCCGTTGAGCACAGTGTCTGAGGTATTAATTTTATTTTTTCTTTATCCCCGTTGTCCTTGTTGAACCTCTTGATATTGTAGCTATGTGTTACTATACCTCAGACACTACAGAGAAGCCATTTTCTCTTTTGAAATGGATGTTTATTGTGACAACAGATGTTATCTGCTTTTATTGTGACAACTGCTGTAACCTGTATTTTCACTAAGACATGGGCGCCACTTCTTTCTATATTTGATAGGATTTTTTGCTAAATGTCACTTTTTTTCTTTTTCACTAATGGGGAGATTAACTGATTTGCTCAGAATCACAGGGGTATTGTGCCAATACTTAAGGAGTATTGGCAAAGCCAATAGGTCTCACCTTTGAGACTATTGGCTCTGTCATTGCGTTTGTTCATGCTGTACAACATGGACATAGCCAACTGTGGCAATGATTCGTAGCCATGCTTTATAGAAACATGGCTAAAAATAGTAAAAACAGGACTATGATGCAACCATTGCACTTATTTTTTAGGTCTCGCCTAACCTAGCACATGCGCTGGTCTGGCGAGACTTATTGAGAGGGCTCCAAAAAGTGCTACCAGGCCAGCCTAGAGCTACAGTGCATGTGCGCGGGCTTTACCGCGATTACTTTCACGGCCGCTTTGCATAGCCAATAGGTCTCGCTTTTGGGACCTTTTAAGTATTTAGTTATGCAACTGTTGCATGGCTAAACACTTATAAGGTCCCACAGGCGAGACCTATTGGCTATGCCAATGCTTGTTTTAAGTGCATTCACCCTGGGCTGGGTCATAGTGCTTTTTGGAATTAATTTTAGCCATGCAAAACAATCTTAGCTGCTGGACAGTATTTCTGCAAAACATTGCTAAAGCCAGTAGCTATCCTAGGTGAGACCTATTTGCTTTCCCAACGTTTGTTTTCTCTACATCTTCTCTGAGCACTCTTACTTCCTCTTGTGGTTTATAGCTGCTCTTTGAAAATGATTCACAAAGGTTTCTCAATGGGGGCGTTGTGAACCAAGCGTGTCCCTCACTTTAGCAGCTTAAGCAGGGACTGGGTGCTAGAGGGTAGTTTTGTGTAATATTAAATATTTAAAATAGCGTTTATGGCTTCTCTGACTTTGTTAAAAAGCTCATAAATCCCAGCTCTTGCAGTAGAATTGGGTAGAGGAGTGGAGAGATGGGTGTTATGGGAAGAAGGGGTGTGTTGAGAAGGATTCAGAAAGGCTGGATGGATAAATGAATGAAAAGATGAATTGGGAGAGTGATGTATTAGGAAGAGGATGGATTTAAAGATGAATGCAAAAAAGAATGGAAAGAAATGGAGTGAAAGAAGGAAGGAGATGGAGGGAAGGATGCACGGATGGATGGGAGAAGTAAGGATGTATGGATGCATGGTGACAAGAAGTGTGGATGGTTAATGGAAGGAAGGAAGATACACGAGTGAAGGGAAGGATAGATGGACGAAAGAAAGAGGGAAGCCAAGAAGGATAGATGGAGGTAAAAAGACAGAGAGAAGAATGGGTGGAGGATAATGAATAGATAAAAGTACGGAAAGTATGGAAAGAAGGAAGAAAAGCAAGGTGGGAAACTATCTGAAAGCAAGATGAAAAGTAGGAAGGGAAGACAAAACACTGAAAGAAGGAAGGAGAGAAGGATGGAAGGAATTTTCAAACATAAATTCCCTCAGGAGAAGCAAGGCCCAAATGTATGCCTTCAATTGCCTCATCCACTTGCTCAGTGCCGTTTTGGACACGGTTCAAAGTGGGTGGTATTATATTTTTCTGGTTAAGCCCTTGTTTTGCAATCACATTCTCTGACGATTCTCTCCACTTTCATCGATCTACATTTCTTTCTTTTTTCCAATGGTGGGTGCACTCCCGCTTCCTCGCCTTATATATTTCAATGGCTGAAGAGGATGGGATACAAATAGATTAATCAACAGAAAACCCCACAATACAAGTATCAATTAGTCAAATAGGTTCAGTTGCATTTTGTGATACTAATACTATCTGGAAAACCCTTTATTTTACCCAATTACCAAACATCATTATACACAAAACTGCCGACAATTTGTTTTTAACTGCATTGTAAAGTATTCCATACCAGCATACGGTATCAGAAACACCTCGTATACAATTTACTCTAATAATAGAGTACCACCTAAGAAGACACTTTCCACATAACTCATTCACACAAACTTACATACTATAAAACCTATCCATGGCCTAGTAAAGATCACAGATCAAAGTAATTTGCACTTTACAACCGTGTTTTGCAAATGGTATTTGTGAGTCTAAGTTTTTCTCTTGGATAAGTTATTCGCCTCAACTACTAGTTTTCTGTTTTTAGTGCTTTCGCATGTTTATTTTCCCCTTCTTCTAGTCTACGCATCTGCAAGCAAAATGTTATCCCCTTTAACTATTGTTTTTTTTGTGTGTGTTTTTTCTCCTCTACTTTGGAAGGTTCTCACTCTACACATCTGCCATTGCATTACTCTTTTGTTCTTCCATATGATATTAAAAAGCAACCAATTTCCAACTTCTTAACAACCTCGGTTTTCTCAAGCTTCCTGAGTGCCCAAAAAGCAATACATAATTAATTGTATTGGTGCTCTGTGCAAACTTAAACTCAATTTAAACATGTGTCTCATGCACAGTTGCCTAGCCCTCTGTGCAAGGAAAGAAAGCAAGACATTTAGCGCCTCAAACTTTGAACTTCGTTTGCAGTGGACCAACATTTGGCATAACACACTTTAAATTATAACGTCACTCTTCGGTATGGCACACCACCCGCCCCTCAAAGAAGAGTCCCATTCTTTATGTTTAGTAAGTTAACTGTTTCCCTTCCAGAAGTAGCTATCTCTTGAGAAATGTTGATTCCGTGCCTTTAAAGCTGGAACACTCTGAACCGTTTTCATATTTAAGTAAGAGGGCTATTTCCCGTTATTGTCCTTCCAATGAATAAAGTGAAGACTTTATACATGCTCTTGTTGCTGAAAGAAAGCTATGCTGCCCATGGTGGAATATTGGTTCTCAGTGGCCTGAGATCCAGCCTGACAAATCTATTTTCCCACAGCGACACTGAGGAATTAATCTAGTTGAATGGGGAAGAGGAGCGGTATTTTATAGAGGCAGTATCACTGTAAAATCTTGTGTTACCCCAACTGCAGCTTCTTGCAAGGCAGGAACTGTAAAACAGTGCCATTCTACAAGGTCTGGTAGCCTCCACGGATAGCTTGAGCCTCCACAGGATCTAATTTAACCTCTTCTCAATCAGCATCTTAAATCAAGCAACAAGAATGACAGGTCTGTCAAAATCTAACAACCATTGTTCAATGTGCGGGCTGATCAGTGACTGGCCATACTCATGCTATATAGTCCATATCTCATATGTTCTTTCTACCCCAGAGAGGTTAGTGGGAACTAAAGACCCTCCCGAGATCGTTGTCTGGTGATTCTATTACATGGTGCTTTCTCACCTTCCTTACACCAAGGGTCTTATTATGATGCCGGTCGGATGCCGCCCGACAAGTAGTTGGCAGTTCCTCTCCTGAAATTATGGTTTGACCACCAGCACAGCGGTTGCAAACATAGCCTTTACCATTGCGACTTGTGCTGTGACCTGGAAAAGGGCAGCAGCACAAGCGAATGGTAAAGGGTATTTTTCTAAACATCTATGCACCGTGTGTCAGGTACCCAAGTGGTGCCTGGCACACGGGGCATAGATGTTTTGGAGGGCAACACATGTGCTCCCCCAGGCCGCACATCAGAGGCCTAGGGGGGACAGGGGCCGGCTAGGAGCCACCAAAGTCGATTTCTGACAGTTTTTTCATGTCGGAGAGGCCGACATGGAAAGGCTGTCTGCAAGGGCCATCCTAATCCCTGATGACAGTGCCTTCGCAGGCACCGCCTTCATTGTAGGGATTAGGCCTCCGAATGATGCCCCGACAGGATCCTTGATCCTGTCGGAGATGGCGGTCGGTCCCTCCGATGACATTGGTCCGATGGCCTGTTTGTGACGGTCTGTCCGACATCCTTATAAGGCCGTAAGTCTCGTTGCCTTTAACAAGGCCCTGGAACTTACATTCAAGAATGGAAGGGGAACATGTAAGCATTGCTGTCTTCCTATCTGGCAATGTCTGTTCCTACCAGACTGGATTCCTAACAGCGTGTCACAACATTAAAACACAAAGCTAAATGGTTGATCTCAGAGCTCTCTAACCTACAGAGCAGCAATTCAGAAGGTTGAGAAATGCAGTGGAAGATATTACATTGCAAAAACACTTTATTAAACAAAATATCAAAATACTTTATGACAGCAAAAGAAAGGTATTTGTCAGCCTCAAATGCATCTCCATGCTTACATATCCATGTAAGAACCACCAAAAACATTTTGAAGGAACATTTCAGCCCCAAATCAAAGTATTCATTGTTCCGAGTCTGAGAAAGTCAGTAAAGTTCATGTTTTCCTCTCCTCCCTCCTCCGCAAGATTTCATGTTTATGACAAACAATTGGTAACAGCCCTCCGGCTCCACATTCTCTGTTACATGGCCGGTCCCGCTCATCTCTAACAATTAATTCAGCTACTCTATCATATTGGGCCACTTTCCAGATTTTTGCTCTCACTCAATTTCATAATTTAATTAAAGAAAATTGCTGTGTAGTATCATTTCTAAACTTAGCCAGACCATGTGATGTAGATGTTTTGGACAACATTAGCCAAGAGCTATTGGCTCCAGTTAATTACTTTCAACATTAGGTTCTGTCCTGATAGTCTTAAAGCATATTATTTTAACCCTCTTTTTTGGGCTGCATCCTGCCAACCAGTCAAACTTACAACCAACATCAAATCTTAAAGCATATTATTTTAACCCTCTTTTTTGGGCTGCATCCTGCCAACCAGTCAAACTTACAACCAACATCAAATCTAAGTTTAAAACAAAAACTCAAAGAAGGGTAGTGACTGATCTAACCAAAGAATGCAGGAAGAACTATGTCCTATTTTACCCTTTTGCGGTGGGACTGCACCCAGTGGGGGGGAGGAGTCATTCTTGTACCCTTGATGGATTAACTAGAAGGTCCAGAAAATATCAACATCGTAGATTATTTTGGACATCTTGTGGCATTTATCTCTAGAGCATAACAGATTTTCTTGAAAATAGGTGTAGGCATAGGGTATGAGGGGCACGTTTTAGGCCAGTTAAACTGCAGTGTTGCTGATAGAAAGAAGCCTGCCTGAACCCCTATTGTGTTTCACTTCACACAGTCACTCTTTTGGATTCACTGTTATAAATACACATCCATGATAACTAGAAGTAAAGACTACAGGAAAAAAAACGTCATCAGTAGAAATGTTATGAGGACTGGCTCAGTGTGTAGCCACTGAAAACCATAGTGATGTTTTAGCAACTGCCAGTGTCTCTGGTTAGCTCTGTTGTGCCTTCACTTGGCTCTAGTACTATTGACCACGTGCCCTGGTTTCCTCTCAGGTGAATCTGACTCTTCGAGTCACCCCCCTTGATCCCACGAAGTGAGGGAGTATGGTGAACTCTTTTCCTATACACTTCAGGTGTGTCAAAAGAATGGCCTTGGTCTTCGCTCTCGGTGTTAACAGGGTTCATATTTTCTGTCCTTCCTATCTGGATCACAGACGTATCCTTTTAATTAACCTTTTATTTACCCCTTAAAAAAGACTTCAACAGGGACCTGTCTTTTAAAAAGCATCAAAAAGTCTAATGATTTTACCTACATTAAGACCTCTCCAACAGATTTGAATGGCTTAATGAGTAAAATTAAAACATCTGTGCCGTATCATTAAGCTTTTCCTATCCAGGATGTACTTTCTACATTGCCAAATGTACTTACTCAATATGTAGCTCAACACAAACCAACGTCAGAACAGGATAATTTGCAGGTCCCGTCATAGTTTCACCAAGTTAGCAAAGGAGGTAGTTTTTTCTCTGCACTCGGCACCTTATGTCTAATTAAACTACAGCAACTGATCAGAAGTTACGTAAACTGTGGTTCTTCATGGAATAGTTCTACTACCTTGTTTTATTTTTCAGGTAGCAGAGGTTTTGTATTGTAGTGGGCGAAATTCATGTAATATGGTTTTGCATAATTAACCAAAATTTCAGGAAAATTACACGGCAAAGCGTAATTTCAGGAATGTGTGTAACAGGCGCAACATGAACATGCCTACATTACGCCAGCATAATTTTACAATTCACCCAGGCCGAGCATTTGCCCAGTTTCAAGTGGCAAATGTGACCTACATAAATTTCGAATGCAGACTTCTTCTGTCGATTAAATGGTTCAACCTGTGACTGCACTTAAGAAAACTCAAAAAACTAAACCGTTGCTCTAAATGCACTTTTAGAGCGCAGTACATCATATGTGCCATTTGTAGGGTTCGATCAGTATTAACCAGCTTACAATAACTTGAAACAGATTGTATGCTCAGTGTTAATTCAGACGAACTCCGGGGCGGAGGCCTGTCAAAGAAGTCTGATGCTGTGCCTCTGGTGAGGAATACTTCGTTCAGGCCATGTCTAGCCGAGGATATGCCACCCGGAACAGGCAACCAAGATTCTGGAAGACACAGGTACCTTTACTGTAAGAGTAAAAGGACTCTTTACGTTGTCAGCCAGATCTGGCTTGCATGTGATGGTGGAAGGCAGCAGAGCGTGCAGAAAACGTGTCCTGAAACTTCAAGGGGGATCAAACGTCCAATTAACTGAGCACTCAGATTTCTCGTGGGACCACTTTCCGAGGAAGACGGAGAGGAGGTGCCACCTGCGAGTCCTGCATTTGACTTTAATAAAATATCTGGCTCGGAAACATTCTTCATGGGGGGGGGAACGACACAGCTCTTCGGAGAAATCTGTTAAGATACGGATACAACACGGTTAATTACTTGCAAATGGAGGCAGCAAACTGCACCAGGAATAAAAAGTCACTATACAAAATTGCAGCGATGGCTCTATTCTGTGTGCCTTCAAATCCTGGGCCTGGGCTATCGACAGATGCCCTATCAACTTCCGTACAAGAAGGAGCGCTGTTGCCATTAGTAAACCGGCAGGTGTTAAGGCGCCAGGGCATTGACGTCTAGGAGCTCAATGATTTGGTCATCAGTGTGCGCCTTTGAAGCGGAAATCCATGCGGTTCCCCTGTGTAATCTTGATAATTACGGGTTCAAAGGAAGCACCTTTTGAGTCTGTTTGTTTGGCCGCTTTTAGCAGTGCACGTTGTAATGGGCATTTCGCATGCATTTAAACCCACGCCGACAGGCTTCAGCAGCACTCTAAACTATGAATTTCCCCATAATGCCCCAACACAACAGGTTAGACGGAACTTACCATCATATACCCAACAAAAGTTCTATTATGGAAATGAAGCAGCTACGGCAAGCGCCTACATTAACTTACTATACAACACTGCACGTTTTTTATCTGGTCAGGAATGTCTGCCCTTCTCCACAATATACAAGCTCCTGGTGTCATCACATACACAATATGGAACTGATGGCACAAAGTTAGCTGAGCATTTTCCCATCAACAGTACATCTATATCCTCTCACAAATCTATGTATTAGAAACAGCATCTACTTTAGTCCCATCCTGCTAACTTTATACTTCACAACAATAAAGCATGATTGACACAGACCCAGGCAAAATCAGGTACAAAAGCCATGTATTTGGCTTAGTGTTCACATTGCAACAGCACATTAATATCAGGATATATATGCATATCCTTCTCCCTACACCAAGAGAACACATTAGGCACATCCTCTGGCACTACCGAGTGCACAAGGCAGTGCAGCTTAGTTGGCTAAGCTGTGTAACTTTGAGAAAACATACATATCCCCTCACTCCCTTCGAGGGGGACCCCTGAACCAAACCAACCGCTGGTGAGTTCCTGACAGGTGAACACCAGCCTGTCACCACAAGACAAGTTTCTGGAACTCTGTGGTGAGTGTCTTTGCTCCCTGGGCCCAGAAACGAAGACTTTCCTGGGCAGAGGTGTGTACACCTCCCCAGGTCAGGTAGAGCCATGGCAGGGGAGCTTCAAAGGCCTTGCCGCCTTTGCAATGTGACCGCAGCCTCTCCTGTTATCAGGAGCAGGCCCCCTTCCTGTCTCGCCCCCTTTTCGGCAGGAAGACAGGCAGAACAAATCAGAACAGCCCAGAAGGTGTTTCCACCTCTGCCAACCCCATCCCTCCGGTGGGGGATGCGAGGGGAAGCCCACTCTCAGTGCCCGCCATCTTGCAGATGGCAGTCACCCTCTAATCAGGTACAAAAAACAATTGATGGGCAGAATCCAGAACACTGTCATACATTCACCCCAGTACAGAGATCTAGGCCTAAATCCATCGTTTTTTTGCTCACCATGCCATTCCATTTTGAACCCAGCCATATGCAAATTAGTCTTGACCCTGCACCCAATGGGAATAGTCCAGCCCAAACTGCCAGGCCAAGTCCTCCCTGGACTGGAAACAAGCATCCCAAAACCGGTCCTAGGGTTTCACCCCTCATCAGACAGGATAGCTTGACTCCAGTGGCATGGAGAGCACAGGACCCATGTCTGGGCATACCCATCCCACTCGGGGTGTCAAATGCAACAAGAACAATTTATAGACCGAACGTAGAACAATGTCATACATTCACCCCAGTACAGCGATCTAGGCCTAAATCCATCGTTTTTTTGCTCACCATGCCATTCCAGTTTGAAGCCAGCCATATGCAAATCAGTCTTGACCCTGCGTCCAAAGTCCAGCCCGAATTGCCAGGCCAGGTCCTCCCTGAACTGCCACTGGATTCAAGCTATCCTGGCTGATGAGGGGTGAAACTCCGAAACCAGTCCTAGGATGATTGTTTCCGGTCCAGGGAGGACCTGGCTTGGCAGTTCGGGCTGGGCTGTTCCCATGAGGTACAGGGTCAAGATTGATTTGCATATGGCCAGGTGTAAACTGGGGTGGCATGGTGAGCAAAAGAATGATGGATTTAACCCAGATCTCTTGACTGGGGTTGAATGTTTTGATTTGTTCTGCATTCCGTCCATCAATTGTGTGTCTTTTGCTTCCTCGCCCTAAGTGCGCCGGATATGCCCAGATGTGGGTCCCGGGCTAAATGTGCCACTGAATTCAAGCTATCCTTGCTGATGAGGGGTGAAACCCCGAAACCGGTCCTAGGGTGCTGGTTTCTGGTCCAGGGAGGACCTGGCTTGGCAGTTCGGGTTGAACTGTTCCCGTGAGGCACAGGGTCAAGACTGATTTGCATATGGCCAGGTGTAAACTGGGGTGGCATGGTGAGCAAAAGAATGATGGATTTAACCCAGATCTCTTGACTAGGGATGAATGTTTTGATTTGCTCTGCATTCCGTCCATCAATTGTGTGTCTTTAGCACCCTCTAATCAGGGTCAGGCTCTAATCAGATGTCACCCCACGTCGGGTGAGCACACTAAGGGAGTAGTCACCCTAAAGATAGTGGCCCATTAGCTATTACCTCGAGACCCCTATAAATGATAGAAATGTGCCATACAATTGCTCATAAACAGACAGAAAATTTTAAACAGCACTATAAAAGAAGTGAAAATGTTTACAATGGATGGAAAATAGTTGATTTCCTTATCCCAACTGACCCTCACCTTGAGGATTGATGACCCGTAGTCAGTGTCAGTGAAATCCAATCAAGAGCTTCAGGTATACTGGAAAGAAATATGGGCAACTATATGAGATAACACACATATGGAACTATAGATCTCGCATAGCAAAACTCTTTGATATGTACAGGATATCACTAAATCAACCCGGAAATTGATTGGTCTTGCTCTCCTGCTATGCAAGTGTAAAATAACCATTAAATTGCGACAGAAGACTGTACCAACATATGCCAACTGGCCAAAGGATCTGGCTGCCTGTAACAAACTTGCGAATGTATACAGTGAACTATTACCACCAGCATCTCAGCCAAGAAATATATGGCCACTGCTCCAAAACTAACTCTTACGTATTACACTGTAATCCTCGGGTGCACTATTGTGTTAGTAAGGTGCCGATACATATTAATACATAATATTATACATGAGATATTAAGAGAAATACTGGTTAATGTGTGGATTAATGATTGACTTCAGTCTGTTGCCTTGGAGTTGATCAATGTTAGTTTCAAGGAGGATATTGTAATTGTATTCATGATGGAATTGCCACTTTTTTGATGTTGTAAAACCGAAAATAAAGTCTGAAACAAATATGGAATACGGATCCAACAAGAGAACTTCAACTAATCACAAAATTGACTTATGTAGAAGTTTGCTTTGAGTGGCCGGGGGAACATGGCGGCCGGCGAGTAGCGGGTCGCGGAGGCTCCCGAAGGTCAGGAGGATAGGATCCTAAATCATCATTGAAATACCGGGATTTTTACATTAAAAGCACTTACAAACTAAAATGATTTATGGTCTGTGAATAACGGAGTATCTACAAACCTGGTTCCGTTTTTTTTGGATGGTACTGTGCATGCGGCCCCAAACGCCACCTCAGCTGCTGCCCATCAGGAGATGCCGGTGCGAAAGTTCCGATGGAGGCTTGGGGAAAGAGAACGCCGAGGTGTGGCGTCTGAAGGTCTCGAGGGGCTGTTTGCCTTCACTTTGTTTACGTTGTTCCCCGGGGTCTGAGTGGCGCGATGGAGATTGCTGGCACGGCGAGGCGGTGAAAGCTCTGGGCGTGGAGTCGGTGCGGGACTCTGAAGATCTACAGAGCGCTAATCCGCGTGGTGTAGGCTTGGGGAGAGTGCTGGTTACCCGTGGAGACTCAGGTCTTCTCTGGGCTCGTGCTGCTGCTTGCCTGAGGCGAACCCGGCGTGCAGGCAGCCTAATTTAAAATCCTTTTTATATTACAAAATATACCGTTAGCATTTAAGGAGAAATCTTTAAAGTCTCTACAAGCAAGACTGAATGCATTTATCTGAGCGCCAAAAGGAGCACGTATTACATGGAAGAAATTGCGAAGGAAAAAGAACAAAGGAGGCTTGTGTTTACCAGATTTAGTTATGTATGCAAGAATACACCAGATGGGTCGGACATTGGTATAATGTTTAAAAAGATGCTCCTGGATGTGGAGAATGGAAATCAAGGCTTTCTTTATAAATTTGGAGAGCCAAGATTTTACAAAAAAAGTTTGCTTAAAGATACTACATGGTTTAGCTACTACCTGGGCCAAAAGTTAAGAAAATTCTAGGAATTACCTACTTCAGTGCCCTTGCCCCTATATGGAATGCACCAGGTTCACCAGAATGGACTAAAGATATCCTCGTAACCCCTTTAATTAAAGCAGGAATTCATCAATGGGGACAGTTAGCCCCAAATGGGACTTTACTATCTTGGGAAGAGATTAATCTATTGGCAAACAGTGATCTTTCTAAATTTAAATACTGGCAAATAAGTAGGCTTCATTCAGTGGGCTCAGATGTCGGACTGTCTAATGAATTGGAATCAACATTAACCAAAAATATGGTAAAGAAAAAAGAAGTGGCAACCCTATATTGGCTACTAATGGATATGGAAGATGGTGAAATAAAGTTACCAATGGAACTATGGGGAGATAACTTGCCTGGCTGCAACATCGAAGAATTATGGCAAGTATCTCATGATATTTTACACACGACAGTACAACCTGTAAATTTAAAAAGAAACCATGTTTTTTGTATTCACAGGGTTTACTGGACCCCATCTAAACCTGCAAAATTTTCAAAGGGTCAGACCCCAAAATGCTCAAAATGTCTAGAGATAAAGGCGAACGACATTCACATGTTTCTAACCTGCCCAAAACTAAGTCAGTACTGGGAGGAGATAAATAGAGGTATGGAAAGCATATTTGGGGTAACCATACAAGTGAGTATAAATGTAGTCTTTTTTGGGTTGCCAAACCAATATAAGTCAATGTCAAAGGGGGAAAACAAATTATGTTTATATTTGATTTTAAGCAGAGAAATATGCAAAAAATGGGTTAAAGACAACCCCCCAACGTTCTTAGATTGGGTGACTTCTATTAGATATACAATGAAGTTGGACAGGGCTAGATTAAACAATGGGAATAACAAGAAAGATTTTTGGGCCCCATGCAAAAGTTGGTTGAACACATTGGGTTAATACAAAAAAAGATTGTTGGTCCAATGATAAAGCCTTACACAATTTTTTTTACTAATTCTCTTTGGTTCTTGTGGGTTGTTCCAAGAGATATAGAGCCATTATCTAGAGAAGCTCTGTGTAAAGCATTACCATCTAGAAACGGAGCTCTCCGGTTGGTGCCAGCTCGAAGGGGGGCCACAGGAGTTAATAAAGCAAGCTCAAATCTAGCTGATGGCGAATGAGGAAAAAAAAAATTGACTTATGTAGACAGAGGCAATTTCTATCTAGACTTACAAGTCAGTACAAGATGAATGATGTACTGCAGTGGCTGGCAATACATACTGCCCTTAATGGTGTAGATCAGTGATACTCAAAGTATGGCCCGGGGGCGCATGCAGCCCTCCTGACCTTCACATGCGACCTCCTGCTGAATGACTGCACTGGACCGCATTTTACTTGAGAGAGAAATAGCTTTCATCAATATAATAAATAAGTGGGGAGGCGTTTATGTACAGTCTACTGAAGTAAAAGAAAAGAAGCAAATGAAGTATGCTGCAGCACATAACTTTAGAAACATTCATTTTTCAAGACATCTAGCAACAAATGTTTAAATATATGCCTACTTATCTTCAAAATGCAAAGAAGAGACTTCAGTGTTTCACATTAGTACCATCAGATTTTATCAGTGTATTGAGAAGTATTTTTTTTAAGCAATAGTTTTAAAAAATGAACGAAGAAACTTTCATGCTTACTCCCACCCTACAACGATGCCAATAGTAAACTTGGAGGGAAGTCAGTCGTCACGTCGAACCCTTTGGGTGACTTGGGTTGTTATTATGTATGGACAACATTATAGTTTCTTAAATCCAACACAGGAGAAGATTTTGAACAGTGCATATCCTGAACGCATGTATTTTAAGGTACTTTCACATGTGATAATGAGCAAAAAGGAGGGAAAATAAAATAAAACAATTTCCCAGGATCACACACTTTGGCTAGTTGGAGAAACCAGGATTGATGCTAGGATTTCTAGTTTAACATTGTGCAATTCTGTTTTATTCCAATCAATAAGGAAGTTACTTCTTTTTTACACTTACTTCTTTTTTACACTGGACTCTTCCAAGGTAGTGCTAGTAAGTAGGTAAGGCTTAACTTAAGGTGCGGTAGAGGGATAGCCATTCAAATATAGCATAACCCAGTATTGTCAAAACTATGACTCTTTTTAGAGACACAGGGCTTAATTTAGAGGGCAATATAGAATAAAAGCCTCAAAATAGCTCCATGACTCTTCCCAAACACCAACCTTCCGCCTCCCCCCCCCACACCACTTCAGCAAAGCCCTCATCCCACCCTTTGGTATCAATGAGGCCCTCGGACACGATAGAGACCTTACTTTGTAGCCCCTGGAAAAATGTTTGTGAGTACCCATTGTGTAGATGTTAGCACGACTAACATGTTTTTATGCATCAAAACCAAGCCTCTTCATGCACAGGGAAAGATGGGGGAACTCCAATTGGAGCACAGGACAAATATGCTTCCCGTAAATCAGCAGGGGTCAAACACATCAAGTCTACTAATGAAGTGGCTGTGACGTGGGCATGAAACTTCACCAACCAGAAGAATGGAAGCTATGCTCAGCCCTCAGTTTAAGAATTCCTCAGGCGGCACCTAGAACAGGAATGAATATAAATACATGTATTTATACAGAGCCAAAACCCCACTGGGCAACTACACTAGGTGCTGAGATAAAACAAAGGTGCCTAAACAGGTAAAGAACCAAAATAGCAGAAACAGTTGCAGAAGTCTAATATCGTCCGTAAGTGTGTTCCATCATGAGCTGGCTTAAAAAGATTTGGCCTGAAAAGATCTGGCCCCTGTCTTTTATCTAATGTATTTGGAGTACTAGGAGGTTCAAGCGTCATAAGCAGAAATGTATGACTTGCCACTTATTTCAGAGCCTAAAGGAGTGCCTTCGAAGAATTGGAAGGTTCCTTTAATGTAGTTTGTAAAGCCTTTTTTCTTGGAGCCCTCAATGGCCAATTTATGGATCCTTTTAATGGCCTGTAGCTTTAGTCTATGAGCGTCACTCAGATATTTCTTCTGGACAGGCTTCATTTTCCCAAACTTAACTCTGTAGTGTCCTACATACAGCAGTAAAGCAACTCATGAGTCTCATTAGCCCCACTACGTCCGATATATTTTATTAGAGTGTTAAGTAGGTTGTTATACCAATCCACCAACAGATGCAAGTTGCCACAGTACGGGTTTATGAACCGTTTCTCATCAATAATTTGTGCGAGGTTTGCTGCCCCTAGTTCACTGTAATTGGGAAACGCTATTATATGATGTTTACCATGTTTCTTGATCACACCGCAAGCTAAAATGTGAAATGTAATTAGATAATGGTCTGACAACTCCACAGGTGTAATTTTCCAATACCAAACCCCAACCCAAGTACCCAATCCAGAGTATGGCCTTCACCATAAGTGGAGGATCGCAAATTATGTTAAAATAGCAGCCCCTCAAGGGTGGCCATTAAGTTCCCAACTGCTTTGTCCAGACGTCTCTAAACCATTAATGGAAACCACTTAGAACAAGCAGATTCGATTTTTGGCGCGTAGAGGGTAAACAAACCTCTAATAGAGCACTTTGAAATTCTTTATTGGACTCTTGAGGATGATAAACAAACAGGTTACACACAATATGTATTGCAGAGGTAAAACTATATAACTATATGCTCGCATTAATTATATTTGAAGAAGAACTAAATGGGGAATTTAAGTTTCCCATTAAAAATAAGTATTCCTCTTCTTATCATAGCCTGCCAGGCAAATAAGCCTGACTGTGGGGAAAATCATGGGTCCCATACCATAAGCAAATGATCTGAGCCAAATACTTGGCCTAACCAAATTTTGGTAATAATTAAAACTTTGGATTTATATTTGCAAACAATATCATGCATTCATTAGAACGCATTTAAAGTTGAATTAATCCTTCTCCTTCCTTACTAAATTATTGTAGCACATGCCGACAGGTTGCTCCGTTCTTATAATCTAATTCCAAGACACTGGATTGTTAGCCTAGTTTCTGCGCCATTTACCAATCATCTACTGCAATATGACAACACTACAGATTACTGCATCGATGTACGTCTCTCCTCGAGCGTTCGATGGGTGTCGTCCATTTCTTATCTTACCATCTCAGCTGCAGTAATAGTTACAACGAGATTCAAACAACGACGTTGAAGGATTAAGCACTTCCGTGGTAAGTGAGCAAAAGAAGATAGATTATGCATGCAAGAACACAATAGTCTGTGCTAAGAGTTAACAAATTAAGTGGATGAAACAATGAAGGCTGAACAGTAAGTATTGTGCCAGTATGCCTAAGAATGTCGAGAACAAATGTGTTTGCGAATATGGAGCGAAAAGGGGCCTGACTGATCATATACCATCCAAGACTGGCAACTTGAGCTACATGCACATATCGGATGTAGGGAGGCGTTTGGGAAAGCAGAACAATGTGGGATTGAACTGGAGCCTACACAAAAGCAAAGACCTAAGCAGAACTAGCAGGGAAAGGTAAGAGGGTACTTCTCCAGCCGAGTGCACCCACCAGTGCAGACGAAAGAAAACTAACCAAGTAATCAATGAGGGGGGTATTAAATGATGCACTGTACAGAAAGCCATTGAAAGTGTAACATCACTTAAAACTCCGATTAGGCCACGGAAAATTTAGGAGTAGATGTGCTTCCCATTTTCACAAGAAACATCTTCCTAGGAATGCAGTCTGGGAGGTTCCCTCGCAGTGGAAAGAAACACTGCAATATCAGAAGCAGGGGCCTCTTATTCCAACATCAAAATGCCCATGCCAACCCGAGAGAGGGACGAGATATTCACACATCTCGGATGAAAAGCACAATCGCATAATCAATGGGGTGAAAAAATGCAACACCACAAGACCTCCGAGCTAGTGTATTTCTTGTGTCAGGCAGTGAAGGCAACACTATCATAGCCCTAGTCCTCATGAACACATGCACCGTGTACTTGCTGGAGCGAGACTCCTGCACCGTAAATAAAGCACAGTCCGAGGGAGTCATCAAGTAAAAAGCAGGCATCGCTGATAATATGCAAGACAACTAGCACAATGTATCGCAGTTATGCCACGCAATAGGCTAGAAATTACGGTGTATAACAGGTATGACCTTCACATTTAAGTCGGGTAGCAGACCCTCCCCCTAACTACAACATACAGTATGTGACAGGTTAGACACAAGTACAGTGATTCAGGGTTGTCAGACAGCACAGCATTAAACAGTAGCACTGGGAGCAGAGTCACAGTTGTATTAGGCAGGAGGCACAGTATGTTTTCATGTATACCAGACGTCAGGCAAGGTATGTTACAATTATGTCAGCATACAACATATGTGTTACATGTCCCTGCCAGCTGTAAATATATGTACCACAGTTATGTCAAGCAGCAACCATAAACTATGCAAGTTATATCAGGTAGCAGACACAATAGGTTCCACTGGTATGTCATGCAGCAATGATAGCGCTTAACAAGTGTGTACAGAACTAAACACATCATCTTTTACAGAGGCATCAGGTAGCATGAACAGTATGTGATAAGTCAACCACATGTACAGTGCGTCACAGTAACTTTAGACTGGAGGACCTTAAACAGTAAGCACGTGGCACTGTTTTACCAGCCATAAGGTACAGTGGATGTCCACTGTAACAATCAGATATGTACATCTACATGCACAGTATCTGTTGTCATTATGTCAGACTACATGCACGGTATGAGCTCATAATATATAAGGCAGAAGCATTATGCATTAAAGGTATGCCGGGATTTTTAGCAAAAACACCACGAGTCTCATTGGTGTCCGGATCTAGAACTATAGCATGACCAAAATAAGTAACCAAATATTCACAGTGATAAATGAGCTGAATATGCTACATCCACGTCAGGCAATTATACGAAAAACAAATATGTTTTACTATACCAATGTCTTTCTACCAGTTGTTGATAACCCAGTTGCTTATCTGAGATATGCCAGACCACAGACTGTTCGGTGCAATAGTTACGTCAAGGCTACCGAAGTAAAAGCAAGACCCCCAACACATAATGTAATACAGTATTACACTGTCAACTCAAAAAGATGTATTTGATAAAAAAAAACCTCACGATAACTAGGTTCTACTACCTTCTAAACTTAAGGCACTTTTCTCGTCTCACTCAGGTTTCTCTCCACACAACCCTTAGTTTTTCCAGTCTCTGCGATCTTTGCCCCCAACCCCTGATCTAGTCACTTTCCCGAGCGCTATCTCTCGCTTGGCATAACCCCACGTTCAACTTTCTCGCCATTCTCCGCTTCATTCAAGCTGCCCGGCATCCCTCTTTCCTTTTATGCCTAGTAACTCATCTGCCTTGCACATTTCTCGCCTCTTTCTCGTCCATGCGCTCCCCATATATTTCTCTATAACTCTGTGTCATGTTTCCTTCCTTGCTTAAACTCTCCTCAGCCTATAATGTCGCTGATGTCCTCTGGCTACCCAACCTCTGCACTCTTGCACCTTTTTAACCACTTAACAACTCCACATTTTAAGCCTATCCTCAAACTGTCTGCTAAGGCTTCTTAACTCATTCTCAACTCTTCTTCTCTCTGCCCACCCACTGATTTCGCTCACCCCAGCTTTCTCCCTCTCCATTCTCAGCATCGGTTCTGTCATTACTTCTCCCAGCCTCTCTTCTCTTCCTTGTCTTGATCTCTTTCCTCTGCTCACTCCCACCTAAATGTTGCCTCTTCCCTTTCTCGGCCATTTCCATTCCAAACCTTCTTAATCTCTCCACTCACCCCATCAGCCAGTCCATGGCGGCTCCTCTGCTCCTGTCTCAGCTCCGGACCGGCCGGAAGTAAACACAGTACAGCAAACCACCCCCACTCCTCGTGAACCCCGCCCCTCACCATCTGCTTCCGTCCTTCTAACGTCACGAACTACTCATTCGAGGCTGCCAACAAGAAGGAAGGACTAGAGAGGGGGGGGAGGGGGGGGGTCACTCGCTGTTAAAGAAGAAACACTGTCAGAGCCCTGTCATCGTGTTCACGCCGACCTCTTGTAATGATTGGTAGCAAACATCCTGCCAGTAATTACCCAATTATTTTGTTTTAAAAAAATGCGATCATTTTTATTATTTCTTAAATGTAGCCCAATTTTATAATCATGGCCTATACGTAATGTTTAAAAGAGCTATTAGATTTCTTTGTAGAATTTTCTAAAAAAATTGTTTGGAAATATTTCAAAGATCCACTTTTGTATTTCTCTTTGTATTTTTGTCTCGGTGCGACTCCATCCCTGGAAATCTACGTTTTTTGATTCTAACACGCCGGATTCTGTCCTTCAATAAACAGTGGTCGTTCAATTTTTGGCCGTCTTCTATATCCACGGACAAACTGTTCCTTTGCTATTTTTCGAAGGCTAGTAATACTCTTCTCAGCTTCTTTGCAACCGAGGCATGCCGGAAACTGTAGTTTCTCAATTTGTATACGCTCCTTTACACAAAACTGCAGGAGCGTGCATCAGCACTCTAGGAATTGTAGTCTAACCACGAGCAGCAGCACCGTAACATAAGACGGCATGTAACCTTACTATCCTCTAAGCGATGTATGCCATACGTTATATACCGTCGTCCATGAAGAGAGACTCGCTGCATTATGGCATACAGCTATGTAGGCAAATGAATAGACAGTTTCTTCTCTAGTGGTGAACCTGCCCCTTCGCATGGCCCTCTGGGAAATGTGTGCCGACATCGGACCTCGGCCTCGCCTCCAATCTGAAGGTGAACCTTTTTGAACGCAAACTGTGATCGCTATGCCCTTTGTGGTCAGTAGGCATAAGTGTTCCTGAACACTCTCCTCGACGAGGTCTAAAGTGCCCGCTCTGTGGAAAAGTAACCCAGAAGAAGAGTACAGACCATTGTTTTCTCTTTCCTGAAGGTTAACTTTGCCACTAACAATCACTTGGGAAACGTAGTCCATTGTATCATTGCAATCCAATTGGTAGATGCAGTCCAGACATGGGAGAGCGCCTTTCTTAAATTGAATCCGTCCCGCTGGCCAGAATAAGGAAGCTCATGAGTTCAAGGCGTGTTATAAGAGCGCATTCAACTTGAATGTATTAGTTAATACTTGACATTTTCTCTCCTCTCTTCAAACCTCAATTATTGGCTAAGTTGAGTTGCTGCCAAGCGTACCAGTGCCACGTGTAATACCTTCAACTAGTCCCGGTATTTTAAATAACAGCGTCGCGCATTATTGGGCTTTTAGTTTGCCTTCAACCTTTTAGGTATGAACCACAAAATACAAGCATGCATGGTGCTTTTGTATAAAAGATGTGGCATGTTGCAGGGAGTTGTAGCGTCTTCCCAACCCGGGAGCATTCAGATGATTTACGCCACAGAGGAACTGCTATCAAGCATTAATTTATTCCTCCGGATACACGCACACACTGTGCGTTACATCATACTTCACATTAACTACACCCTAGTGTCTCCAGAATCCACCCAGAACCACAACAGTCCTAGAGCGCATAACATCAATATGCTACATCTCCCCCATCTTAAAGAAAAAATGGCAGACCACTAAAATCATATTTCCTCAATTAGTCTTCGAGTTGCTCATACTTATCTGCCAGGTAGGGTGATCCGAGTTGATCGAGGCCCACCCTGATCTGGCGACACAGACAAACCTCTCTTGCCAGCCCACACGCATCAGGGAAAGCAGAAGCACAGGAGCTCTGCAACATAAGGGGGGACTGATAATTGAGAGCAGACTTTATAAACACGCTCTGGCATTATAGGTGGACCCTGCTGCCTGCATTGAGCCACTCTGATATCTACCAAGTCTAATGCATGGCTGGTATCTGAAATTTTACTCATAATAGCAGAGTGACTCACACTTTTTTGGTCCTGACGAACGAATGCAGTCAAACTTCATTAAGTCATCTACAGCTGAAACATATTGACCACTTAAGATAGGGTAGTTTTATTACCTCCTGTCTGCTCATTATTTTTAACCCTATCCAAGGCGGGCACCAGAACAAAAGGACAATTTCAGCCCACCATGAGATAGTTTTACTGGCACTTTACATTATTTTGCACTCTGCCCCTCACTCAAGAATATTATCATTGCACATCTTGAATTAAAAACACCTCTGCTCCTCCCCTCTTGATGCTCTGGAGTTGTAGCCTACACTACTTAGAATGTCACCTTCGGGTGAGTGAGGGTTCTGGTCCTCACTGCATAGTGCTCTTTCTTTGATTTTGATCATCATTTCAGGTGTTTTGTGTCACCAGACGTTCAACTGTGTGTGAGATTCTATTGGTATAGGTGCAGTACGTTGCTGGTAGGGTTAATGCTCCTTCTAGACCCTTTGTGTGTTAATAGATGAATTACGTCACTCAGGAGCTGCTATAAAGCATTACTTTATTCCTCAGCACTGCACATTATATCATACTTCACGTTAACTACACCCTAACACCTCCCCACATATCAGTTGTTTCCTCTGCAGAGTCTGCCCAGAACCACAACAGACATAGAGCACATACTATTAATATGCTACATCTCCACCTATGTTAAAGAAAAAGTGGCAGGCATCACTAAAATCACATTTCCTCAATTAGTATTCAAGGGAATTGGCACTTGTCTGCCAGCTAGGGTGATTCAAGATGATTGAGGTCCACCCTGATTGCACATTATATCATACTTCACGTTAACTATACCCTAACACCTCCCCACATATCAGTTGTTTCCTCTGCAGAGTCTGCCCAGAACCACAACAGACATAGAGCACATACTATCAATATGCTACATCTCCACCTATGTCAAAGACAAAGTGGCAGACATCACTAAAATCACATTTCCTCGATTAGTCTTCGAGGCACTCGCACTTGTCTGCCAGCTAGGTTGATTCAAGAGGATTGAGGTCCACCCTGATTGGGCAACGACGATGCAGGCTTAGACGCTTAAGCCAAACCTGCTGGTGGGGTCCCCTCACGCATGATTTCAGAATTCTACAAGTGACGTGGTAGGTATTTGAAATGGGATTTGTCTCGAGAGCTGGATTGTCCAGGATGATGTGCTGTCACCAAATATCCCTTGCACGCCACAACCTGTAAATGGAATGTCAGTTTTATATCCTCATCTCTCCTTAACCAGTACCCAGTCTACTTTGTCAAAGGCTATCTCCTGAGCATGGTGACATTGATTTACATATGTTTTCCTTTTCCTTTTCCGAGTCGCATCAGTGTCTCGAACCTTGTCAGCATTCACTGATCAATCAGGGGTCCACTAAGGTAGTTTTGTTCAAATGGCTCCTGCAAATAGCAAGGTGGCTGGACTCTCACCAGTTGTGGAGTGAGGGGTTGATCGATGGGCACAGAGGAACTGGCACAGAGCTTGATTTAGATCAATTCCCTCCATGGATGTTCTTTGAATGACCCTCTTGAGGGTGCCCATGAATCATTCAACTACACCATTGGCCTTGTCTCTGATGTTAAGTTGGACAAGCAAATTCTTTGAACTCTCTGCTGTTAAAAGGCGGGCTGTTATCAGATTTGAGAATTTTAGGGATGCCCTACATTTGCAAAGATATAATTAATCCATTCTATGACTTTGTCATGGGTTGTCGAAGATAGGTCTTCCACCAAAGGAAAGCTTGAATATTCGTCTATGACCTCTATGAGATGGTGACCATTTCCTAAAGGCCCAAAAAAGTCAACTGCAACCCTCTCCTAAGCATGGGTATGAAGGTCAGACATTGTCACTGGGTGCTGCATCACCGTGGGGGACAAACAATTGTAAATGTGGTAATCCTTCAACACTCAATCTCTTAAGGCTCTTTTAGTGGCTACGATACCACGGTGTCCTTCGTGGGCCAACTCGACCTGCTGTTTTAGACTTCCCAGTATGACAATTCTTGAGCCGTGTAGCATTACGCCTTTTTGGGTGACCTTGTAACTCACTATGTACATTTTTTGAACTTTTGGAATTCAACATCCCCATGGCCCGCCGAATGAAGAAACCCAAAAAAGAGACGCCCTCCATCAACTGCATGCTCATAAACTGCAGATCAGCCACCAAACATGCCACAGAGGTAGCAGAATCCATCCTCACCCTTGACATAGCCATAGCCTTCATCACCGAGACATGGCTAAATGATTTCTCTTCACCAATCATGGATACACTTGTGCCCCAGGCTTTCCAATCATCAACAAAGATCGAAAAGACCAAAGAGGTGGGGGCATAGCAAACATTCACAACAACAACATCTCTGTGACGGGAATCAACAAATGTAACTACAACACCTTTGAATGCTTAACCGCCAACATTAACACGAGCGACAACAAAGCACTACTCTGCCATCTCCTATAGCATCTCCCAGGCAACACCACCACATTCTCCAAACACCTGCCTGACTTGATTGCTTACTGCTCTCTCCGAGACTCTAACAACCTAATTCTGGGCAACCCCA
Organism: Triturus cristatus; assembly: GCF_964204655.1. Classification (NCBI taxonomy): domain Eukaryota; kingdom Metazoa; phylum Chordata; class Amphibia; order Caudata; family Salamandridae; genus Triturus; species Triturus cristatus. The sequence goes on from NC_140583.1 coordinate 758,499,943, forward strand.
ACCTACACTGGAATGAAGAAAACCACTCCCTAATCCAAAACCTGAATGAGCTGCTACACAGCAACAACCTTACCCAACACTGCTCAGAGGAAACCCATAACAGAGGAGCAATCCTAGATGCCATTATCGTCCAACGTGACACAGTCAAGATTGACCACATCCTGCCCGTTGACTGGTCCGACCACCACTTAATCCTATTCCACATTACTCAACCGATCATATACCAATCCCCCACCCAAGACCCCCCAAATGGATGAGAAATCTAACTCAGATCCCCATGGCTGACCTAGAGGAGAGGGTAAGCTCTCTCCTTCCTAACTCCACAGATGATCTCTCCACAACAGAACTCACCTCTCACTATAACACAACTATGACGTCCATTCTAGAACAATTAGCCCCACTGAAATAAAAAAAAAAACAGGAACGTTCCATCCAGATCCTGGTTCAACACGGACATTAACGCCAAAAGAAGACAGTTAAGAGCTACTGAATGACTATGGAGGAACAACCCCTCCACAAGCCTCCATGAGCGACTCAAAGCAGCTCGAAGGAAATAAAAAAAACACATCAACAACGAAAAATCCACTATTTTCTGCACCGCTCTGGACAACGCAAAAAACAGGCCCAAAATAACATCATCAGGCAACAAACTTCCAAGCCACCTACAACCTCAGTTCAGGCCTCCAAAGACCTGTGCGCCAACTTCGCCAACTTCTTCAACGACAAAAACACCAGGATTGAGCTCTCACTGGACATCAACCTCAGTCCCTCCTGCAAAAGCCTGGCCCCAGAGCCTGAAGACAGCACACGCAAGCACCCCACAAAATCCTGAAAATCCTTCAACCCCAATCCCGGAAGCTGAGATTCTCAAACTGATCTCCACCTCCAAACCCACATCTCACGTCTTAGATCCTATACCCACCCAATTGACCAAAATGCTGAAACTCTCCCTAGCCCCGTTCTGGTGCTTGATCATAAACAGCTCCATGAGAACTGGCGTCATACCAGACTGCCTCAAAGTTGGCCAGGTCAAGCCATTACTGAAAAAACCAGGCCTTGACACCAACGATCTGAACAACTTCAGACCCATCTCCAATCTCCCCCTTCTATACAAAATCCTCGAAAGGTGCGTTCTCCTCCAACTGACTCAGGACATGGACAGCATTAACCTTCTAGATCCCCACGAATCGGGCTTCAGAAAAGGCTATAGCACAGAGACCGCGATCCTTAATGTCGTGGACGATATCCACGAGTCTCTCAATACTGACCAATGCTGCCTACTCATTCTCCTGGACCTATCAGCAGCCTTTGACACGGTTTATCACAACCTACTCATTAAGGCTCTTCAAGAAAGGAATGGAGTAGATGAGGTGGTCCAACACTGGTTCGCCTTCTTTTTACACAACCGTTCCCAAAGGATAAAAATCAAAAACTTTACGTCTGACCTACACCCTGTTAGCAGGGGTGTCCCTCAAGGTTCAGTGCTCTCCCCACAACTGTTCAACATATAGATGGAACCCCTCACCACCCTACTCAGAAACGCCTACATCCCCTTCCACCTATATGCAGATGACACCCAATTCTATCTGGAAACCTCCTCCATTGACGACATTCAGAGACTCAACGACACTCTAAAAGAAGTCCAACACTGGCTATCAATAAACCACCTAAAACTCAACCAAGGTAAAACAGAAATCCTCCTCATCTCCAACAAAGAAGAGAACCCTCAAATCGCAGAATGGCTAAAAGCAATTGATGCCCTCAACGGCAATCTCACTCTAGCTAACTCCGTAAAATCATTAGGAATCACCCTAGACCCAAAACTTGACATGGCCAAACACATTAAGAACTCCGCAAAGAGTGCCTTCCTCAATCTGAAGCTACTCAACAAAATAAAACCCTTCATCCCACCCAAGGACTTCAAATAAGCTACTCAATCACTGGTGCTATCTAGACTTGACCATGGGAATGCAGTCCTCATTGGCACAGCAAAATCCCACCTAGCTCCCCTCAAAACAACTCCCAATGTAGCAGCCAGAATGGTCACAAGAGTTAAGAAATATGATCACATCTCACCCGCATTCAGAGAACTAAAATGGCTCCCAGTCGAAATGCGTGCCAGCTTCAGAACTGCCTGCCTCACGCACAAAGCCCTGCACACAGGGGAACCCGACTATCTGGCCTCCAAACTAAAGAAGTTCGGTCAGACAAGGAACCTCAGGAGCTCCAACACTCTACTACTTATCCCTATGAAAAAGTGCAAACAAAAAACACTGCACGGTCCTTCACTGGAAACATGCCCAAAATCTGGAACCCCATCCCAGCGGATATCAGGACTATCCCTTCCTTCGTAAAGTTAAATAAACACCTAAAAGACCTCTTCCTCAACCGTTCCCTCCCGAACCGACAGCTGCCGCCGAATCGCACATTCCTGCACTCTGCAGCACCCTGACACTGTCTCATTCAAACATGTGAGTCCATCATTTCTGCTATACTAAACAAAAGTCTTTTGTTTGGTTAAATAGACTAAACGTTTGCTCCATGTGTAATAAGAATCTAGCCCACATATAGGGTACGCATGATCACTGACTTGTCTCTCAGTTTACTAACAGCATTGCCATCAGGGCAGGGGCAGGATTGTTTCTCAGTTTTGTGTTTAAACACTCACTTTTAATAAATATATTACTGAACCATGATGTGGTAGCGCACTGTCATTTACAGACATTAATTTTCCAAGAAATGGCCAAAAACCTCCCCACTACCATAAAGCTTAACTGATACAACTATATAGTGTATTAACAATAATTTGTGAAAATTGGGTTTAAGAAAACATATTTATCATTTTTACATCACCTAATAAAGTGTTCTGATTTGTATTTCCTCCTATTAAAATATTTTTTTCATCACACAGAAGTAGAAAAAATGGGCTTCCACAACTACTGAAACATATTTTGAAATGTTTGCACAGTTGACTTATTAGATATTTAAATGTTGGTTAGGAAAACCCTGAGACCCTGCAGCCTTTCATTTAAAACTTCATACAGCAGATCAGGCAGTCACCTTATAAAATTCGGGAACTCTGCAGTCAGGGGAGGAAAAGTAATTGTAAACTGACTTCTGAACTCTGTCTCCGAACACAGAGTAAGCATGACAAGATAAAATCAAGATTTAAAGGCATCCTTCTTGCTCCTTCACTTTCTGACAGAACAGAACACTTGTTCTTTGTTAACTCTCCAGAACAGGCGAGTTGGTCCTAAGTATATTTCAACCTGATAAAATCTGACTCGCCATAGTAAGTTGGTGAGTAGATTTTTCAAGGCCTGACTGCTATGGACAAAACCCATGGCGTGGGGCCGGTGGAGCATTCTATGATGTCATGTTTCAAGAGTGCTTCTAACTCTTTTTCTACAGCTTTTTGTAGATGCTAAACAACTCTACGGTGTCGCTGAGCAACAGGGCGGATGTCTTCATTGATATGAAGCTGTACTTTCACTTTCTTGAGTTTTTCCAGGCTATAGACCAATGGTTAGAACCAGCACGTGATCTCCAACTGATTACAGAGGTTGTAGTTGATGGATATCAACCCCATGTCAGCAGCGGTGGCAAAACTGAGCAAGCAGGCACTTGACAAAGTCCCTTGTAGAACGTGAATGGTGGCTCGCACCAATGTCTTTTTGTGTCTCATTGTTGCTGTGAATGAAACTTGGCTATGTAGTGGCTCAGAAGCGGCCCAGGTATATACCTTTGTACCTGAGTGAGCCGAGGCACAGGGGATAGGCTGTTAAACTTGTTCTCTGGCATGATGTTAATTGATGCACCACCGTCTATGATGAAAGTTATTGGGTGATTGTTCACTTTCATTGTCATTTTGTGACAGTGTCCAAATGAGGTTTGTCGCTCTGTTTGGTGAGCTTTCTTTGAACTGTGATCTTTTTACAGGCAGCTAACCCCACAGATGCACGCCGTTCTTTGGTAGATATCATCAGCGCACATTCATCTTCTTCGCTGATACTCAATAAGTGACGTTGAAGAAACATTGTACAATGAGCTTAACAATGAATGATCGTGGCTGGTTTCTACTTGTTGGAGCTGATGTTGCTTTGTGGTTTTAGGACAGTGCAGAGAATGCTTCTGGAACATTTGCACATCCATCTTTTCTTACCGCCGTGATTCACCTGACTTTTACTTAGCTCAGCACACAGTTATGAAATGGTTCTCTTTCTCACAACCTTTGCAGATTTGTCCTATGACTGGATATTAACCTTCATGGGGAAACTAAAATCCACATCAGAAGCATAGCTTGAAGACGTCAATTTACATGTATCTTGTTTATGCTTGTGCTTGCTTTTCACGGTCAATGCCAATTCATTGTGTGCTGGTCCTGTTTCCATGTCAGCAGCTGCTCTTTCTTCTGCTCTCGCAGCCATTGGCATTTTCTCTAGACACCTCGACTCTCTCAGTATATGCCTTCTAAACAAATCTGAAATGCAGCCATCAATGACTCAGAGGCGCAAGGTTTCTTCATCAGTAAAGTCACAGAACTTGCAATGTTTAATGAGCTCATCAAGTCTTTCAACACACTTGACCATTGTTTCACCAACCTGTTGTCATGCTTCCTTGAAAATACATCTTTCATGTTTTTTTTTTTAATCTGTTTTTATTGGCATTTAGTAAACATACATGAGCAGTTGTTGCATCTTTTCTGCAGTGTGTAGCGACATTAGATGATGTGCGTCACTGGACAGCAATATACATTTAATACAACAGTGAGTTTTCAAAAGCTGTTTTCGACATAGTATTTTAACATAAGGTTACTTATTGTACTGTATTTTCCCCACAACTAATACATCTAGTACATATGCACATGGTGTGGAGTTGGTTATGTTTAAATAGTCAATTCGATGCAGATAGATTGGTTAAGCTGGTCATGTGACAATAACTATGTACATGGGGTGTTGAACTTGGAGTAGGGTTGGAATGCACACGTTGTTAGGAGTATGTAGAATGCTGTATTTATGCCTCCGAGGGCTCCCCTTAGCAATGCCATTGTCATAAGGTTATGATGTGCAAGAGCATCAAAGTAGTATCGTTTAGTTTGTGGCGCATGATCGGTTGCGTAAACGTGGTCTATGAGTGAGGGTCGCGTGCGCGGTGTTGGCTATTTAGGTTAGGTGTCTGAAGGGACTGAGTTGGCAGGTCTGTAGATTGCTGTAGTGTTGCCAGGATCGCATCTCAGTTTTCAGCTATAATTGAAAATATATCTTTCATAATCAACATTCGGCATTTAATTGAACTTCACTTCCAACGCTCCCTTTACCGTTTGGTATGATTTTATATCAGTCAAAGATTTACTTTAGCACTTCTTTCACTCCGTTACTTGCAGGGTTTTTTAAACAGTTGATGATCGTGTCATCTTCCTCTAGTGCATCTATGAAGTCATCAACGGTTTTAATAAACGCAGCCCAGCTGGTATTAATGTTGTGTTTCTTAGAAGTGTCGAAAGTCAGTGGTGACTTCAGGAACACAGCTGCAATGTATTTCATGCTTACTACAGCCACCATTGAGAGCATGTGCTGTTTAGACAGCTTTTGCTGTGCAGAACAGCATCGACAACTTCTGAAATCACTGGTCTTGTGCTTGAGCCTGGGCAGCAGAATGTTTCAATCGCCCCTCGACATTTAGTAAGTTGTCTGTTTCTCGTACCTTGCTGACTTTAGTGTTATCTTTTGCTTTATCTGAATAATCATTCTGTATTTGGTGCATGGATCAGCGTCTCTGTCGACCACCTCGTCAGTGGTATGCTCCTCTGTAAAGCCATCAATTTCTTCTGCGGCAGTGTAATGGCTGGAGCAGGGCTTTGACTCCACATGTGCTGGTGGCAGACCATTCTGCATCCATTCTGGGCACACATAGCATGCACAAGCAGTTTGCTGTATCGTAAAAAACTCTCAGAGACAGCAGTCTTGTCTTCTCTGGCATGTATCCCCTATTCGTTGCCAGTTGTAGCTTCTTCCCCAGCCCAGGAACATGCAGATGAGTTATTCCACACAAGAGTTACTATCAAGCATTATTTTATTCCTCAGCATATACTTACACACTGCGCATTACATCATGCTTCACATTAACCGCATCCTAACACCTCCCTAAATATCATGTGTTTCCTCTCCTGAGTCCACCCAGAACCAAAAGGGTCCTAAAGCGCATAAAATCAATATGCTACAAGAGGTGCAAGAGCCAGCTGGGCTGCAGAGAGGGCAAACCTCTAGTGTGCTCTGGTGAAGGGCTATACATGCATGACAGCAGCAGGAAGCAAATTGGGACAATTTCTAGTGGATATACAGAGGAGAAGTTGTTATGTTTTAGGGGATCCAAGCCAATCTGTGGTGGTTCTTGGGGCTCTGCAGAGTTCTGAGCAGATAGTTCCCCAAGTAAGCTGACCATGATTTAAAGAAGAGCCAAGGTCAAGTCTCTGAAATCGGCAGCATTTAGGGTTACCACCTGGCCTTTGTTTTACTGATATGACCAGTATATTAATGGCCTGTCCAATACAAAAAGTTGGCTAATCACCTAAAGCCCATATTGTTTCTTCTTTATCTGTACACACTTGTAATAGAAAATATGACAAGAAAGCATTTTAAATTGTGTTCTGCAGCCGCCTTAATGATCTATGACTGATAGTTGAAGTAAACAAAGACAGCAAAGGCATGTTAAAAACGCATACTGATACTTTTATATAAATTCCTGTAAGAAACTGGATTACTACATGGGGTGGTTGACTACCCACCTCAAGTAACATTCACAACCCATGTCAGGGTGAGTCCTCAAAGTCCCTAAATCAACCTGACTTCGACCTCTTGGTAGCTATGGCACAGAGCAGACAGGCTTAATTTAGGGCAATGTGTAAAGTATTTATGCAGTACCAAAACAGTAATAAAGTCAAAATGCAAAACAATAAAAATCCAAAACCAAATTAGTAAAATAGAGTAAAATGAAACGAACAAAAAGTAACAACAATTCAATACGTGGAACCGGTGATCTGATTTTTTTAAGTTGAAATGCAAAAAGCACAAAGTGCCGAAAATAGTAAATGGCCATGCTATACTGGGATCTAGTGCAATTTGAGGCTTGCCGCGATGGACCGTGGCTCAGACGCACCAACATGAAGTTACACCAGCCGTTGTCAAAGATTTTACCTTCTGAATAAGCCCTAATCCAACACTGGAGCACACTTCTGAAGCTCCCAGTGTACTGAAGTGGGTGCCTGGAGATGCCATATTTATGCCTGTAACTAGCTAGGGTTTTGGGGTGACACCTAGGCACGTCCCTCAAAAATGGGGTAAAAGTTTCTGGGGCAAACCCTACACATTTTGGGCATTTTCAACTTGGGCTCTGAGGTTTGGATGTGTGTGGGGAGAGTGCTATTGTACTCTTTGTGTCTTCTCACATCTAATACTAAAATCCAGTTTGAGGCAGCCACTGTGCCCTCAACAAACCCAGAGACAAAAGTCTGGTAGGACAAAAGCAGAGTCGTTCTGCAACCAGAATGTGGATCTGCAAGAATTGTCGTGGCATCCTGTTCTCTCACTGTTCAAGTGTGCCTCAAGTGTTATATGTGAACTCACCAGACTTGTCAAGCAGGATTTGACACTGTAATGCATGGGTACTTACAAACATTTCCCCAAAAAGCATGGTCTGTGGTGTGACCGAGGGTCACATTGATGCCAGTAGGATGGGAAGTGGTGTGGGGTTTGGAAGGTGGGCATAGGGGATGCAAATCATGTGCATGGTGTGTACAGTGAGTGGTGGCGTTATACTGAGGGGTTCATTCCATATTGCCTTCTAAATTAAGCCCCTAGTCTCTAGAAGAATCAGATCAATGCAGGTTTCCCAACTTGACCAAACTGTGATTCTAGGCTGCTGTTTTATTTCACTTTGCCTCCTTTTCTTTCCTTATCATATATGAGAGTACCTTGAAATACACAAGTTCAGGATGTGCACTGCATGAAACCTCCTAAATTTGATTGAATGAACTGTCATGTTGTTCGATGTATAATACAAACCTAGGCCACATAGCGGGTGCACATAACTAACTTGCCTCTTGGTTACCCAACGGCAATGTTGTCAGGATGGGAAAGGCATAAATGTATCTATGTACATGTTTGAACACTATCATTTTTTTTTCACAACAACATTTTATTGTCAACAGCCAACAGACGCCTGATGAGGGGTTACACCAAAGCAGCACTGAGCACACAATACAAGTATTGATGGCGACATTTTGTACATAACTAAATAAGGATGGATCATGCACATAACAATTTGTTATAATAACAATTAACTGAAGTGTCATTAATCCACTATAGAATATAAGACACATAAGGTCCATCCATGCTAGTAGAGATCATATTACTACAATCTGTAGATCCCACCATATAGCAATCATGTTTAAATCAATCTGTTGTTGGATCGGGGATAGGCTCTAAGTAGATCCCTCGGAAATCTGCCCATCTCTTCCATATTTTCGGATGTTTCTGAGGGCAGCCCAGAGCGGTAAAGATAGGGATCTTCAACCCCATACAGAAATCGAGACCCTTTTTCCAAACTCCATGAGAGGGCGGGAAGGTGTCTTTCCAATGTTTCGCAATGTCTCGCTTTGCGAGTTTGAGGCCCAATAACAGTAAGTGGTGTTTGTAAATGTTACCCCAATGTCATCAGTGATATGTAGGAGGGTAAGTCTGGGAGAGTGGGGGATATCCCAACCCAGAGCCCGCGACAGACCGGTAGTAACGCCATGCCAGAACTTCAACAGTGATATACATGACCATACTGTGTGGAGGAAGGTACCCTCGCCCGCGCAGCACCTCAAGCAAAGTGGAGAAGCAGTGAGTCCCGCCCGCCAGAGCCGGTGTCTAGTGTAATACACTCGGTGGAGGTATTTGAACTGTATGAACCGGTGTCGTGTTGCTATAGCAGCACCTCGTGGGGACGCCAGCTCCTCAGTCCAGTCCTCCTCGTCCAATGGGACCAGGTCAGCCTGCCAGGCCTCTCGTGTATTGGATAATGTTGTATGGCTATTCGTGACTAGTGTGCGGTATATTTTGGCAATTTTGTGTTTCCCCAAGTCTCCCATGAACACCTTACCCTCAAGAGGGCTAAACTCAGGAATGGACTCCTGAAGTGTCAGGTATGGCAAGAAGGCATGGCTGAACTGCAGATATTTGTAAAATTGCAAACGAGGCATCTCATACTCTTGCTGCAGCGCCTGAAAGGACTTAAGTGTCTGTCCGTGAAGGACATCCTCAACGGTAGAGATTCCTATCCTGTCCCAGCCTGAGAAACCAGCGAGGCCAGCCAGCTGCGGCAGAAGGCCATTACACTAAAGGGGAGCTTCTTTCGTCATTCTGCCCCACCATCCCAACTGTTAGAGAGCGCGCTTCCGGAGTTTAAAGACTGTGGCAGTTGCCGGAGGCAATGCCTTCAGGATTGCGCCTGCATACAAGATAGAATGCATAGACTGGGCACCCATCAACCACCGCTCGACCACATAGGCGGTATCTGACCTGTCTCCGTACCACCAGTCATTTAAGATGAGTAGGTGTGATGCTGCATAATATGCCTGGATATCAGGTGTTGCCAAGCCCCTGCAATAAGTGGACTGAAAGCTGGTCCTTAAGGCGACCCGCACTGATCCACCTCCCCAGAGAAAGTGTCAAAGTGTAGCGTTGAGTTATGTAAACCAGGTAGGTGGTATTAAATACGGGTGGTTTTGAAGTTGGTACAGCAGTCGGGGCAAGGAAACCATCTTAAAAATGGCGGATCTACCAAATAGGGAAAGGGGTAGATGTGACCAGACGCGAGTCTGCTCCCTGACCTGCACCAAAGCGGAGCTAAATTTCTTTCCCAGGACAGGGGCTGCATGGCTGCCAAAAAGACCCCAAGATATTTAAAACCATCCTGCACCACCGTGACCTCCGCGGACCAGGCACTAAGTTGTTCTGTATTGCGGAGGGGCCATAGATAGGATTTACGCGAATTCATGTAGAGCCCAGAGGTCTCACCAAAGATCTGCATGATCCTGAGGAGACGAGGCCCAGATTGGTCTGGACGAGGAAGAAAAAATAACACGTCGTCCGCACACAGTGCTATACGGTCAGATGTTGCCCCAGGCCATTCGATGCCTCAGTACTGAGCGTCGATCCGCACCCATGCCGCAAGCGACTCCATCGCTAGTGCTAAGAGGTATGGGGAGAAGGGGCACCCCTGGCGGGTGCCTCGTCCAATAGAGAAGGTTTGTGACACGGAGTCTGCCACACGAACAGATGCGGTGATATCAGTATATAAGAGTTTAATATATCACAGAAGGTGTGGATCCAAGTTAAGGTGGCGCAGCAGAGCAAAGAGGTACGTCCAGCTTAAAAAGTCAAAGGCCCTATACATGTCCACCAGCAGGAGAGCAGTGGGTTCATCCAATCGGTCTACTGAGGCAATGACGTTGTGAGCACGTCAGATGTTGTGCCGCATAGCACGATCCGGCATAAAACCTGCCTGATCTGAATGGACTAAGCCTGAAATATGTGGGACTATATGGTTGGCTATAATTTTGTCTAAAAGTTTTGCCTCGACATTGAGTAGAGATATTGGAAGATAGGAAGAGTGAAGTTCAGGAGGTCAGCCCGGCTTCTGAATAATCACTATTTCGGTAGGTTGACAATCTGCCGGAAAACACCGTTCATCAAAAGCAGCCCAAAGGGCAGCAAGATAGGGAGCAATGAGAAGGGACTGATATTGTTTATAGAATTCGCATGGGAAACCGTTGGGGCCAGAGGCCTTGCCCAAACACGACCCAACAGCACCTCCTGGACCTCCTCAGTTGTTATCGAGGCATCTAGTGCGTCTCTGGTCTGTGAGGGCTAGGGGAGGCAAGTCTGTAATGAACGGCTGGACTAGCTGAGGCGAGATAGTCTCGGGGGGCATATAACTCTGCATAGTAAGACACAAAGCTGGCGGCCACCCTACAGGGGTCAGTGAGGACACCTCCATGCGGATCATGCAGACATGGCACAGAGATAGGACGAAGCTCCCTCTGACAAAGGCAGTGGAGTAAGGCACCCAACTTGTCACCCCACTGATATATTCTACTCCGGGTAGCCAGCAAGGCTGCCCCAGCCTCGTCTAGTAATTCCCCGGCATAGACCCGCTGGGTATGGAGTAGTTGTCTGCTTGAAACTCGCGCATTCACAGCACAGCACGCGCTCTGCGTTCATCAACTGGGCCTCCAATAGTGTCAACCGCTCCCGATGTATCCTAAGCTGCACCGTGCAGTAGGCGACGTCCACCCCTCGTAGTGTAGGTTTCATTGCCTCCCACACCATCACAGGCGTATCAAGAGAACCAACATTGTGTGGAAAATATTCCATAAGGGAGGTGAGAATATGTGTCCTATACTTGTCGTCAAGTAGGAGCCACGATGAGAGGCGCCAACGGAAGGGAGGACTCATGGTGTCGAGTCTCAGATCTAACTGTAATGGGGAGTGATCGGAAAGGCCCTGAGGCAGGATATCAGCTGGCACTAAGCTCTGGACATGTGCTGCTGATAGGAAAACGTGATCTATGCGTGAGGAGGAGCCAAGGACGCTAGAAAAATAAGTGTAACCCTGTTCAGCGGGGTGAAGCGGTCGCCAAGAGTCCACCCAATCCAACCCACGAAGCAAGGCCCCCAGTTTAGATTCACAGGCACCAGCCAGGTTCCCATCGCCACGCCACCTATCTATCTATGGTGGATGAGTATTGCCACGCCCCACGAACCTCTAGTGAAGCCGGAGTGAAAATTTGTACAAAGCCAAAGTGTGTCAAGCAGAGAAGCCTATTGCCAAGCAGGTGCGTCTCTTGTAGGAACAGGATATCTGTACCATAATGTTTAGCTAGTCTCAAGACAGCCCCTCTCTTGACCTTATCTAATAGACTTCGAACATTCCAGCTAACAACCCGGAGCTTTCTCTCAACAAGCCCAGGCATGTCGGAAAACAAGGCAAGCAGGGTAAATGGGGAGGACCAAATGCGACGATCACATGTTCATCTACAGCTATAAAGTGGATATAGTTATGACACTGAGAAACAAAATAAACAGAAAAAAACAACTTCTGCCCTCCCAACCCCCCACCTCAATACCTCAAAACATTAGAAGCATCTGTCGCGGCATGAGAGATCTCCAGGCCCCAACGGGGGTCCGGTAGTGCTCCCAGCCAATAGATTCCTAAATTGCAACCCCTAGACACAGCGATGTTTCAGAATCCAGGGAGAGCGGGAGGAGGGGTAGCCCATAGGTATATGCCATCAGTCATCAAGTCAAGTTCACTCTTGTGATGAGCGGAGGAGTGCAGAGGTGTTCCTATGCCACAGTATAGGAATCAGACATGTGTTTTATTATGAGATATGGAACATTTCTTTGATAGATATCGCTGGTGCTGTTGGCCTGGGGCTCGAGACAACCCCTGGAGGAGGAGTCTGGGCAGGTTGTGCAGTCACAGTTTGACATGTTCACCTGTCCATGCGAAGACCTCTTCCGGGGAATCAAATAAATATGTCCGTTCTTTATACGATATTCACAGCCTAGCTGAGAACAACAAGGAATATTGGACCTTGAGATGTCGCAGCCTGGCCTTTGCCTCGGTGAAAGACTGCCGGCGCTGCTGCACCAGCCTGGTGTAAACCGGGAAAATCATGATCTTTTGCAAAGAAAACAGCAAGGGGTCTTAGAGTCTAGCCTGTTGTAAGATGAGTTCTCTGTCGTTACAATTTAGGATTTGCGCAATCACAGGCCTAGGTCTTGCGCCCAGCGGTGGTTTCTGTAAGAAGGTTCGATGAGCTCGTTCAATGACGAAACAAGGGGACAGAAGACCCGGAGGAAGCCAGTCCGCCAGCCATTTGGCCAGAAATCCAGCCACGTCTCCACCTTCACACCCCCCGGGAAAACCCACAAAGCGTAGATTGTTGCCACGGGCGCGTCACTCCGCATCCTCCGCCCACGTCACCAGCCCCTTAACGATGGACTCTAGGGCGGAGACCTTCCGTTGGAGTGTCGTAATCCAGTCCTCCGCTATAGAGATCCGGGGCTCGACCTCAGTGATACGCTGTACGTCATTGCGGAGATCCTGCCTAAGGAGCATCACATCGGCACCGACCTCTCCAATTTTGCCCTCTAGCATGTCACGAGATTGAGTGATAGCGGCCAGTATGGCTGTGTTATCTGGCATAACCGTTTGTGAGTCGCCCGGCCCAAGGGACTGGGCAGACGCGCCAGTGAACTTGTCCAAGGTACTCTGTCGGGTTGTGGAACCAGAACCTTTGTCTTTACACATAGTGTGTAGACTCCCTGAGAGGCAGGCAGCCCAGTCAAACAAACACTGAAGGAGTTGGGCCAGGGAGGACCTGATAACAAAATCAGAGGGGATGAATTGCAAAGTGGCACAAGGAGGGAAAGCCACCAATACTAGGGCCTCCACCAAGTAATGCGCCCACAGGGAAATCTCAGTGCAGTGGAGGGCCAAGGCGCTGACCACGCGAGCCGGGGCAAGGGCAAGGTGGACCCAGCATACAAAGCTCCACACTACAGGCCCAGGTCAGGCGCGAAGCCCCAGTAAATTCACTCCAGCGATCAAGCTCTCAACCCCTCCACACGTGCTCTACACAGCAGTCACTCCAGGTATTCCAAGGTCGGCACACCAATAAAGCTGCATTGGTAGACTCGAGACAGGTGCGCCACAGCACCCAGGGCAAAGTAGATGCGGCCAGGACCAATCCCCGGTCCTCTGCCGACTAAAAGGCGGTAGTATAGTGGCCAATATGCAGGCCCAGATGTCCGAGGGCAGAGGGTAGCGCCAAGAACGGCCACCAAGCCGGAGCAGGTCAACCCCTCCACGTTCCAGCTGTCCTCCAATCAACCGGAGCCCAGCCATGCACTGTATCTATTCCCACAGGGGCAGGCCTCGGGCACACCGGTCAAGCAAAGGGAGCGCCCGGTCCCATCCCCCGCCGAGCTGCAGACCCAAATCCACAGGCAGATCTCCTGGGCCGCACACTCACCCGACGATGGCAAGCACCCAATTCCAGCGCTGCAGGTGGCATGCCAAAACGGGTCTATGCAGCTCAGCGGCCCGATATGGCTGCCGAGGCAAGGAGGTGGATTAACCCCGTATGGAGGGAGGAGGCCCTGCGCAGTCTAGCGCGCCCACAGGAACATCGAATGCGCCCCTAAGAGGAAAAGTGGGGGAGCGGCCACAGGGGCTCGATAATGCCAGCGAGTGCCTGCAGTGGAATCAGCAGGGCGCCACCCCTTTGTCCACAATGCGCAGTCCGGGAGCGACTCCCACCTCGATCCGATGGGTCTCCCACCGTCGACGCCCCCTACGCCAGGGCGAGGACCACCAGGCCGCAGGTCGCCGACGAGACCCAGGCGCCGCCAAACCAAAGCAGCGGGTCCGAGATGGATCTCCGGGTGCCGCTCGACCGGCAGTTAATGTGGATGAGATCCGGCACAGAAAGGTAAACAAGTTGGCAGGATTTTGGCAGGATTAATGAGGGCTAGCAGGAGCCCATTCAGAGCACGTCCACCATGTTGGACGGCTTGGCCACACCCTCCGAACACTATCATTTAAAAAAAATACCTGTCAATGCTGTGATATGATCTGCTGCACTAAGATGAAATCCCTCCGCATGTTAATGAAATGCAATTTTTTTTTTGAAGAGGGTAGTATTTTTATATGATTGTTGTACAATGTCTGTAAAAATGAAGGGTTTCTAAAGAGATAGCATCGGACTCTTTCTTTGCTTTTCCTATTATCTACTTAACCTGTAAATAAATACTTGCCCATTTAACTGCCTTCTGAACGTCAAGCAAACAGCAGCCCAGGGGCCGCATGTAAAGGCTAGGAGGGCAGCATGATGTCCCCAGGGATTACTATTAGTATCCCTTCTGCAGTGTCAAAAAGCATGCACACAGGTTCCACCCTACATATTTTGTGGAGTTTAGAGACGTCATTGCTGTCTATTCAGACCAGCATATTTTTTTTTACTCCTGGGAGGCATTTCATGCAAGTTCACAACTATTCAATGCTAATTACTGGCAGGGAAAATCTGGAGAGCGAATGCACAATAGTCTCCACGAGCTTAAGGCAGGGAAAAGGTCACTTTCCAAAAGTGACCTTTTCTTAATATTTATTAAAAATCTGACTTCCCCCTTGAATTGGATTCTAATAACTATTACAAATAGTTGATAATTATTTTTCTAGCTGGTTTCGTTCTCAAGGTGTATTTTAATATGTCCCCGAATTTTCTACTTAGGTCAGCTGGCCTGCCAGTATAAAATTGCTTTCGGATGTTACCACTTTCTCTCGCTCTCATCTCTATCCTATGACTGCCCGACCGCTGGTGCGGTTCAACACACGTCATAGGTGTAGAGCGGTGCACCGCAGGACCTGTGCGGGCCGTTTATCCTCTTAAGGCCGCAGACGCGGTTCAACACGCCGTAAAACATAGAGAGTGTGCGGCAGGAGCCCAAAACACCGCTTTTGATCTTCCGACCGCAAATGCGGTCCGACTCTCCTGATTTCTACACGGGTGCACGGCAGGAATCGTAAGCACTGTTTGCCACCCGCAGGTGCGGTTCTACAAGTGATTATTCTTTCTTGGGATACATTGCAGATGCCGCGCACACTTCCTCCACTTTACCCACAGTAGCTGTAATATGCTTGCCTTCTCATTGCTGGTTTTTGCAGCAGCTGTAATACTATTGAATTTTCTACACACAGCGGATGCGGTCCCAGTCTTCATTTTGTTAATCCACGAGAGGCACGGCAGGAGTCGTGTTCTAAACTCATTTGATTTATAAACCACCGGAGTGGTTTTCTGTTTCTGCACTTACTTTCCGGGTGCTGGGCAGGAGCCGGTCGCATTATTACGCCTTACTTTTTGGCCACAGGCACATTCGTTTGGTACTTTGGCATTTTTCTTATCTACATCACCCCATTGGAACACTGGGACTTCATAAAAGGAAATATCCAGTTCACTGATGAACTTCTAAATTCTACACACCTTTGAACCTGTGGTGAGTAAACATACCTGTGTCTTCTCGCCCACTGTAGAGACATTTTCTTTGTACTACTGTGTACCTCCCTTTTCTCTTTCCTTCTCTAAAGTCCCTCTCATTTGTATGTCTTCCAGACCTTGAATTGCCCACCTCTCCTGCTACTCCTACTATACAGATGCTGTCTGTGATTCCCGTCATCCCTCCCAAGTAACTTCTGGACTTCACACCTATCACCGCGAACCTCGACCCCAAGCACATCTGGTGTGGGGTATATCCCATACCTTTCCCCTTGAGACCAATCACCCATACTGTTGGAGTCAGTGTGGAGGATTGGTCTGGAGGAGAGAGGGGTGACTCCGTTTCCGCAGTTCCTGGTTTTCAGGTGAGTGGGATTGTGACATCGGATGCTAGTCACTGATAGGACATGTTAACCCCTTCGCTGCTAGGCCTTTTCCCCCCTGTGCTAAGCCTTTTTTGGCTATTTGGGGTAGTGCGCGCTTAGACCCCTGTAACGTTTTGACCACATAAGGTATCCACGCCAAATTTGCGTCCTTTTCTTCCCACATCATGGGGATTCTAAAGGTACCCAGGGTTTGTGGATTTCCCTGGAGGGGTCACAGAAATTAGCCAAAATACAGCAAATTTCTTTTTTTGTGTGGACAAATGGGAAAAGAGGGCTGCAAATTTAAGCGTCTGGGTTTTTCCTTTCAAATGTTATCAAAAAGGGGTTTGTGGGGCTGAAATCACCATTTTCCCAGCTTATAGGGAATGACATACTTTTGTCAGAAAACCAACATTTTTTACACAGTTTTGGCATTTTTCTGGGACATAGCCTATTTTTGCTATTTTTTGTGCTTTCAACCTCCTTCCAGTTAATGGTAGAAATGGGTGTGAAAGTAATAATGGATCCTGGAAAGCTATACATTTTAGAAAAGTAGACAAAATTCTGAATTCAGCAAGGGGTCATTTGTGTAGATCCATCAAGGTTTCTTTATAGAAACTAACAGTTAAATATAGGAAAAATTGAAAATTAGTTGAAAAAAACAGCCTTTTGTTTCAACGTTTTCACCTGTAACTTCTTCTAATTATGACAGCTCTTTGAAAGCAATATACCGTTACATCCGCTGGACCTTCCTGGTTGTGGGGATATATATTGACCCAGAGTCAAAAACTGAGCAGCAATTTGCAATGGTTTTTTATTATGTTCCGGGTATATAGCAATTATTGTGGGAAAATGTACACATGAAAAAATTGGTATGAAAGACACCTATGTATTTCTGCAATGGGAACAAATTATAGAGTTTAGAAACAGTACATATTTGCACATTTTCGAAATTGGGAATACTCATACTAGCATGAGAATTATCGGTCATTTTTCAAAATGACTTCTTTTTTACACAATGTCTTTCATTTGGGAGGCAGAAATGCATCAAAAATCAATAGGTAATAACAATTACTTTACAAATCTGAATTACCCTAAGTCTCCCGATAAAAATGGTACCTCACTTGCGTGGGTAGGCATAGTGCCCACGATAGGAAATGGCTCAAAACCCAACATGAACACACCACATTTTCACAATGAAAATGTACAATTTTTTTGCGAAGTGTCTAGCTGTAGTTTTTGAACACTAGCTCTGCCGGCACCTAGTGAAACTTAGCAAACCTATACATTTTTGAAAACTAGACACCCAGGGGAATCCAGGATGGGGTGACTTGACTGCCTCCCACCAGGTTCTGTTACCCAGAATCCCTTGCAAACCTAAACAATTATCAAAAAAACCAAATGTTTCCGTCATTTCTGTGGTGGAAAGTTCTGGACTCTGCGTGGATCCACAAATTTCCACCCACCCCGCGTTCCCCAAAAGTCTTACGAGAAAAATGGTACCTCACTTGTGTGGATCGACCTAGTGCCCGCGACAGGAAACGGCGCAAAACGCAACGTGGACACACCTCAATTTCGCAGTGAAAAATGACCCTTTTTTGGCAAAGTGCTTAGCTGTAGTTTTTTAACCCTAGCTCTGCCGGCACCTAGGGAAACCTAGCAAACCTATACATTTTTGAAAACTTGACACTCAGGGGAATCATTGATGTGGTGACTTGACTGCCTCCCACCAGGTTCTGTTACCTAGAATCCCTTGCAAACCTAAAAACTGTCACAAAACCACATTTTCTCCACATTTCTGTGGTGGAAATTTCTGGAATCTGCGTGAATCCACAAATTTCCACCCACCCCGCGTTCCCCGAGGTCTTACGAGAAAAGTGGTAGCTCACTTGTGTGGGTCGACCTTGTGCCCGCGACAGGAAATGGTGCAAAACGCAACATGGTCACACCTCAATTTCGCAGGGAAAAATTACCCTTTTTTGGCAAAGTGCCTAGCTGTAGTTTTTTAACCTTAGCACTGCCGGCACCTAGGCAAACCTAGCAAACCTATACATTTTTGAAAACCAGACACCCAGAGGAACCCAGGATGGGGAGACTTGACTGCCTCCCACCAGGTTCTGTTACCCAGAATCCCTTGCAAACCTAAACTATTGTAAAAAAAAACACATTTTCCCCACATTTCGGTGGTGGATAGTTCTGGAATCTGCGTAGATCCACAATGTTCCACCCACCCCACGTTCCCCAAGGTCTTCAGAGAAAAATGGTACCTCACTTGTGTGGGTCGGCCTAGTGCCCGTGACAGGAAACGGTGTAAAACGCAACGTGGTCACACCTCAATTTCGCAGGGAAAAATGACCCTTTTTTGGCAAAGTGCCTAGCTGTAGTTTTTTAACCTTAGCTCTGCCGGCACCTAGGCAAACCTAGCAAACCTATACATTTTTGAACACTAGACACCCAGGGGAATCCAGGATGGGGAGATGTGACTGCCTCCCACCAGGTTCTGTTACCCAGAATCCCTTGCAAACCTGAAAAATTGTCAAAAAAAACACATTTTCTCCACATTTCTGTAGTGGAAAGTTCTGGAATCTGCGTGGATCCACAATTTTCCACCCACCCCGCGTTCTCCAAAGTCTTTCAAGAAAAATGGTACCTCACTTGTGTGGGTCGGCCTAGTGCCCAGGACAGGAAACGGCGCAAAATGAAACGTAGTCACACCTCAATTTCGCAGTGAAAAATGACCCTTTTTTGGAAAAGTGCCTAGCTGTAGTTTTTTAACCCTAGCTCTGCCGGCACCTAGGGAAACCTAGCAAACCTATACGTTTTTCAAAACTAGACACCCAGGGGAATCCAGGATGGGGTGACTTGACTGCCTCCCACCAGGTTCTGTTACCCAGAATCCCTTGCAAGCCTAAATAATTGTCCATAAAACCCACATTTTCCCCACAGTTCTGTGGTGGAAAGTTCTGGAATCTGCGTGGATCCAGAAATTTTCACCCACCCCGCTTTCCCCAAAGTCTTACGAGAAAAATGGTATCTCACTTGTGTGGGTCGGCCTAGTGCCCGCGACAGGAAACGGCGCAAAACGCAACATGGTCACACCTCAATTTCGCAGTGAAAAATGACCCTTTTTTGGCAAACTGCCTAGCTGTTGTTTTTTAACCATAGGTCTGCCGGCACCTAGGAAAACCTAGGAAACCTATACATTTTTGAAAACTAGACACCCAGGGGAATCCAGGATGGGGTGACTTAGCTGCCTCCCACCAGGTTCTGTTACCCAGAATCCCTTGCAAATCTCACAAATTGTGTGAAAAAGTGATTTTTTTCAGCTAAAAGTGAGGTTTGCAGGGGATTCTGGGTAAGGAAACATTGGGGAATGCACGCAAGCCATACCTCCCTGGAAGACCCTGGGTGTCTAGTTTTCAGAAATGAGTGGGTTGGGTAGGTTTCCCTAGATGTCCGCCAAGCACGGGCCAAAAACCCTGGTGACCCCCCTTGCAAAACCAGGTGATTTTGAGATAGGCAATTTTGATGTCGCCACACTACGTTTTGGGCCCTTGCCTGTCGTGGGTACTTGGGCCTCCCACACAAGTGAGGCACCATTTTCATCGGGAGACCTGGGGGAACGCTGGGTGGTGGGAAATTTGTGTGAGCCTGGTGATGCCACAACTTTCCCACACAAAATGTGTGAAAAAAGTGATTTTTTCAGCTTCAATTGGGGTTTGCAGGGGATTCTGGGTAAGGAAACGTTGGGGGATCCACGCAAGCCATACCTCCCTGGAAGCCCCCGGGTGTCTACTTTTCCGAAATGCGTGGGTTAGGTAGGTTTCCCTAGATGGCCGCCGAGCCCCTGACCAAAAACTCATGGGACCCCCCTTGCAAAACCAGGTTGGTTTGTGATAGGTAATTTTGATGTCACATCAATAGGTTTTGGGCCCTTCCCTGTCGCGGGTACTTAGCCCACCCATACAAGTGAGGTACCATTTCTATTGGGATACTTGGAGAAATGCAGGGGGGTTGGAAATTTGTTGTTACTTTCCGCCGTGTGAAAAGTTGGGCACAATAATGCAAGGAAAATGTCACAGTCACGTTTTGAGGTTTGCAGGAAATTGTGGGTAAGATAACTTGTTGGGCTACACAAGAGAGACATCACCATGCACTCCCATGGGTGTTTAGTTTACGACAAAAACTACAGTTATTAGGTTATTCTTAAATGAAATGTACAGCTTGGCAGCGAGACAAAACAGACAAAGATTACTGCACAGCCATCTATTCCTCAAGCACACACACATACTGGTTGGATTTGGCATGAGGGCGAGTGATGGTTCAGTATATAAAATTGTATTAACAATAGATTTCACAAAAATGAAATGCACTGTCAATAATTGAATGGACAAAAAAGAGAACCAGTGCTCGCAGCTCGTGAGCTGTAAAGCCACTTCAAGGCACCAACCGCTTTACAGGCCATTCACATACCTTTCATTCATGATACACACAAGACCATTTACACCACCAGGCACATAACCAACACATTACAACATTCACAAAAAAGGGCAAGGTACACCCTGCTTGACAAAAACAGAAAAGACACATTTTTATGCACAACCACCAATTCCTCAAGCACACATACATACTGGTTGGATTTGGCACGAGGGTGAGTGATGGTTCAGTATATACAGTTGTATTAACCAGAGATTTCACAAAAATGAAACGCACTGTTAATTGAAAGGATGAGAAACTGAACCATTGACTCACAGCTCGTGAGCTGTAAAGCCACGACAAGGCACCAACCTCTTTACAGGCTATTCATACACCTTTTATACGTGGACACATACAAAACCATTCACAACGCCAGCCACGGGCCCAGCACATTACAACACTCACACCAGCAGACAGCCCCATTCAAGGGACCATCACTTTAACACGCCCACATACGTGACACAGCAACCACACCAGGTCATGGATTGCGTTGAGTGGCGTTTGGCTAGCAGTGTGTGTAGTAACTAGCAGCTAGTCACTACTCACACACCGCCAGCCAAGCGCCAGTCCAAGCACACCGCCAGCCAAGCACCAGTCCAAACACACCGCCAGCCAAGCGCCAGTACAAACACACCGCCAGCCAAGCACCAGTCCACGCACACCGCAAGCCAAGTGCCAGTCCATGCACACTGCCAGCCAAGTGCCAGTCCACGCACACCACGCCGTCAGCCATGCGCCAGTCCAAGCACACCACACCGCTAGCCAAGCGCCAGTCCACGCACACCGCCATCACAATAAGGAATTTTTTTTATATAAATAAGAAAACACAAACAAATTGCAAATAGATACAAATCTACTAACACAAAATCTGAAAATAAATACACTACACAAATGCCAACCTTGAAACTGAACAAAAAATATTAAACAATAGAAGCCAGGCAGGTCACTTTACCAATCATGCATGCTCCCAAAAATTATTTTGCGTGTGGTACATTCTGAAACAAGCAGGCACACACAGCCCAGGGTTAGAAGGACACTCAGGACAGTACATACAAGTCTCCCTCTGCATATCTCTTCGCCAACAGACTCTACATCTCCTACTGGGAAAGTCTTTTGAGGGTGTGGGAGGAATGTGATCAGGAAAGTGGCGATCTTTCAATCTACCAACATCCTCCACCACTCCAACTCTAGGAACACTTGCCTGTTCCACTAAAACAAGGCTGCCTATTACAGACTCCTGAAACTTAGCAAAAGTCAAGCATCCTGGAACACAACAAAAGCATTAAAGGTTGCCAAGTGGAAAAGATGGATAGCCAACTTCTTGTACCGAATGTAAGCCTTATGAATTGCAGCGTAAGGTTCCAACCTCTGATCTACTCTGGCAACACCGCCCATGTGCCTATTATAGTCTAAAATGCACACAGGTTTGCACACTTCAGCAACCTGACCCCAAACAGTCACAGGTGAAGTGCTTTCATCATGGATGGTAGTCAGCATGTAGACATCTCTCCTGTCTGAAAACTTCACCGCTAAAAGCTCCTCGCAACGCAGCGCACTGCACTGTCCCCGCACAAGCTTTTGACAAACAAGTTCTTTTGGGAAACCTTTACGGTTAGAGCGGATTGTGCCAGAAGCAACAGTGTCCACTTTGGCCAATTCCCTGAACAACCGCACACCAGTGTAGAAGTTATCTACATATTTATGGTGGCCTTTGTTAAAAAATCCTTTACAACGTTCCCACACAATTTTCTCAGTCACTCCAAAAGTGGAGGGACAACCAGGGGGTTTAATCCTGGATTCCTTACCGGTGTACACCCTGAAATTAGGACATATCCAGTCCTACTGTCACACATCATATACAGATCAATTCCATAGCGTGCCCTCTTACTAGGAATGTATTGCCTAAAAACCAAGCGACCCTTGAACAACACCAAAGACTCATCCACTGCTATTTCTTTCCCTGGAGCATAGATCTCAGAAAATCGATCAACAAAGTGATCAAGGACAGGCCAAATCTTAAAAAGACGGTCACAATCAGGGTGATCTCGTGGCAACACTAAACCATTATCGACAAAATGCATCATCCGAAGCAGAAGCAAATACAGATCACGACTCATGACTGCTGGAAATATAGCAGTTGCCATCAAGGGATTAGTAGACCAATATGAAGACATTGATAGCTTCCTTAGCAAGCCCATCAAAAAAGTTAAACCCAAGAACTTCTTAATCTCATCCAGATTTGTGGGAGTCCACCGGGTAGCTCTAGAGTGGGGCTTAAGGCTGGCACTGTTGTCCCTCAAAAACTGTTCGGCATGCAAATTAGTCTGCTCAACAATCTCTGCCAAAAATACATCATCCATAAACAACTGAAAAAAAATTATCTGCAAAAAGTTTTCAGTCTTTACTCTACACCCTAGAACACCAGCAAAGTCTGGCAATGCTGGCTGCACCATCCCTGGGGCAACCCAGACGTCAGCACTTTCAACGGGAAGCCTTGCAGCCCCATGCTGCAGTCCAGATGTCTCTTGCCGCACTTCACCAACGGGAAGCCTTGCAGCCCCAGGCTGAAGCCCAGATGCCTCTTGCCGCACTACACCAACGGGAAGCCTTGCAGCCCCAGGCTGTAGCCAAGATGCCTCTTGCCGCACTATCGGCACATCAATGTCCTCCTCTAACACAGGCACTTCATCCGCACTAAGAGTAGCTTCATCCACACTGAGAGTAGCTTCATCATCCGATGATGCCATGTGGAGAGAAAACTCACTGCCTGAATCTTCCCCTCCCACCTCTGCCTCAGAATCAGAGTCAGTCTCTGGACCATGGTCAGAGGAAGGCTCAAAAAGCATACCAACAACCTGCTGAGCAGTAATCCTGAGGCTAGCCATTATCCTTACTAAGAAAGGAAACTGCACAAACAAGTCAACAACAACCAACACTGTGCAAAATAAGTAAGTAAAAAAAATGTGTGCCTTTATCACAAAGATCAATATACTCAAAAACTATACGATTCACTTGCAAGAGACCGCTACACTCACCAGCACCTACTCTGCAGAGAGACAGCAAAAACAATATCCCACTAGAAAGAAAAAAAACAAAACCAATTACTCACAAAACAACAAAATACACATCGAGCACAAATGCAAAAAGTTTTTGACACTCAAAAAACAGAAGCCAAACATACTGCAATTCTTACATCATTTGCAAAAAAACACATTCATGCAGAGAAATGAAAAAGATTTACATTGTACAAAAAAAGTCTCTTACCAAACACAAGCAATTACACAAACAGCAGAACCAAAAGTAACGAAACCGCAACCTGGAACAATCTAAAGAGCAAAAGCTTTCAACTAGAACAAAAAGGGAGAAAAAAAGCATTACAATTGAAATTCACAAAAAATAAAAGAATTAACATTATAACACACTGTCACTACCCAATTGGTCAATCTGCCAGATGCGCCTTCTAATAGGGCTGTGCAAAAATGGGGGTGAACTTGCCCAAGGGATCGGGTGGGCTTGTCTGAGGGCGGGGCAGAAAACAGCAGAAATATGCCCCTTGCAAAAGAAATAAATCCCTGGTGCCTAGTAGGGTTTTCTGCCCCCCCTCCTGCCTAGGGCAAAAAGGCCACAAAAAAGGGGCAGATCTGTCCACAGGAGGAGCAGAAATAACAATAATCAAATTTATTTAAAAAAATCTGCCCCCTGGGAGCGACCCTTGCCCAAGGGGTCGCTTCCATTTTAATTTCAAATATGTCCCTGGTGTCTAGTGGGGTATTCTGCCGGGGCAGAAGCCAAATACACGGGCCGATCTTCCCCCGTGGGGGCAGATTACACATTAAAATAAAAATGAGGCCCCTAGAAGCGAGCCTTCCGCAAGGGGTCGCTTCCATTTAAAAAAAAAAAAAAAAACCCTGGCTCCAGTGGGCTTTTCTGCCCCCCCCCCCCATGGGGCCAGAAACGCCAAAAAACCAAGGCAAACAGTCCCCGGGAGGGGTGGGGGGGGGGGCGAAAAAACTTTTAATAAATGTGCCTCCTAAGGAAGCGACCCTTGCTCAAGGGGTCGCTTCCTTTAGATAATAAAGATGAAGATAATAAAGGGGTGCATTTGTGTGAGAGGAACCTCCGAGTGCCGGGCCGGGCGCTGCTCTGCCCGAAGTTTGCTGATTGCCGCGGGTGCTCTGCTGTGCGGGCCCCGCTCTGTCAAGCGCTTTCCTCCCCTTGACGCTTCTTGGGCTGGCTCCGCCGAGCCGGACTACATCCCCCACAAGCCTCGGGGCGGCGAGGAAGCCGCCAACGTCACGACGATGCGCCAGGAGGCGCATAAGATCTGCCTGGGGCCGAGTCCTCTTGTGGGTACATTTGTGTGAAAGGAACCTCCGAGTGCCGGGCCAGGCGCTGCTCTGCCCGAAGTTTGCTGATTGCCGCGGGTGCCCTGCTGTGCGGGCCCCGCTCTGTCAAGCGCTTTCCTCCCCTTGACACTTCTTGGGCTGGCTCCGCCGAGCCGGACTACATCCCCCACAAGCCTCGGGGCGGCGAGGACGCCGCCAACGTCATGACGATGCGCCAGGAGGCGCATAAGATCTGCCTCGTCCCGCGGGGACGCGCGTGGGACGCGCCGGGAGAAGCCCGGGACAAGGGCGGGCCGTCTTAGGCCGTCAGGGGCTGGAAGAGGCTGTGCTGGGCCACCCCTCTGAGATTTTCTCTACGGTAAGGTGTGGTGGTCCTTGGGGCCGAAAAATTGATGATGGGTAAAAAGAGGGCCACTGGAGTTAAGCTAAATGGGTCGGCAGGGGCCACTCTGGACTCGTATCTAGTTAGAGCCGCAACCGTGTTGACTGCTGAGATAGAGAGAACAGAAAGGCGTCTGTCCATGGAGGTAGTGAATGTAACATCAGCTCTAATCCACAATTCTGACGAGTTTCCTGACGCTCAACTGTTATTATCTTCTCCATCGCCAACGTTGGCGATACCTAGAGACCTGGCAGACCTGTCCGTGCCAATCGCATCTCCTTCCATCGTTTCCGCTGGGAAGGAAGAGTCCAGGACTGGGTCAGTACTTATCGATGATTCACCGATTATTGCCCCCTCCCCCCTCGCCCCCATCCAAGTAAGGCGTACAAGGGCGGCGGGTCTGGTACCAGGCTCGAAAGTTAAGAAGCAACATCCGGGAAAGGCTCCTAAAGTTGGGACGGCCCCTCAGCCAAGTCCCGAGTCCCTCTCCAAAAAATTGTGGGTTAACATCAAGGAGAAGATTGATACCACCCTGGCTCCCTTAATCTGCAGACTGGACTCTATTGAGGAGATGGTCACTGCTTTAGAACATAAACTTAGATGTACTCCCCTAATTGTACATCCCCCCCCTGCATAACATGGCACCCCCTTGTGCTACTGAACAGCCTGCACCTCCTGAGACTACAACGCCAACTGAATTTTCCTCAAATGTCGACGCTCCTCTTATTCCATCTGGAGCAGGTTGCCCCAATAATGTCCTAAAACCTAATTGTCCTTCATGGGTTCATAACCCCTTAAATCCACCTGCCCCCAAATTAGGGCAGCCTTCCAGCGTTTCAAATCCAACTTCCAGGAGTCTTTGTGAATCTGGTCCTGGTAAGGGGTTTACGCTAGTCAGGGAAGCCTTTCCGCTGGTCCTTGTTCTAGCCAACGTGCCACCTTTGAGACCCGACCAAGTGGAATCATCTACCACCCTGATGGACAAAGCATTATTCTGGCTAACCAACAACATGGACATTAACGAAAGGGGTGGCTATCAATTGGCTAAGGAGATTATTATGGCTAGACGAGTACCATGGGTGGGCACAAACGCAAAAAAGTTTGGGGGGGATTGTATTGTCATTAATTTTTCCAGGAAGGATGTATTACCTAATGAACTTGTTAACTTGTTCCCACCTCAGAAAAGGTCCCCTGGTATAATTCCCTTAACGTTGGATTTTTTCCAACCGAGCGTTTTTAGGAAAAATGTGAGTTCTAATTTATCTAGGGTCCAGAATGGCTTGTTGTTTAGGAGGGTACTTCCAAGTTATTCAAGTGTTCTCAGTCTAGACAATAGATATTCTGCTTTGACAGACCTGGAGGAGTGCGATTGACTCTGGGTGGAAGCCACGAGTCTAGTGCCAGCTCCCTCTACAGGTATCCTACAGCCCTTTGATCGGGCAATAAATGATGGTAACAGTGGAGTTTTATGTACCTTACAATCTGATGCTAGGAATTCTCTACTGTTAGCATCCCATGGAAGTAACCCAGATTGCGAGTCCATAAGCCCAACCTTGTATGGAAATCATAATGCCCCTCCAATAAATCCTAGAAGAGGAGGTAAAATGCTCATATTATCATGGAATATCGCAGGTATCGGCCAAAAACTTTTATTAGATATTAGAGGATTGGGGTAATTTTATTGACAAACATGATATTTGTCTAATACAAGAAACTTGGGCCGTTGATCCAGTATTCCAGATGGGGTATCTTAACTTCTATATTCCTGCTACTAAAAAACTCCAAGGGCGCCCCGCTGGTGGCCTGGTGATATGGGTTCGTCAAAGTCTGTGCTGTAGAGTTGTCCCTATACATCCTATCGGAAGTGACATCCTAGCAATTAAACTCATTTGGCCTCATGGGTGTACCCTAGCCTTATTTAATGTTTATGCCAGGGGTTACAGGGGTGGGTTAAGGTCTGAGGTAATTACCGCTCTGGATCTGCGGTTGGACACCCTTCCTGGTTTCATAGCATCTATTGTGGGAGGAGATTTTAATACCACCTTTGAACCCTTGGGAATTGAGGAGCAGGAGATTACCTCAGCCCAGGAAATCAAATGGGGTATCCAAGAACTTGAGCTTCCACTCGTCAAAAGATGGACTGATGCTGCTATTCAACTTAAAGCACTATGCCTCGAAAGAGGACTTAGAGCAGCAAATGGCCGTACTAGATCGGACTAACACCTTTGATAATGGACGCCATAGAAGCCGGATCGACTATCTATTGGTAGACGTAAGGCTTTGGCGGTGCCTAGAGGATATGAAGGTAGTGTGGCGTCTGGAAAGTGATCATAACCCCCTCTGTTTAGATTTTTTGATAATAAACGAAGAGAGGGTCGGGAACCCAACAGAGGCCCTAACACCACCCGATTTGGTAATCTCTAATGATAAGCACCATGTAAAATGGAACAAGATTAGGGATTATCCCTTGAAGCTGGCAGCCCTCAAAGCAGAGGTTATGAAGCAAACGGCTCTTATTGAGTCTAGAGCTACTAGCCCCGAATTCCCACAAATTATGATAGATTCTCATTTATCCCTCTTTGCCAAGCTAAAAACTTATTTTGTTCAAGCTTCCAGGAATGGTAAGCAGGCATCAAAACTTAATAAGGCCGGATGGTTTAATGCCAATTGTAGCCTGGCACGCCTGAAATTGATTGAAGTGCTCAAATCTAAAGATCACTTTGGGGTGAGAGATGCTAGGGACAATTATTGGCGAGTGCAAAGGGTGGCAAAAAGAGAATGGGACTATGAAAAGTGGCAGGAACTCAGAAGTGCTTGCGTAGCCAAAGACTCAAAACTATTTTGGAATATTGTTAATTGGGACCGGGGAGGGTGTCTGGAACCGCCCCAAAATAATGTAGCGCAAACACAGTGGCTCGATTTCTTTATACCCCAGTATGCCAGAGGCCCCTTAGATGATGTTTCATTTATGAACCCTTTTAAATTTTATCATGGTATGGTGTTCTTCCCAAAGGATGTAGACATAGCACTTGATTGTGTGTTGGGTGGGAAGGCCCCCGGCATGGATGGTATTCCTGCTGATGTCTTTTTAAGCGATAGACCAACTTGGTGCCGGTACATAGCTTTTCTAGCTAACGCTTTAGCAAAAGGGTCCCCAGTCCCACCATCTTGGAAGGGAGCCGAAATTATCCCCGTTTTCAAGAAAGGAGATAAATCTCTTCCCAGCAACTATAGGCCCATCAGTCTCATTGACTCTATACAGAAAGTAGTGGGCCGATTGGTGCTAAATAAAGTACAAGTGTGGGCTGAAGAAGCAAAAATTTTGTCTCCGTTCCAGGCCGGGTTCCGTTCCTGTACTAGCACCATTGACCAGGTTTTCCGGTTTCTTACCATCTACTGCAGAACTGTGGTCTTGGGTAAGGGGTCACTATATGTTGTCTTCGTAGACCTCAAGTCGGCTTTCGACTTAGTACCCAGAGGGAAACTGTGGGGGGTGCTGGGGGAAATGGGGATGGAGCTGGAACTGTTAACTCTACTCGTGTGCCTACATGAGGACAATTTTGCCAGGATTAGGTGGGGGTCACAGGGGGAGGTTACCGACTCCTTCCCTGTCGAGCGTGGTGTTCGGCAGGGTTGTGTGTTGGCTCCCACCCTGTTTTCTTTGTACATCAACGGGGCGGTTGAGTACCTCTCCCTGATACCATCTGATGCCCCTATCCTGGCGGGAACTCGTGTCTCGGTCCTCATGTTCGCGGACGATACGCTGATCATCTCCAGGACCCCGAGTGGTCTTCAGAGGGCTGTGAATGCTTTTAGTGACTTCTGTATAGAAAGAGGGCTTGAAATTAATACTTCTAAAACAAAGTTCTTGTCAATCAACCAGCACAAGTCTTTCAAGGGAAGGATATTATTAAATAACGTGCCCCTTGAGCAGGTGGATGCTTTTACGTACTTAGGCATATCACTACAAAAGGACATGGGCTGGAAAAGTCATTTGAACCTCACAACTTTAAAATTTCACCAGCATATAGGTGCCTTGACAAAGAAGCACAAAATATCTCTTACAAAACCTGTCATCCCGGCCCTTGAAATGTATAATATTAAGACGGTGAGCTCAGCTTTATACGGAGCAGAACTTTGGGATTCAATGACCTAAGATGTATAGTCCTGGCAGAGAACAAATTCTTACGTTGCCTCACAGGGGTCCCCCAAAGTACTCCGATGGTTCCTCTCCGCCTAGATTTGGGCAGGAAAAACATAGAGGATATTGCAAAGTTACGCCCGCTTTTATACTGGAGGCGTTTATGGTCTACACCGGAGCTTTCACACTTTGCCCAGGGCCTTAAAGATGTGATTGCTTTAGATTTCTTTTACAAAATAGGATGGCTCAAAGAAATTAGAACCATACTTACTAAGCTTGATCTGGTGCACCTCTGGGACAGCCCGGAGACTTCAGTTTTTCCAACCAAGATGGCTCTAAAGCAAAAATATTGGGAATTGGTTTTTTCAACATCTTTTCAATCTATTCCTGCCACTAGCTTGTCAGGCCGGTTTTTGGATTTCAAATCCTGGCCTGTGTGTGAGAAGTATTGGGATCTTATCGAGAAGCCATTTGATAGGAAACTGTTTTTCCAATTTAGGATTGGTTCTCTTCCTATAACATTTTTTACACGTAAATGGGCTTCTACTACTAGTTGCAAGTGCCATAATTGTTTGACAGAGGATGAAACCATTCCACATGTATTTTTTATTTGTCCGCTATATGCGGTACCGCAACGCAAATGGTTGAGACCAATCTGTTTGTCCTTTGGTACACGGATCTGTATCTCCGTCTTAAGAGTTCTAAGCTCCGATTGCAGTCCTCATATAGCTATCGCTGTCGCAAAACTTTTAAGTTGGTCTTGGGCCATCCGTACACGCACTTTAAATTCTATTGTTATTGTTTAAATTTAAACAATTGTTACTACACCTATGCACCGATATGTGATGTTTCTTTTTTTCTAACTAGGGAAATTCACACATAAATGTTTTATATGCTTTTATGATTTTTAACTTATAGTGGAGTTTTATAGAATCTAATAACTTTTTTCTTGTATTATTTTTATATAGTTTTGTCATGTTTTTTGTATCATCTTATGCTTTTATGACAAATGTCGAAATAAAGCTTTATGAATAAAAGGACTCCCTGGTGTCTAGTGGGGTATTCTGCCCCCCCGGGGGCAGAAAAGCGAAATACACGGGCTGATCTGCCCCCAGGGGGTGGCAGAGTACACATTTAAAAAAAATGAAAGGCCTGGAAGTGACCCTTCCCCAAGGGGTCGCTTCTGTTTTTTAAAAATAAAAAATCAATGGCTCTAGTGGGCTTTTTTGCCCCCTCTGGGGCCAGAAACACCAAAAAACCGAGGCGATCAAGTCCCGGGGGGCAGAAAAGTCTTTAAAATACTTTCCCCCTTAAGGAAGCGACCCTTGCCCAAGGGGTCGCTTCCTTATAAAGAAAAAAGCATCCCTGGTGCCTAGTGGGGCCATTCCTGCAGCACGATTGCGACGCTATGCGCGAGTGTGCTGCAGGAATGCCCTGCATTGAGATATCAGGGGAGAGGAAATACTCTTTCCTCTCCCCCGATGCCTCAATACTTAAAAAAATCCCCCCGCGGACCCACCGGAGACCAAAACCTACCTCCTCCTGCTGGGACGCCTGGAACCAAATGGCTTCCAGGCGTCCCAGCGCTTCCTGAAGACGTTGGCACGCGCTGTGCGCGCTGACGTCATGGGGAAGCATGGGGGGGCGGGGTGGCAGCGGAAACTCTTCCACTGCCATCCCCCTCTGTAGGGGCAAGATCGATGCCCCAGGAGTTGTGCTCATGACAGAGCGGTTCCATCATGAGCACAGCCCAACCGATGCTCATGACGGAGCCGCTCCGTCATGAGCATCGATGGGGTTTACATTCAATTTTCCAGACAAGGGAGAATAAGAATGTATAATATTAGGAGATTAATAGAATGGGTGTTTGATACCCTTGGATGGTACATGTGGGCAGTCTAGCAGAGGATGGGATTTGGTCCTAATTGTATTAAATAGGTGCAAATACTGTATATGGATCCTGTAGCCAGAGTGCTTACTGGAGTCATTTTTCAGATGCATTGAGTTTGGGCTGGGGGACTAGGCAGGGATGCCTTCTGTTCCCTGTGTTGTTCACAGTAGCCGTGGGCCCGCTGGCCTGCAGGTGGGGCTGTAGGCTATTCCACTTGACTGGGCGCTTGTTGTGTCTTTGTATGCGGACGACCCCCTGTGCGGTCTGTGCTACTGCTATTAGAAAAATTTGCAACAGTATATGCGCTACAAACCAACATGGCTAAGACCTGACTGTTTCTTCTGGGAGGACTGGACCGACTGGGGGTGGACCTCCCCTGGGAGACTGGGTTGCAATGGGAAAGGGAATAGGTCTGAAATGACTTCTCTGATGTAATGGGAGGGTGGATAAGAACACGTGGGAGGCTTTTATTATAACAATAGATTTATATCCTTTGAGCAAAATTAGGAGCAATTTGGACTAGCAACAGGACAATTTCTACATTATGTGGCCCATATTGTCTGGAGCAAGTTCCCTGATAGGCCGCAGGAATACATGATCATGAAGCAACTGTTAAAGCTAAGCGGGTGTAAACAACTTACACACTTACATAACATAACGCACTTGCTGGTAGATAAGGGAGCCAATCGGAGAGGCCTAGAGCTTGCTGGAATGAGGACTGCTTGGATGAGTTCACAGCACACAAATGGACTAAAGCATGTGAGCAAATTAAACAAGTGTCCCCCAACACTAGGTTCAAACTGATTCTGTTTCATTTTTACGCAGAAAATATCTTACAATGTAGCTGACAGTGATCTTCCCAACTAGGTCCATGGGGTGGGAGAGATTCGGGCTACCTTCTGGTGATTTCCTCCGCATGACCTGGACCTGGTTCCGAGATGAAATAGTGGAGGAACTGTCACACATTGCAGCACTTCCATTAGAAGGGTCTGTGAAACTGTGCCTGCTTGGTATATTGAGAAAGTGGTAGCGCCACAAAGTACTAGGCCAAATGACAGGGCTGGCGATGGTGTTGGCTATGTGCCAAATAGCAATACATTGGGAGGCGTCACAGGCCCCTCAGGTCCTGGTCTGGAAAAAAGACTTGCTGGAATGCGTGACAGAGACATACAGCATACAAAATTAGCTTGGAGAGATGAGAGAATTATGGGAGATTTGGCTGACTGGGGAAAGGTTTATTGACATTTTAATAATGCAATTATGGACCTCCTCTAGAGAAGGATCCCCTAAGCTGCATGGAGCTGGGAGGCTCTTGCACAGACTTAGCAAAAGCATTGAATCATATGAGTATACATTTATTATACATGCAATGAGGTTGTTCCAATTATACCCGAATAACTCTAAAAGGCACTTCCACTGGATGCTGGTCTTAGTTGCAATTGCCAAGTTTATAGTTGTTTGTATATTGCATTATTAAAATGTCAATAAACAGACGTGATAAAAACATGACATTTCTACATGTCCTACTTTTGAATACCATGCATCCTGCCTTGTGTTCGACAAGCTCTACATAGGAGTGCCTTATTAGTATTTCAAAGGCAGGTTTCCACCGTAAAAAGGATTTATTATTATTATGTTGACTAATTGAATTGCAGTTTTTGCCCTGCTATAGTCAGGCTACAGTGGTTGACCTGGAGCCATGTTTGCACTGCCACTGTAGTTCATGGTATGATAGGTACTGCATTCCACTCTTGGCATTTACCATCCAGCCCCTGGGTACATTTTATACCATATCTTAGGGACTTAGAGGCAAGTTAAGTGTATCAATTAGGAGTATGCCAATTTGACCATGTTAAAAGGGGAAGTACTGGCACTCTACTATTGGAGAGCAGGGTAAAGTGTGCAGAGTTCTAAAGCCAGCAAAAACACAGGGTCCAGCAAAGGTGAAAAATCTTGGGCGACCACATAGAAAAGGCATTATTTCCTACAAGTTCTGTTTTAGCTTCATGTCCCGGCCTTTGCAAAATCTTAAAACATGAACAAATGTGCAGTATTTGTATCTCAGAATGGTGGCAACTCTAGTGGTGTCTGAGTTCTGGCCTGCATGGACCTAGAGGGCAAGCTTGAGTGTCAGAAGGGCCTGTCTGACAGCTCAGTATGTAGGACCTGTTGTGGCTGTGAGTGGCCAGTTTCCTGGTCTGGTGGGCATGTTTTGTGGACTGGTGTTGTGAACATAATTTTAAAATGACTAAGTCACGTGGGTTTACCCAGAACATCAGCCTCACTGTCAAGGAACATATTACCAAGGACACAATGATGGCCGGCTATCAACTCCCTTTTCGAAAAGAGTCAAACCGCTTCTTCCAGAAAGCAACTTCAGAACTGCTGTTCAAGCCCTCCACTCTCGCCTCTGAATGGTGGTAATGCCCTACTCCGCAGTCTTCCAGACTCCACACTGGCACCCCCCGTTCCACCTCACATGCTGCAGCATGTCTCATCCATGGCTTGAAGAAATATGATCACATCACCCCATACCGATAGAACTCCATTAGCTTCCCTTCCACCCGTACCATTTTCAAAACCAGCTGCATCGTTCACAAAGCCATCTCCAGAAGCAGCCCTGCTTTTTTGCAGACAAGCTCACCATCTGTGGTGGTTCTTGGCACGTCATCAGCCAGGACAGGCAGTTTTGCCATGCTGGGAGTGGGCAGAATGGTGCATTCTGGGCTAGCTATATGCCACACATCATAGGAAGTCACCACTTGGAGGGGAGGGATCTGGTAGCCCACTGGCAAGTAGTCACCACACCCTGAGGCAAGAACTGGGCATAAACATGACAACTCTGCCCCCAAATCTCAGATTACGTATGTACTAGAGAGAGGACCAAAGAAGGACTGCCTGCTATTCCCTGGGCCCTGCAAAGAGAGGCAGCCCCAAAGACTGGACTGCTCCCATTGCTCCTTGGGCTAGCAAAGAGAGGAATGTGCCTATGGTGCCCTGCTCAAGGAAAGGTTATCCCTGCACCCCAGGCAGAAGAAGTGAATCCAAGAGCCAGTTGGCTGACTTCCTGGTACAGTTACAGGGCCAAAAAAGCTGAAGAAGTCTGCTGTGGCGGACTGGTAGACAAGAATGCCTGATCGCCACTGACCACTGAAGTGCAGCCTGGGAGACTGAGACTCAACCCTCAATAGTTGCACCCAAGTCTGCTGGACCTGTGAGAGTTGTCGGAATGGAGTTTAGTGGCCCAGTTAAGAAGTTACCACCAGTTAAAGGGAAATGCTGTTTTTGCTGTAACCAGAGACCAGTAGACCAGTGGCCACATTTTTTGGCTGAACTTCACCCAGACTTCAAGGGACATCGACCCCCGTAGCCAAAGTAGCCCCATGGTGTCCATGGACTGAGGGGCAACCTCAGGATGAACCCACGTCACCAGCTCAGCATCCATGAGCATCTTCAGCATCCGGTGTCCCTTGCGTAAGAACCACTCCATTAAAGTCTATGGCAGTTCACCCATCGAGCCTGGAACTGGACTGGAGACTGCTTTGACTGCAAAGTAACTGTCGAACTGGACCTTGTTGGTCCCTGTAACTAACTCACTGCTGGAGTTGGTCACCCCTAGACTGTCGAAATAGTTGTTTGCAACTGTATAAAAGTTTGGAAAGTTTCCAGCTCTTGCAGTAATTACAATGATTTATTGCACTAAGTGAAAATATGTGATTTATTGTTCCTTTAAAAATGTTTATCTTTAGAACCCTCTAGTGAATTGTTGTTGTTGAGGTTTCTATTTAAAGATTAAATAGAACCTAGTTTTATAAATTTGTGTCAGGTTTTTATTGTGCTGTGTCTTCTTATTCAGCTGTTTTGGTACTTCTTAATGCTTTACACTTGTTCCTTTGATAAAGCCCGACTGCTCGCTCAGAGCCACAGCAACCCAGGGTTGAGCTAAGGTTTTTCAAACGAACCTACTGGACCCAATATGGATTTGTGTCTTTATTACATGGTGAGGTCGAACAACAACACCATATAATAAACCACTTTCCTCACAGTACTTCTTTACCAACAGATGATTCTAACATGGCGATGGAAACCCTGTAGACAGAAATAAGTGTGTTGTGTGTGTATATGTTTATTTTAGTACTGTACATTCACCTGTGTCTTTCCATCAGACTGCAGCTAGTGAACACAAAAACATAATGAATTTCACAATAAAATAGCTATCAGGTTTTCTGTATACATGGCAGTTCTCTGTTTGAAGTGAAATTAAATGTGATGTTCGCACACGTTATGTACGGCACAGTATTGTAATCACAAATGTACTGCAGTGCTGAGATTGTGAATGACATTTTGGTTTGCGTTTCGTTGCACTTAGTTTTGTGTTTATAACGATACTCTACAAGTAAGATTTCAGTGGAAAGTGAAATGACTGCACAACGCACTTTCACATAATGTTGGACAAATCAAGTGACATCTTCAAGGTTGTTCTGTGTCAGATTTCAGGTCACTTTCGTATTTTGAGGCTTGGAACCCTATTGGTTTTGTGGTGAAAAAATGTGTTTCATGCAAATTCTCATTATCACACTTTGGACAACATTTTTAATATGGACATCTCAACTGTCTCTTTATCTGCTGTGAAAAGCATACCCAGTGCTTTTTAGGTCTCGCCTATGCAGCGTGCATGTGCTGCTTAGGAGACATTTAGCCCTCATACAGCTCTTTTTCGAAGCACATACTCGTGCTTGTGGCGGCATACAGCTTACGGGAGTGCGCAGCGGCGCGCCACAAGCACGAGTATGTGCTTTGAAAAAGAGCAGGCTGCGCGCTCACGGACGCACCTTCGCCATGCTTTTTTTAAAAATTCCTTTTAGTGCGCGTGCGTGCACCACTCCCGGAATTGTTCTGTTTGTAGATGCACTCCATGAGAGTGCAATCAGTGCACGTGTTTTCACAAACGCCAATCGTTGCCTTTCTCAATGCCCACGCCTCTTTGTCTTCCTTTTCCACTTCAAAGCTTCACAATCTCCCTTCGTGCCCATGTAATCCTTTCGACGCCATTGTTTTGAATTACATTGTTTTGATATTTTGGGGCACTCTAGCAATGACACCCCATCCTTGGGGCACTATACCAATAAGCCCCCATCCTTGGGGCACTATACCAATGACACCCAATCCTTGAGGCCCTTCCAGCCCATTCTAAGATACAAATTATGCACCTTCATGCAGTGTCCTATACGTACAAAGCCCGCCGAGCAAGGTATGTTCTTCTCTGCCCTCAAACATGCCTCTCTGCCTTCCTTTCACTTCCCTACCCCATCAAGAACATTTACTGGGCTGTAGGTTCACTGTGTGCAGCAGGTGTTGTGACACCGTAACCCTAAATACAACCAACCCAGGTTTCTGCTTCATTTCGCAGTTCTACCAGGTGCACAGCTGCCCACTTCCTTCCTTGCACTACAACTAATAACACACCAGGTAAAGCACAGAGCACTTTGTAAAACATGGTGTGGCTCCGTGCGTGATCACCTCACCTCAAACCTATGTAAAGGTTTTTGAGACAACACCCTCCCCATCAATGCTCTCCTGTAGCCCCTCATAAGCCCCACCCACTGTGCCCTGACCCTTTGCAGCTGCACTCCCACTGGGGTACTTTCCAGCCATGCAGCAGGGGCAGTCGCACCAAGACACTAAACACTGACCCAAACCAAGGCTTCATTTTTAACTTTAAACAGGACCCACGGAGCCCACTGCCTACCTGCCCTAGGAGCATGACACCCCGTCTTCTCCACCGCGGACTACCACACGGTTGTGTACATGGTTCCTCTTTTAACTTCCAAGTGTCCTATTTCACGCCTGTGCTATGATAACACCAACACATCGCCCTTCTTGCTGCATCCCATCCTCTGTCTTCCTCTCCCGCATACAGCTAACGCAACTACACTTACTGGCTATTAACTTTTTGGTGCAGCAGGTGCAGTGGCACCATGCCCCACACACACCCATTAACCACACACTACTGCTTTATTTCACCCATAAACGTATTCCTCTCCCTTCCCTAGAGTTTTCCCCGAATTTCCATGTGCATGGCTTCCAGTGGTGCAGCAGGTGCAGTGGCACCGTGCCCACACAAACCCATTACCCACACACTACTGCTTTATTTCACCCATAAGTGTTTTCCTCTCCTGTTCCTAGAGTTTTACCAACATTTCCATGAGTATGGCTTCCATTGGTGCAGCAGGGGCAGTGGCACCGTGCCCCACACAAACCCATTAACCACACACTAATGCTTTATTTCACCCATAAGCATTTTCCTCTCCCATCCCTAGAGTTTGCTCTGCATTTCCATGTGCATGGTTTCCTTTGGTGCAGCAGGTGCAGTGGTGCCACAACACTTTTCACTCTCACGTGTGCTTTTGATCTGGAACCACACATGTTGTGCTTGTCCGCACAGTGTTACCTCAGAATAGCGACAACCGATAATCGTTGTCCTTCGCTGAGCCTCTCGAACCCCCCATCTTTTTCGAAGCACATACTCATGCTTGTGGCAGCATACAGCTTGCGGGAGTGCTCAGCGGCGCGCCACAAACACGAGTATGTGCTTCTAAAAAGAGCAGGCTGCGCACGCAAGCACCTTCGCCAAGCTTTTAAAAAAAATTCCTTTTAGAGCGAGTGCGCGCGCGCACCACTCCCGGGCTTGTTCTGTTTGTAGATGCACTTCATGAGAGTGCAATCAGTGCATGTGTTTTCACAAACACCGTTCGTTGCCTTTCTCAATGCCCGCGCCTCTTTGTCTTCCTTTTCCACTTCAAAGCTTCACAATCTCCCTTCGTGCCCTTGTAATCCTTTCGACGCCATTGTTTTGAATTACATTGTTTTGATATTTTGGGGCGCTCTACCAATGACACCCCATACTTGGGGCACTATACCAATAAGCCCCCATCCTTGGGGCACTATACCAAAGAGGTCCTTCCAGCCTATTCTAAAATACAAATTATGCACCTCCACGCAGTGTCCTTTGCGTACAAAGCCCCCCGAGCAAGGTATGTTCTTCTCTGCCCCCAAACATGCCTCTCCACCTTCCTTTCACTTCCCTACCCCATCAAGAACATTTACTGGGCTGTAGGTTCACTTTGTGCAGCTGGTGTTGTGACACCGTAACCCTAACTACAACCAACCCAGGTTTCTGCTTCATTTCGCAATTCTACCAGGTGTACAGCTGCCCACTTCCTTCCTTGCACTACAACTAATAACACACCAGGTAAAGCACAGAGCACTTTGTAAAACATGGTGTGGCTCCGTGCGTGATCACCTCACCTCAAAGCTATGTAAAGGTTTTTGAGCAACACCCTCCCCATCAATGCTCTCCTGTAGCCCCTCATAAGCCCCACCCACTGCGCCCTGACCCTTTGCAGCTGCACTCCCACTGGGGTACTTTCCAGCCATGCAGCATGGGCAGTGGCACCAGGACACTGAACACTGACCCAAACCAAGGCTTCATTTTTAACTTTAAACAGGACCCACGGAGCTCACTGCCTACCTGCACTAGGAGCATCACACCCGCCTTCTCCACCACGGACTACCACACGGTTGTGCACATGGTTCCTTTTTTAACTTCCAAGTGTCCTATTTCACGCCTGTGCTATGATAACACCAACACATCGCCCTTCTTGCTGCATTCCATCCTGAACACACCTCTCTGTCTTCCTCTCCCGCATACAGCTAACGCAACTACACTTACTGGCTATTAACTTTTTTGTGCAGCAGGTGCAGTGGCACCATGCCACACACACACCCATTAACCACACACTACTGCTTTATTTCACCCATAAACGTATTCCTCTCCCTTCCCTAGAGTTTTCCCCACATTTCCATGTGCATGGCTTCCAGTGGTGCAGCAGGTGCAGTGGCACCGTGCCCACACAATCCCATTAACCACACACTACTGCTTTATTTCACCCATAAGTGTTTTCTTCTCCTGTTCCTAGAGTTTTCCCCACATTTCCATGTGTATGGCTTCCATTGGTGCAGCAGGGTCAGTGGCACCGTGCCCCACACAAACCCATTAACCACACACTAATGCTTTATTTCACCCATAAGCATTTTCCTCTCCCGTCCCTAGAGTTTGCTCCGCATTTCCATGTGCATGGTTTCCTTTGATGCAGCAGGTGCCACAACACTTTTCACTCTCACGTGTTCTTTTGATCTGGAACCACACATGTTGTGCTTGTCCACCCAGTGCTACTTCAGAATAGCGACAACCGGCAATCGTTGTCCTGCGCTGAGCCCCTCGAACCCCACCGCGTCGTCTTCCTTTTCCTCGTCCAAGCTTCGAAACCTCCTCTGTAGTAGTAGCCATTCGCTGCCACCACATTCAATGATGTTTCAACAATATTCACGCGCTGGCTAGACTCCTTCAGTTACTTTCACCATTTCCTGAATTATGTTCTCTACCAGTTACACTCTTTCCTTCCGACCTTCCAGTGCATTCAAAGTTTCAAACTTTGCTCTGTCACTCACCCTGTCATTTTCATACAAAACCAACTAACAAGATATGTTGTTTCCTGCCCCCCCTCTTTACACAACAACCAGGCATATACCTCTTCCTTTCACATCCCTAGCTTACACAACTACACTCAGTGGAACATAGCCTCATTGTAGGCTACAGATGCAGGAATGCTGTGCCCCAAAAATCCACACCCTCTTATGTATGCTTACTTACACAGTTGAAACAGTAGTCGAAGCACTCAACTGCTTACCTGTACTCCAGCCCCAAACACCCTGCCTGCACCACTGACACTTTGTAAAACA
This sequence comes from Triturus cristatus, assembly GCF_964204655.1. Lineage (NCBI taxonomy): Eukaryota > Metazoa > Chordata > Amphibia > Caudata > Salamandridae > Triturus > Triturus cristatus. Next base: position 758,540,447 of record NC_140583.1, read on the forward strand.
TTCGATGGGTGCTGCGTTGTGACGTAGAAATGATGGGAACATGTCCTTCTGAAACAACTCACCATCACTCTTCTAGGGCCCTTTAACACACCACTCCCTCTACCATCCATGCCTTTTGCGCGCACACACACAAATACGCATTCACGCACGCACACATGCATTCACGCACGCAAACACACACACACAGACATGCACACTTCATGCAGCGGGGGCAGTTGCACCAGGGCCTTGAGGCTTCTGGGAGTTATCAAGCGCCTATTACTGCTTCATTTCAGATTTCTTACATTAGCCAAGGAGCCTATCTCCCTGTAGCACTACAGGCCATCACACGCTGCCTACCCCGCTGCGCACTATCATGCACTTTGCACCAGGCTCCGTGGCTAACTACAAAATATGCTTCATGCCTGTGCTGTTTTAACACCTCCATCTATCACCTCCTTCACAAGGCAACATCCCTGAACCATGCCTCTCCCCCCTGTAGCCTATGAAACTACACTTACTAAACCATGCCTTCCTTCTATGCACCAGGTGCAGTGGCACCGGGCCTCACACAAACCCACTCAACCAAGATCACTGCTGTATTTAACCCATACACTTAGGCCTTTCCCACCCCAAGTCTTTGCTCCACATTTCCAAGGGCGCAGGTACCACTGGTACAAGAGGTGCGATGGCTCCGCAACAACTCTCCACTCTGCGCATTTGACCCCCACCAGCATCTGAGGTGCTATTTACCCCATTAATACTTATTAACAACCAAAAAACATCTCTGTCTCCCTTGTACACTTCCAAGCTTTACAATTTCCCTTCATGTTCTTTTAGTGTGGACAACATGGCTGAAATGCTTTTCAATGTTTCTTTATCCATGTTGCACAGCAGCAGTGCTGCTGTGCAATATGACTGAAAGTTTAAACCAAACAAGCATTGGAATAGCCAATAGGTCTCACCTTTGGGACCTTATAAGTGTTTAGTTATCCAGCACAATATCCTTGGTGCAACCAAATTAACTGTTGCATGGTTAAACACTTACAAGGTCCCAAAGGAGAGACCTATTGGCTTTGCCAATGCTTGTTTCTCCTTGCACTCTGTTTACGTTTCCTACCAGAAATACAGAACTACAAGTACCAGAATGCAAAGTGAAAAACAAGACTTAATGAACTATTTACATAGTTTTAGAAATAACTAGATGTGCAAGTCTTGTTTTTCCTAAAAACCTAGTGAAAACCACAGTTGTCTGTTTATTGTATTATTTTCACACTTTCAAATACTGTCCGTACAGTTACCGTACTCCTGCTGATCTCCTAACATTTTAGTCAAATCATTAATCTTTTCAGTTGAACTTTGTCTACTTTTACTGATGCTGTTTGATAGGGATTTGTGGAATATCATTTTTGTCGTTTATTTCCATTGCCACGTGTATGCACTTCTATCAATGTGTGCATTGCCTATGCTTTTCGAGCTCACTCCATCCCAGTTTGCGAGAGATCCGCTTGACGACTGATTCTGTGATTCACAAAATATACATTTTTGTTTTGGTACTAAACCCCCAAGATTTTGATTTGCATGTGAGCGAATTTTCTAGAATAGATGCGTTTTCTTCTTTTCATAGAAAGATTTTAAATGCTTTGCGAAAAATAAACTCTAATTCTTAGTGGCAAGGAAATCTATTCCCACTTTTTATCAAGCATTTGCCGCCTTAAAAATTACAAATCTCTATTTATTCGACTAAAATCAATATGTAAACAACAGACCGGACCCATGTTATTCATGCTTTGTGCAGCCTGAAAGGACATGGCCATACCATGCCTTTCCTGAAGGTAGTGGTGTGGCAAGATAGCAGTGGACTATAATTAGGCGTTCCTGTTTTTAGTTTCTATTTCTGGTAAATTCTGGTGGGGTTTAATCAGTGATTTCAATACCTTCAAAAGCAGTGGTTATCAGTGGTTACACATTTTCGTGCCATTAAAAACAACAGAAACAGTGTTTTTCCGGTGTTTATGGAACTTTTCGCTTTTATTATTGCTTGCTTACTTTCTGCACTGATAATGCATGGTATATAGACAGTGTACATACAGTGTAAATGAGGCCCAAATACATTTTTACAAATCAAACTTATCGTAGTACACCATGCAATACTTCTGCAGTGAGTCTTTGGTCATGCACGCTCGCTCTTTCCTTCCCATGTAAACTTTTTTCTGAGAAAAGGACCTCTCAACACTGGCACTTGAGACAGGCAAGGCCAAAATAGCCTGTATACAATTTGCTAACTCTGACATAGCTATCCATGCCAATACTGGTGCACCTGAAGATTGTGATTCTCTGCAACATATGCGTTGAACTGGGCGCATATGCCCTCAGAGTTATTGAAGCAGTCAAAAATGAGACAGCACTTTTGAAACTCCGGATAAAATTTCCCTTTACAGAAGCGATCTATAACTTGTGCAGAGTACCAAAGGGAGGCTTTATTGACTTCAAATGCCATGGTTGGAGAAGGGCTATTTCTCATATATTGTAAAATAAAAGTTCCTGAATTGCTCCTCAACATTTCTTTGCTTACCAAGTGGCAAGCACTCTAACACGGAATATGTTGCAGTGCCAAAGTCACTAAAAGTGTCGCCCAGCCTACTCTCAAGGAGATGTTTCACATCTACACCAATTATTCCGAACACTCGGTAGACAAGGGTGTTTTCAGACTCTATTTTCTATCATGTCTACTGCAGCAGTCATGCTTTCCTGTACAAATCTAAGAATGTAGTAGAGTGAATTTTTTTCAAATCACTATCAATATGTCACCACAATCACATTTCTTGCCTTTGGCATCATCACTCAGCAAAAGTTCTGTAAACTGTTGCCGTATGGATAATATAGCATTCATGGCCTCTAGGACTGAGAACCACCAGCTAAGTGACACTATTGGGATGACTCTTTCTTTGATGCTACACAAAGCACAACATTTGAGTTTTAGTTTCCGTGCATAACAAAACAATGCACCAGAATGGACTAAAAAGTCAATAGCATTCTTCATTACCTCTGAACATCTAACAAGTTGCAAGGATCACTTACAGGGAAGCACTTCAGCTCAGGTATCAACTTTGAGTGTCAAACTAAACTTTTCCATATATGTAGCTGAATCACTGCAAGCACAATCAAAATCACTTCAATATTTGTTGAACTTGGTAAAAACGTTTTGTAGCAGCATTCCAAGTGACACATAGTTCCATGTTTTCCAAAAGTCTGGTGTCATGTTTTCACCAGTATCCCAGATGCTTTGTGACTGCACTCTTTTCACATATACCTGTCAGTATACCTTGCATTGAAAGTTTAAAGCCTGGGTTGTTTGGCAATTCACCTACTATCAATACTGACTCATTAGAAAAGGGGGTGATGTATCAAGGATGTTTATCCATTCTTTGTGGGTAAATGTGATGTTACACATTGGGAAAGATTCTTATGAAACCTACATTTTTCCTATCAGTGAAAGACTCAAACATAGCCAAAAAAATCAAATATGATTTTGATATTTCCTGATTTTCTACAGTTTATAAAATAAATAAACAACACCTAAAATAAGCTTCTAACACCTGTATCTTTAGACCAAAGACCACAAAACTAAAAAAAGGAAGAAGAAACAATATTGTAGTGGCAACGCTAAACAAAAAAACTCAAGCAGAATAATTTTAGCCCAGTCTTTCTTACTGCTACCTTATATAACAAAGTTACATTGTATTGCCCCTTTCAGGAAGAAATACAAATGACTCTTTCACTCTCCTTTTCCTTTCTTTGAATGGCATTTAGTTTGTGGTTGTGCAGGTTTCTTTTCAGTGTTTATATGTTTACACTGGTAAGGGCTATTTCCCTTCCGGTGGGGTTTTATCAGTTATTATAGGTTTAAACCTAAAACCGGACAGCCTAACTATAATGCAAGCAAGGGAAATTACTCCCCTTGATTGACAACCCATCTGCTCCCGCCATCCCTCAACCAGAACCAACATAACCTGATTCCACCACCTCATCACCCAGCACCTCTTCCATGCACATATATATTGTACTTTCATCTTTCTCCTCTACAGTTGTTGAATTCAAAGCCCTGACTATCAAAAGAGAACAAGCAGAGGCAACCCATCTGTTAGTATTGTTTTTGAATGTGTTGAATGACCAGTATGTGCTCCAGAATAATACGTTAACAAATGGAAATTACTTTGCAATAAAGATTTAATTTACAGTTAAATCCCACAGTAATGACCAGTTACACCAATCTAACTGTAGCTAGAAGCAAAATAAGTAAGTACAGCTAAATTATTTCATTTTCCTCTCAACAGGAGTAAACAATGCAAATGTATTGAGCAATCACTTATTGTCTCTACCTCCTATGAAAGACAGTTGTCGCTCATAGGGTGACCAACTGGCCTGGATGCAAATTCAGGATGGTGAGTGTAAAAAGTCAGGACAAAGGGTCAAAATTCAGGACAAACATTCAGGACAGAAGGTCAAAATGCAGGAATAAAATTCATCCTATAAAATGGACTATTCATTACACGTTTACCTTATCTCTAGCAGGAAGTGAACCCCTAGCCCTCCCCAACCCACTGTAAAATTGTCTTAGTAAATCCTATCAAGTTTAGGCAATTAATTAGCAGTTGGTTGTCCTTTCAAATGTACTATTTATCACCATGTTTACTTAAAATGTATTGGAGGAGAACGCCCGTTCCTCCTGCCTGATATCGAATTGTCTGGCATTCCTTTGTATTCACCGATGATATAGCCAAACGTGTTTTAAAATGAGCGATTTGCCACTCATGTCCCAAAATCATCGGCACAAAAACCTACATATTCAAGTAAAGCTCCCTTTAAAAATTATATACAATTTTCCTTATTTCTGCTGTCCTAGTTTGCCGTAAAATGCACTGTCTACCATATAATCTGAAATGTGGCGCCCTACTACCTAAAGAATATATAGATAAGTGAGAATGTGACTTAAATTTTTTTATTTTTATCGTGATTGGTCCCATTCTGACCCTGCTGTGAGGGGAGAGATTTGGTTGCACCGACTCGGGGTGGGGCTGCTGACGGCCCTTAAGATCACAGCAGGTGCACGAGCTGGCAGCTGCAGTGAGAGTTAAAGAACTCTCAGGCTGCTTGCAGGGCGACAGCTCGCTCTAATTGCCGAAATTACAGACAAAAGGCGTCCATGAAAGAATTCTTCATGGACAAGAGCCCCAAATAACGGGCGGTCTGTGAAATTTACGGACGGTTGGTCACCCTAGTTGCTCATACCTCCAGTGAGAAATGTAATATTACAAAACAACAAGCACTGAGAATGCCAATAGGTCTGGCTTTAATGTGCTGCACCCAGCATTCGCACAGGAGTATGCAAAAAAGTGATGGATAGAAGGTTTGAAATAATCGCAGTCCGTGGTATATTCTCTGGGCCCAGCACTCACACAGGCATAATACTCATCCTGCACATACACTGTTGCACTATTAAACCTTCACACGAATAGGGACATCACTTACCCTGCACTCATACAGACACTCCCTTCTCCCGGCACTCACAATAAACACTTAAACCTGCACTCTGGCATATTGCTGAACCTGCATTTCAAACAAGAACACTTCTCACAGTAAACTTACAAAGGTGCACGCATCACACTGCACTCTCAGCAACACACCACTCACTGTGCACTGTCACAGGCAGACTGCTCCCCTGCACGCATACAGGCTCCACTCTCACTGACTACTCACGTACAGGCAATTACTCAAAGGTGATCAACATATTGCAGGAGCTAAGGCCCCTCTCTGAGTAGTGCTTCCTAAAGCTCTTTTTCAGTTGAACATATAGGGTCTGATGAAACCTGGACTGTCAAGCCAGACCTAAAAAGGATTGAGGTACAGATACATTTGCTAAGAAATATACAGAATGTTTATGTATCCATTAACTGTAGAAATACATTTGCCAGAACTTTTAACATTATCTACTAAGCAAAAACATATCATTCATAATCACATAACTTCTTAGACCAAAGTGTTGTACAAAGTGCTCAATTGTACACATGGAAATGTCTAGCGTTATTGGTGTTACACTTTTTATTCACCAAAGGAAAATATATTTTCTTGTGGAGAAGCTCCCTAGCTTGCACTTAGGTGGTGTTCCCTGACTATTCCCTCCTTAAGAACAGATTTACTACTCCATGCTGAATTATATCTCTTGTATGTGTTATCTGACCAAATGAACATCGCAACATTTAGCGAAAGGCCTTACATTTGCAATTTAATTCTAAAAAAACCACCATACCATGAAGGTCTAAAATCAAAAAATCTCTCGGGCATTGGCCGCGGTGAAGAATCATGTGAGTTTAGAACTTTGCAGGTAACCGTAGCGAACACTATCCTACAATAATGAGTCATATATTTCCAATGTAAGTTCTAACACATGGGTACTCTCAAGCATTTCCCCAAGGGCCGAAAAGTACGGTCTTGGCATGCCCAAGGGCTGCACCGGTACCGGCAATGCGAGGGCCGTGGTCATAAAAGGTTGGTGTAGGGGGAACGCAAAGCAGGTGCATGGTGTGGACAACAAACCAAGCCTTCGCGTGACTTCTGCCTGCCACCGACGCTCTACTCTCATGCACAAAGTATTAAAGTCAACGCATTAACGTCTAATGTAAAACTTGAGAGGGAAAGAGATACTCATCTCAATTACAAAATGTGAAGCCAGAAAAACTGGTATCAGTCCTGCCTTCCCCACTTGATGAAATTGTGTGATCCTAGGCATTTGGTTAATTTTACTTTACCTGCTATTTCTTCATTACCACAGATGAGAACCCCGTAAAAATTACAAATTCAGGATGTGTGCTGTGCAAACCCTTCTCTTGTGTTTTAGCTAATAAACTATAATGTTGGTCCAACCATATAACAACCAAGGCTACACACAAGGTGCACCTGACAAATGACTTGCCTCTTGGTTCACTTATGGCATTGTTTTCAGAATGTGGGTGACATGAATGTTTCCAAGATCATGTTTGAAAACTATCACTGTTAAGAAGTGCCTCTCAATACAGTGATATCATCTGATCTACTAAGGTAAAACGCTCATGCACATTAATAAAATACACTTTTTTGAAGTTTGCAGAGAGTTTATCATGTTTTTACCTGTTTAGTGCAAGATGTAATTAAAACCGAAGGTGTTCCTAAAGATAAGTTCTCTAAGACACCTTCTTTTCTTCTCTTCCTTCAGTGATTCATCCCACTCCGACAGATGGTCTGTTATTATCAAGAACCTAATCTATTTTACAGCTTCTCTGTATCTAATCCAAACCACTCTGAAGTTACTTTGGGTTATAGCTCAAAATAAATAGAAAGTAGGTAATTCAGATAGAACTATACTGATGTCATCTGAATGAGACAGATTGTTGATGAGCCCTTTGTGGTCGGTGATGTTTCATGCAGTAGAGTGGTCTCATAAAGCCATGGCACTGAGTATGCCTTGATCCCAAGTACTGAGTAGATCTTCCCTGATACTGTGCCCCTGCAGAGCCTGAAACCCACTGAAAAGTTACCAAGAAGGCCATTAGATTCCAGGTAAAAGCAATGTCGTTTGTATGTAGTATTTGAATAGGTCAAATCGAGCCTACAGGCGGCAGAGCGCAATACAGGATCAAAGGCAACAATGCATTCGGTGAGCAAGCAGAGGTTAAGCTGGGGTTTCTGGAGGCGGATTTTTACTTAATGTAGCATTCCTCAAAGGGTGTGTCTTCAAAACTTTACTAAATTGGAATATTGACGGGAGCCCATGCAACACAGGAGTAGTTGCGATAGGAGAGTATTTTGGAAGATTATCTGGGTCTGTTAAAACGTCTTTAGAGTAGGAGTGATGAAGGCTTATTTGAGGGCTTGATGTGGTAGAGTATTGAGAAGCCTGGTAACAAGAGGTAACCATGCAGTAAGACTCAAACTAACCACCTTTGTATTGAAAACATACCATGATGTGGAGAAGTTTTTTAAATGGCATCAAGATTTCTCTAATACCATCTCTGAGACCTCTCAAAAAGATGCAGCGAAGCAGGAACTCTTGGGTGAGGATGATCAGGACAAGTAGGGGCAAAATGGAGTCTCTTTGTTATAGAAGTGTGAGAAAATCCATCTTTTGCATGAGAATCCCCATGCTGTGTGGTATTGCTGTTTTTTTAACTCTGCACACTGGGGTACTGCTGCCCAGTCTCCAGTGTTTGTGCTTTAACCCCTAAACCAGGGTAAAATTGGTTAAAACTCAATTGGCATATTACCCATTTTGGTATAGCCATAGTATATGATGCAGGAACATTCACAATGGCATGGAAGGTTAAATGTTACCTGTGGACTGTAGCACATGTGTGCCATCCTCTAGGCTTACAATGAAAACATGGCTTCAGGCCTACATGTGTACCTTTGATGGAGCAAGGATTAGAGGAAGAGAAACTTGCTCGGATCAACCTCTCATTAACAGGTACTTATAATAATAAATAATAACTGAAAGAAAACTAACATACACACGACATTTACATATGGGGAAAAGAGCTTTTATGCATGCTTAAATAACAAAGAATAATTGCTACGTAACTGAAATCCCACATGAAACCGAAAACTGCTGTGCGCATGTGTGAACCAGAACCGTGCAAATAACCATGTGATTAACCCATGTGAGAGGGAAACTCTCACACATGCACAAAGAGTTACTAACTGTAGGTCTCGAGGCACCGCGTGCCTTGCATATGCTTGCCTGAATTTAAAAAGAGCTGTCGCTGCTAATGCTTTTGCTTAACAAAGAAGAAAATAACATGGGATAGAGTAGAAGTGGGTGGGGAACAGTGATAATAACATATGTGAGAAAATAACATCTGTTTATGATTCCTTTATTAATAGTGTGCGTTTGGGCCTGATGTGCTAAACCAAGGGAAAAGATGGCGGTTAAAACATAACACAAGTTGAGTCTGCGCACTGAAGTTTTGAAGTGACCTGCTGACCGCACCATTGACAGGCTGCCAAGAGCAGAGGACAGACGCCTCGGAACGCTCTCCAACTGTAGAATTACATATAAATTTGTATCTAAACTGTTTCTTTGAATGTGTGTGTGAAAGGAAATTGCACCGAAAAATGAACAAATTAAATGAGAAGAGTTTGTTAGACAAAAAAGTTCATTAAGAAATCGAGAATATCAGCATGAGGTGATGACAACTCCTCTGCCCCTGCCCAATCACAATCCGTGATCCACTGAGATTTGCAACTTTTGAGGGTGGGACATGCAGAAATAAAGACTATAACTAGAGTGATTTAAGTTAGGAAGTGGGTTGACATCGATGCTGAGTGAGGTGTAGGCGAGAGCTGCTGCTAGAAGAAAACGGACTGGGAAGATTAAATCCTGAAAGACAGTCTGACTAGATTGAAGATTTGCAGAAGAATATCGAGGAGGGAGAGAGTTTAAGGAGGGATGCGCTCCGGTGCATCGGGGTTCTAGAGAAGTGTAGTAAGTATCATCCTATCCTGCACCTGTCCTATAGTCTTTGTCTCCTGACTCTTAATCAGGTGACCTCCACCAGTCCTTTTGGCCAGGGGTTGGGTTTCCCCGTTTCACCATTTGGTAAATATTATTCTGACTTAAAATGTGCATATCTTTTGCAAAAGTATGAGTTATTATGTCTTTTATCTCTTCATCTATCACTCCTAATGCATTAAAATTGTTGAGTGCATCTGTAATTTGAATGTAATTCGATAAATGAATTTTTCTCTCCCATGAAAGTTGATGGAGTTTGCACTGTGAATCTGTACAAATGAACATTTATTTTGAATGAGTTATTAGATAAAATTAGTTGAATCTTACCCGGAGTCTGTGATTATTTTATTGAAAGTTATAAGATAGATTAATGAATTTGTTAATATCACCATCAACTACTCGACTAATGGTTCATTGACCAAAGGAAGAGTGTTTATCGGTGAAGGTTAGTTAAAGATTGACTAATTCAGATAAAGGTGAAAATAAAACTTGACCCCCAGTAAAACAGTCAGAAAACTTGAATGTGTATATGGGCCCATGTTTGAGTAAATCGTTGATTGTGAAATGTTCATCCTATCCTTTTGCTGGATCAGTTTTTCTGGTAGCAGAGGATAGTTATTATCGATTAGATTGGTGATTATTGATTATTGATTTGACTAATTGACTATATGTTTAACACAAAGAGTTAGTGTCCTGTTCTATGTTGTCTGGAAGCACAGGTACAGAGATACCTGGGAATCCCGGTAATGGAATTTAAAAGAGTGTGGTAAATGGAAATCACACTGCAGAAGGTTACTCCTCTTTTGTCATAATACTGAGAAGCTACGCAAGGCTGGCAGTATTATTTTAGGGACTATATCGTATAAGAGTAGAGTGTGGAAGACAGCAGAGGGCCCGCCTGTGAAACTTTGGCCTTACCCAAAGGAGGAGTATCCCTAGAGGAGTAGCAGGCCCTCCCTGAGCTTAAGTAAACAGTGGTTTTTACTCGTAGTGACAGGAAGGAATTTTTCTCTTTGTAGCGAGTGAAGAAACTATCTTTGGTTTAGCGGAGCAGACAGAGTAGCGCTTTTTTTACGTTGTTACTAACAATAATTTTTATAAAGAAAAACTATAAAAGACATTGTTGTATTATCTTGTGAAGGGAGGGTCAGTAGCAGGAGTCATACTGGCGTCACAGAAAGCCGCGCTGGTATTGGTTGAAGCAGCGGGTGTGAGAAAACTACAGATTGTAAAGGGAGGGTCAATAGAAGGAGTAATATTGAATTTAGAATTTCTTTAGGAAGGACAAGCGCATAGTAACTAGGGAGGGAATTCTTATGCCACCTCCTAATACGACTGCCTCCTATATGATGATGGAAAGGGGATATCATACATGTGTATGGTTGGAAAATTGGGTGGAGTATACGAAAGATGATAGTGTTTTAGCTTTCCCTGAACATGGTACGTTTAATGTAAGAATTCTTCAGAATTTGAGAAATAAGATGAATTTGTTCGAACCAAATCCTAGGCTAACACAGTATGAGGCTTTGGAAGAATAGGAAGTTGAGTCATTTGAGCGTGTGAAATACAGAGGAGGTATGACGATTAATAGAGGATTTTTACCGAGATACCCATTTGACACTCGAGGAGATCAGATGAAAAGATAGAGAAGAGCTGTAGTAACAGAGGGTTTGTATCCAGTATTGATGGCTGAAGATCAAGAAGGGTGCAAATGTATAGAAAAAACAAAACACCTAGGTGTGGCAGGAATAGGGTGTGATGAATCTGATGATGAGTTATTGGAGGATATTTTAGTAAAAAGACCTCCGCCATATCAGGAAAGTGCCAGAGATACAACTCCAAGTGCCCCCATGATGGGAACTCCATTGGTTCCACAAGTTCCATATGATCCAACAGTCATTCGAACATCACAGGAAAAGGAAAGGGATGCATTGAACAAAACTAAAGAAGAGATCATTCAGATAATAAATCAGTTAGGCTTAAATGCGGAAGAACTGACAGTACCAGTAACTATTGGTCCTGGTGTTCCATTGTATGGTGATTAAAGAGGTACACCAAAATAACAAAATGTGGTAGTCTCACAGGATAGTGCTAGAAAGGAGACAGTTATGGTAGGCGATCAAAATAATGAGAGTGAGTCGAATATTTCATTATTGGATCTCCCAAATATCGAGACTATGACTGAAACCCCGTAGAGAATTTCACCCATAGTTGCAAAAACAAAGGTATCAACTGTCACTCCAGGGGCAGGAGGTTTTGCTGGATTTTCTCCTGAAGATATGGAGGAATGGGCAAAAGGATTAGAAAAGAAACCCCCCAACCAAAAACTTTAGATGTAAGCAAGTTAAGGGTGGATTTAGAAGAAATGATCATTGGTACAATACGTCTTGATAGACTAGGTTCATATAAAGTTGAAGAGTTGTTGTTTCTATGCAAAAGTGTAACCTGGAGGACAAAGAATTTACATGAGAAAATAGCAGAAGTAGCATTAGAATTTGGAATAGTTAGAGAAAAGTCAAAAGTACTACAAAAACCCTATAGATCAGAGGTTACAAATAAAGGAATCGATACACCTTTTGAAGAAATGGGGCGATGTAGATCGATGGAGAAATAGATGGACAACGAAAAGAGAGGAAGTTAGTTACAAAAGAGGTATCTACATTTCTGTTGAGAGAAGTAGAAAAGGTTGAAAGGATGTGTCCGATGAGAGAAGTTCCAGGTGGAGGTTATGTTCATGTTCCATGGAGCAAACAGGATATTTTGTCCTTTACAAATGATTTCCCAAGATTAGGAGAAAAACCAATTGAATGTTACAAGCAGGTAGAGAGGTTTGTCAAAGTTTCAACGGTTTTGTTGAAGGATTTGGATGGTCTGTTTGACATAGTGGTACCAACTGATTTGTGGACAGAGTGTAAAATTACAGTTGATTGGCCCACTGAAAAATATCCTAGAGACACAAGAACAGGTGCACCTTCAGAGGAAGTAATGAAAACATATACTCAGGTGAATACTTTTTTGAAAGGGAAAATTCCCCCTAAAGAAACAGATTGGGTTAAAATAGACAGAACAACACAAGAACCTAAGGAGTCAGTACATGCGTATTATGAAAGGCTGCTGCAGGTGTTTAAACAGTATAGTGGATTTGAAAACATTGGTGATAACGATATGGGACATTTTGCATATAGATTTGTTTATGGGCTAAGATCAGAAATTAGCCAAATGATTCAGCAGCATATGCTTTGTTGGCAAAGCAAGCCCATAGATGATATTCTGAAGTATGCAAAATATTGCAGTGATGACATTGATGCTTAGCATAAAGAGTTAAAGGAGAAAATGATGTGGGCACAAGTGAAGATAGCAGAACCCCAAGAAGCAAATTATGGTTCTCAAAATGATAATCAGATGAATGGACAGAATCAGAATAGTCAAGTTTCGAATGAAAGCAAGGGAAAAGGACGATAGAGTAGAGAAGAAGCGAGAAAGAAATATCCTTGTCAAGGGTGTGGAAAGCTTGAACATTGGAAGAAACATTCAACAGAATAACGGGGTAAATCAAATTTCAAATCCACAGATGCAGAATGAGGTGGTTGTGAAGCAACAACAACAGCAGCAGATAGTTACTCCTCAGTTACAGGTTCCATAAGCCCCTTTACCCAACAATGTGAATGCTCAGGTGCAGAGATACAGTGTGAACACTGGATTCCATGGAGAAAGTGATAAGAATACACAGACTGTTCAACAATATTGGATGCAGAGTGATGCAAGTGAATTGGGGATGTCGCAATGACGGTGCCTGAGGGGGGAGGAGGAGTGCGTGCTTGGCACATCCTTTGCGGTAGATCAGTCAGGTCCATTTGTTGATGGAAAAGTGGAAGGAAATGACATTACTTTCCTAGTGGATACTGGCGCTACCCGTTCTACTGTAAGAGCAGCAGAAATACCAAACCTACCCCTCTCGGGAGAAACCATCCAAGTTGTAGGAGTCTCAAACAAGCAGATTAGAACCCCAATCATGAAACCAATAGAAGTGAATATTGGAAATTTCAGAGACATGCATCGATTTGTGGTATGCGACTCGAGTATTAGGTAGGGACTTGTTATGCAAAATGAATTGCACAATCTTTTGTACGCCTGATGGTGTGGCTTTCCAAACACCGGATGAAGATGTAGCTTTCAAAATGATGCTAACTAAACAGGGAGCAGAAGTGGATGAGATGTTTTCACTTCTTACTGAAAGTGATTTGCCTGACAAATTGAGAAATACAGTGAGATCAGATGTGTGGGATTTTACAGGAAGAGAAATTGCAAACGTAGACCCCATCAAAATTATGGTGAAGGAAGGTGCAATATACCCAAATACACCACAATACAGGATGATCCCGGAAGTAAAAGCAGGAGTTGCCCCAGTAATTGACCAAATGATTGAACAGGGAATTTTAAAAGAAATATTGAGCAGTCCTTGTAATTCGTTCATTCAATAAAGAGCTCCCTCGCGACCTATATTTCTTTCATCAAAATGAAATCAAATTCAGTATGGGCTAAACGGTAATGTAGTCATACCAACAAAGATGATAGAATGAAATTGATTTTAACATTATTGTTTATTTAGCTTCTTTTTTTAATATTGAAAGCATATGTATAAAAAATTCCATTAATTTGTCTCATGTTTTATATAAAACCAATTACACATTTTTGATAGAATATTTTTTTCTCCTTTTTTAAAAACTTTTTTTATAAACATCAGTATATAGAAAACTACGACATAAAACTCTAGAATATGTAAAGTGCACTGCTAAACTTATAACCCCCGAATGTAAACAATTAAACATACAAATAAATATTCATACATACTCAAACAAAAGCCATCCAGACTCATACAGCATTCACACAGGCATATATATCTGGGTAAAGAGGAGACATAGAGTTGCAGGGTCTCCACGACCATGTGCGGTAAATATGTTCAGCAGAATCTGAACAAACAGGGTTGATGCACGATTCCGTGGAATATAAAAGGTAGTTAGACCACCTTCCTCATGACCTTTCCAGAAAACAGAAGATTCAAAAACACCCAGGGGATACGCGATATATTAATGTAAGTGGTACTTCAATGAAAATGGCCACTACGATACTGTCATAATATGCAGCAATGTCCTATAATGAAGGATATTCTAGAACACTCTCAAGTGGTGTCCTGTAGACAAGGAGTCAAATTTCCAGATATGTCAGAGCGGCACTCAGTCTAATATATAGGTAAAGCACGACACCTGCTCAAAGATATTTTGTTCAAAGAGTTGCAACAGAATAGATGTCTCTTCAATTTTGTGATAGGAAGTGTTTCTTCTGAAACTAGGTGCCGGTATTACTCGGATCAATCTGGCTCTAGAGCTGTAAGTGGACCATCGACATACCAAGCCTTGTAATTCACCAATCATGGGACTTAAAAAGCCTAGTGGAAAATATAGAATAGTGCAAGATTTGAGGAAAATCAATAAAATAGTAGTACCTTGTTGTCCTGTAGTACCAAATCCTGCAGTGATTCTTTCTCAGATACCATGGGACGCTCATTGGTATACTGTGATTGATTTGTGCCAAGCATTCTTTTCAATTCCACTGCATCTGGATAGCCAATATCTTTTTGCTTTCCGGTTTGGAGACCGTGTTTTGGCATGGTGCCGAGTTCCTCGAGGGTACACAGAAAGTCCGTCGATATTCAATCAGATTTTGAAAAAATGTTTAGAGACTTTGGTTATGCCAGGAAACTCAGTTTTAGTTTAGTACATTGATGACCTATTGGTGGCATTAAAGACGAGAAGATTGTGTTGCTGACACAATAGCTTTACTGAACCATTTGGCAGAAGGAGGACACAAGGTGTCCCCAGAGAAATTACAGTTTTGTAAACAAGAAGTTCAATATCTTGGACAGAAGATAGATGAGTCAGAAAGGTGACACCGGAAAGAATAAAAGTGATTCGGCAAATGAGTATGCCTAAAACTAAAAAGAAAGTGCAAATGTTTTTGGGAGTGGTTGGCTATTGTCATCAATGGATAAGTGGATTTTTACTACTGGCAAAACCTTTAATAAGGTTGACACGAAAAGATATGATGGATACGATTGAGTGGGATGATGAAAGTGAAGAAGCATTCATAAAACTGAAAATTTGTTTGTGTCAAGCACCAGCATTAGTAATGCCAGACTATACGAAATATTTTGCGTTGTTCTGTTGTGAAAGAGAAGGGTGTGCAATTTTCGGTGTTAACCCAGAGACATGAATTGTCTCGACGTCCAGTAGCATACTTTTCTGCCACTCTTGATCCTGTGGCTGCAGCATTACCTAGCTGCTTAAAAGCAGTAGCTGCTACTTGTGTGAGTCTGGAGCAGAGTGAATCGATTGTGATGGGTCATCCTGTAAAAGTATATGTTCCACATTCAGGTGAGATCCTTTTAACAAGAACACATACTCAACATTTGACCCCTAGTCGGCTGACTAACAATGAAAAAGTAATCTTAGGTGCTGAAAATGTAAGTGTGAACACTTACACCATGATGAACTCAGCAACATTGTTGCCAGATTCCTATTGTGAGGAAGTGAAAGAGGAAGTTGATCATGATTGTTTGGATGTTACAGAAATGTGTACAAAGCCAAGTCTTGACCTCCTTGACATTCCACTGGAAGAGTCAGATTTTGTACTGTTTGTTGATGGGTCATGTTTGAGAAGGGAGAATAGAGAATTGATGTCTGTTATGCTGTATGTACTGTATCAAGTATCATAGAAGCTTCCTGTTTAAAAGGAGTCAAGTCTGCACAAATAGCCAAATTGTTTGCATTGACGAAGGCTTGTAAATTTGGGAAGTAATTAAGAGTAACCATATTTATGGACAGTCAATATGGTTTTGGGGCTTGTGCTTGACTTCGGCCAATTGTGGCTACAGAGGGGATTTCTGACTTCTTCAGGATCTCCCATGGGAAATGGCAAATATGTTAAAGAACTGTTGGAAGCACTACAATTGCCAAAGGAAATTGCAGTGGTCAAATGTGCTGCACATAAGTCAGGAAATGATTATGTGACACTGGGTAATCGGTATGCAGATCAAGTGGCACAATTTTGTGAAAGAAATACAATGTCAGACCAGAGTGATGGAAAAGGAAGTTACCAATTGCCAACAAATGTTTTTCTCTGCTTTTGAAACATGGGATGCAGTTAGGCAATTACAGGATGAGGCAGACGTGAAAGAAAAGGAACACTGGATCAAAACAGGTTGCACCAGAATGGCTGACTATGAAGTGTGGGTGTATCCAGATGGTAGACCAATAATGCCAGATAGCTTCTTGTCACAAATGGCTAGTGTATATCATGGAATTACACTCGTTAGGAGGGATGCCATGATTAGACATTTCAGACAGATGTGGTTAAATCCAAGTTCAGGGTTGTTGCAGAGAGCCTCTGCCAAAGATGTTTGACCTGTCAACTTCAAAATCCAGGGAGGAAGACCGTGGTTAGTTGGGGAAAAATTGGAAAGGCAGAAGGACCATTCACAAGATTGCAACTAGACTTCATTGAGTTGCCACCGTGCAACGGGTTGAAATATGTCCTTGTCATTGTGTGTCTGTTTTCTCGATGGGTGGAAGCCTATCCCACGAGGAGGAATGACAGTCTCACAGTTGCCAAACTATTGTTGAGAGAGCTCATTCCACGATTTGGATTTCCAGTCACTTTGGAATCAGATAGAGGACCTTATTTTAATAATGAGATAATTAAACTATTTTGTGAAGCTTTCAAAATTGAACAGAAGTTACATTGTGCCAACCGACCAGAATCCTCTGGAGTGGTTGAGCAGCTCAATGGTACAATAAAATCCAGGTTAGGAAAGGTGTGTGCATCCACCTCACTGAAATGGCCCGATGCTTTGCCCATTGTATTGATGAGCCTTAGAAGCATTCCTGACCGAAGAATAGGATTAAGTCCGCATGAAATCCTCATGGGAAGAGCGATGAGACAGGCGTTTGTACCTGGAAACAAATTGATGAATATAACTGATGATTTAGTATTGGACTTTTGTAAAGGACTAGCTAAACTGGTACGTTCTGTGTCTCACCGGGTTGGAGAAGATGCTAATGCAGGACAGCCAAATCAAGCTCATGATTTGAGTCCTGGAGACTGGGTTGTGCTAAAAAAGCATGCGAGGAAATCGTGCTTGGAACCCAGTTGGAAAGGACTTCATCAAGTCATATTGGTCACGACAACAGCAGTGAAGTGTGCTGGATTTCCGAATTGGATCCACGCCAGTCATACTCAAAGAGTCCCAAGTCCACATGAATGACAAGAGCAGCAACAGGTAGAACAAAGGAAAGAACTAGAAGCTGAGAGTTACGAAGTCGCAGAAATCAGAGAGACAGACACTGAAGAACGCATTGACGAACAGCAATCAAGTACAAGTCGAGTAGAGTGGGCACCAGTTACTGGGACTGAAGAGGCTGCTGTAGATACTGAGAAACAGTTAGAGCTTGAAAGAACCAGAACAAAATGAACAAAGAATAGAAGAATCTTTTATAGAAAATTCAGATCAAGCTCAGGCAGAAGAAGAAAAAGAAAGACCAGAAGGTTCAGAGCAAATACCAACAACAGAAGAGAAAGAAGCTGAAAAATCAGAACAAGTCCAACCAATAGAAAGAGTAAATAAAAGGACACTTGCAATAGGTTAAGATGGTGAAAAGGCAGTACACACAAAAAGAATTAAGAGGGAGATCACTGGCCGAGTGGAGTGAAAAGACTGAGATACATTCTAAGAAGAAAACCAGGGAACAAACTAGAGCAAGTAAACGAGGTATCAAGTCAGGTTGAACAAGAACAATCAAGAAGATCATTTAGTTTGTCAAAAAGAGCAAGGGTACCGAATAGAAAATATAAGGCTCCAGAGTGGACCTACATTATATTGGAAGATTTTGAAAATCTTGATCTAAACGGTGATCCAGAAAATAACGTTGTTGAAGGATCTGATGAAAGGGATCTCAGACCACCTTAAAGAAAAGACTTTTATACAAAGGGTGGATCTATTGAGTAATTATCAAAAGGAAAAAAGATCAAGAGGGAAAAAGGACTGACCTAAAGCTAAAAGCCTTTGAAGTGTGGGATCAAACAAAGTTTTTTACTTTTTACAATTAAAATTTGTTTTTTAGAAACAAAATTTTAGGAATAGATTTTAGATACTAAAATGGCGGAAGTAAAAGTGACTGAACATCCAAATTCTAACTTAAAACGACAATGTGTTAAATGTTGTCTATCTACATTATTATTTTGATGTGGTTATTATTAACAGTTGTGATACCTGTCCTAATGGTAACTAATAATCAGAATAACACAAATATTAGTGAAAAGGTGAGTGTGGTTACTAAGAAAACAACTAATACAGATTTAGTTCAAAGGGATAAAAGCATGTATTATCACGATAAATCAAATCGTGATTCGTCATTAAACCTATTTACTAAACTCCTTTACCAGTATGTTAACACAATGGATGTGAGTAACTGTTATGTTTGCATGAAACTACCTACTTCTGTCTCAGAGGGTGTGACATATCACCAGCTGCCATTAACGTATGGTGTGTCTTGTAACTAGTTTGGTTTATGTTACTGGTAAGTTACAGTATTATTATAGTAACATGGATTTAGTATTTTCAGAAATCCCTATTAGAAGAAACATGAATCCAGTACTTAGTGTAAAGATGCAGAGTTTATGGGAGAATTCTTTCTGACAACGAATCCCATAGACATAACACATGCACATAGAAATAATCTAACATGCCTTTTGCGTGATGAATAAAAAGATTTTTTAAATTTAGTAGAAGAAAGAAGGCAGGAGTTCCAAAAGAAAGCGGTTGAGCGAAAGTCCCATATACTTCCATGGGCTGCTTTAGAAGGGGATTATAAGAAAGGCGAGACTCATAATGCAATTGTTAGAAATGGGGGTCTCTAGTTGGCAATGGCTGGCCACTGTCCAAGTAGGGACCCTTCTTCCTAAGTCAGAGTAAGCAGCCTACACCCTTTGACAACCCCTGCTCAACCCTGTGGTAACGTAGCACGAGCAGCTAGGCTTATCTCAGAGGCAGTGTGTGAAGCATTTATGACCATACACAGTAATATAATGAGGAACACTACAAATGGACACCACTCAAGTAGTTATGAAAAATATGTATTTTTATGTAGACTTAAGCACAAGACCAATAACAGTAGAAATCCACAATACTATAAAAATATAATTACTTTAGAAATGCTGCAAGGAAAAATAGTTCAGGATGCACAAAATGATGTCTAGTTCAAGGCAGGGGTCTCTGCGACCCTTTTACTCACAAAGTATCTGGTTCCTGGAGCAAAGCAACAAAAATGTCGCTAAGGAGTTGTTGCGATAGATTTCCTCACGCTAGCCAGCGATGCGTTGAATCCTTACCGCAAGGGAGGATGATGCGCTGGGTTGCGGGCAGGACAAAGCGACAAACTTCTTCACGCTGATCCGGTGATGCGATAAAATCCTTGCCGCAAAGGGAGGATGATGCACCGAGCCTGTTGCATGTGCGATCTTGCTGCGATGACAAAGTTGGCGCTCCGCGAGGAAGCGACGATCCGGATGCGATGCGGGGAAAATGGCGAACGCTCTGCGTCCGCGCTGCGATGATCCTGTTGCGATGATTTCCAGGTAGCGGGCGTTTTCAGGCCCGCAGACAGGTGCTGCGACGATCTTTGGATAGCGGGCGTTTTCAGGCCCGCAGACAGGTGCTGCGACGATCTTCGGGGTTAGCGAGCACTCGGCGATAGCGGAGCGACGATTTTTCTCACGCTCACCAGCTGCAGCGGCTCGCTAACGGAGGTTAGCGACGATTTTCAGTAACAGCTGCAGGCCAGTCCCAGGAACAGCACACAAGCACAAGGACAGTCCTTCTCCTGCAGATTCTTGTAGCCACACAGACAGAGGTTCTTCTTGTTATCCAGGAGCAATACCAATTGTAGGGGTTTGTGCACAAATATTTATACCCCCAAAGTCTTTGTTCTTAGGGGTCCCAAGTCTCTGAACCCAGCCAGAACCAGTTCTGCCCAGCCCTGGAGCACTTTGTTGATCAGGCTGCATCCTTCCTTTCCGAGAGAGGGGGTCTGCCTCAGACGCACAGTGGGAGGTGGAGCCAGCATTCACCTTGCCAGGCACAGTCCTATTCAAGTGCAGGAGCTACCCCTCCACTCACACCAAGGCAGGTTGCTCTATTCAACCCAGGTCTGACTCAGCCTGCCCTGTCCCTCCAAAACCAGACAGCCAATACACATCATAGCAGAGCAAACTGGAAGGCTTAGGCAAGAAAGTACCTATACTCTAAAAGTGGTAGTTTCAAACACAGAATATAAAAATATCCTTCACTAAAAGATGTATTTTAATATTCTGAGCTCAGGCATACTAGATTCGTTTTTCTACCATGTTCTGTGGGTCAGTTAGGACTATAGAATGTAATAGCCCAGACCTCCCATTCTGGCCTATGGAGAACAGGTAGCATCACAGTAGTGAAAAACGAAATGGGGTGTAATTCACTACTAGGACATGCTACATACATCAGGGCATGTCCTACCTTACACATACAATGCGCCCTATCATAAGGGGGGCTTACAGGATGCCAAGGGAAGGTTTAGGGGCTGGGAAGTGGGTGCACTTCACAGCCAAGATGGCAGTTCTGGACTGCACGCAGACACTGCAGTGGCAGGTCTGAGACACACTTTACAAGCTGCTTCTGTGGGTGGCACAATCCCGTGCTGCAGGCCCACCAGCAGCATTCGGTTTACCAGCCCTGGGCACACACAGGCCACGCTACTAGGGACTAACAGGTAAACCAAATAAGCCAATCATGGATGACCAATTCATATGTCATCTTTACAAAGGGAGCATTCGCGCTGTGGCACTGAATGGCAGTGGCACAGCGCCCAGAGCATCTATAACCAGCAAAAACAGAGGAGACACAGCGAAAAAATGGAAGGGAGACTCACGCCAATGGTGCCAGGTCTAACACACGTCCCCTCCAGCTGAAATGTGGGGAGAACTACCCATCCCCTGGGAGGTTCTCATCACTAAGGCGGAAAACTCTGGACAGACCATCAGCATTGGCGTGTTCTGTACCAGGGCGGTGTTCCACCGTAAAGTCCATACCCTGTAGGGAAATAGACCACCTTAACAACTTGGGATTCTCACCCCTCATCTGCATTAACCACCTGAGGGGCCTGTGGTCGGTCTGAACCCGGAAGTGAGTCCCAAACAGGTATGGTCTCAGCTTCTTCAGCGCCCAGACCACAGCAAATGCCTCTCGCTCGATCGCACTCCACCTCTGTTTCCGTGGAAGTAACCTACTACTGATGAAGGCTACCGGTTGGTCTAGTCCCTCCTCATTCATCTGTGACAGAACAGCCCCCACCCCATGCTCTGAAGCGTCTGTCTGGACAATAAATTCCCTAACAAAGTTGGGCGCCTGGAGTATGGGTGCTGTACACATGGCAGTCTTGAGAGCATCAAAAGCTTTCTGACAAGTGTCAGTCCAGTTCACAATCTTGGGCTGCTTCTTGGAAGTCAGCTCAGTCAAGGGGGCAACAATGCTGCCATACCCCTTGACAAACCTCCTGTAATAACCCGTGGGTCCTAAGAAGGCCCTCACCTGGGTCTGGGTCCTTGGGGGCTCCCAAGCCAGGATGGTCTTAATCTTGGGCTGTAGAGGGGCCACCTGGCCACTCCCTACCTGGTGTCCTAAGTACACCACCGAACCCTGCCCAATCTGGCACTTACTGGCCTTGATTGTGAGGCCTGCTCTGCGCAGCGCCATCAACACTTCCCAGAGGTGGCGTAAGTGGTCCTCCCATGAGGAACTAAATACGGCAATGTCGTCCAGGTAGGCGGCACTGAAATCCTCCAGCCCAGCCAACACCTGGTTGACCAACCTCTGAAAGGTGGCAGGGGCATTCTTCATCCCAAATGGCATCACACGGAACTGGTAGTGCCCATCTGGGGTGGAGAATGCGGACCTCTCCTTTGCCCCGTCAGTTAAGGCGATCTGCCAGTACCCAGACGTCAGATCAAACGTGCTGAGGTACCGGGCAGCCCCCAACCGATCTATGAGCTCATCAGCTCTGGGGATGGGGTGCGCGTCGGTCCTCGTGACCGAATTGAGACCTCGGTAGTCCACACAGAACCTAAGTTCTGGAGTGTCACCAGGCGCTGCAGCCTTTGGTACCAAGACCACGGGGCTGGACCAAGGGCTGCTAGAGGACTCAATCACCCCCAGGGCAAACATTTTGGAGACCTCCTCCTTAATGCAGGCCCTTACCCTGTCGGTCACCCTGTAAGCCTTGTGCTTGACAGGAGGACTGTCCCCGGTGTCTACCTCATGGACGCACCAGTCAGTGACACCAGGTACCAGGGAAAATAAATCTGGGAATTGCCCCAACAGCTGGTGGCAATCTCTCTGCTGTTCTGGGGTCAGTGTGGTGGAGAGGACCACACCCTCCACCCATCCTTCTCTCCTGCACACAGGAGGTCAGGAAGAGGCTCACTCTCCTCCTCCATCCCTGCATCTGTGGCAAGAAGCATGCCCACTTCAGACCTCGCAAAGTGGGGCTTTAGGCGATTCACATGCAGGACCCGCAGGGGGTTCCTGGGAGATTTAAAGTCCACCAAATAGGTAACTTGACTTTTTCGCTCCACCACCTCAAATGGACCGGTCCACTTATCTTGGAGCGCACAGGGCTCCACTGGGGCCAGTACCCAAACCTTTTGACCAGGTTGAAACTCGACCAGAGTGGCATTCTGGTCGTGCCAACGTTTCATCTCCTCCTGGCTGGCTTCCAGATTTGCCTCAGCAATGTTTCTGAAACGCCGAGTTTGGTTCCTAAAGGCCAGGATGTAGCTAAACACATCCTGGGGAGGTTTCCTGGGAGATTGCTCCCAGCCTTCCTTGACCAAACTCAGAGGCCCTCTTACCAGATGGCCATAGAGCAGTTCAAAGGGGCTGAACCCTAAGGACTTCTGTGGCACTTCACGGTATGCAAACAACAGGCATGGCAAGAGAACGTCCCACTTACGCCTCAGGGGCTCCTCTAGGCCCATGATCATGCCCTTCAAGGTCCGGTTGAATCTCTCAACCAGACCGTTACCCTGGGGGTGGTACGGAGTGGTGAACTTGTAAGTCACCCCACACTCCTTCCACAGAGACTTCATATACTGGGAGATGAAGTTGGTCCCCCTGTCGCTCACCACCTCTCTGGGGAACCCCACACGGGAGAAGATCCCCATCAGTGCACGTCCCTTCACGGGGGCCATCACTGTCCTGAGCGGGATGGCTTCAGGGTACCGGGTGGCATGGTCCACCAAGACCAGGATGTACCTGTTGCCCATGGCTGTCTTGGGGTCCAGAGGCCCCACAATGTCAATGCCCACTCGCTCGAATGGGGTGCTAACAACTGGGAAGGGTTGGAGTGGGGCTTTGATCTTCCCCCCACTCTTCCCACTTGCCTGGCAAGTCTCACAGGTCCTACAATACGTATCTGAACTCTTGCGCATCTGGGGCCAATAAAAGTGGGTGACCAGCCTTTCAAAGGTCTTGGTCTGCCCCAGATGTCCTGCCAATGGAATGTCATGAGCCAACCCCAGTAGGAAGGTTCTGAAGCACTCGGGTACCACCAGCACACGGGCTGACCCCGGCTACGCAACCTTAGGCTCGCTATACAGGAGACTGTTCTCCCAATAAATCAGATGTGAACCGGACATATCACCTGCTGCCTGGGCTGCAGCCTGTTGCCGCATACCCTCAAGAGAGGGGCAAGTTCTCTGCTGTTCACAAAACTCCTCCCTGGTGGGCCCCCCTTCCTGCTGCCACTGGTTCAGCTCAGGCAGGTCCCCCAGGTCGGTACTCTGCTCCCCGGTAGGCTCCAGGGCATCCCCCTCAGGGTCTGCTCCCTCCTGGGCCGTGGGAACCAAGGGGGCCGGTTTCCCGCGCCCCCTGCCCCCTCCCTCTAAGGCAGGGACCTGGGCCATATTCTCAGGCTCCAGGTCTTTCTCAACACTCTCTTTGGCTGCCATGGACCGAGTGGTAGCACATGCCCACTCAGGCAGTCCCAACATTTGCAAGTGAGCTCTCCTCTCCACTGTAGCCCACGGTGAGTTCTCTAAATCATTGCCCAACAGACAGTCCACAGGCATGGCGGGCCTCACAGCCACCTGAAGAGTTCCTGAGGCCCCCCCCCACTTTAAGGGAACCTGAGCCACCTCACATTGGCTCTCTGTGTTGTCTGCCGACACTACTGGGTAGAATGCATGGGGCACAACCTGCTCTTTGGACACCAACCGGGAGCTGACAGCAGTTACACTGGCTCCTGTGTCCCTCAGAGCCTCCACTCTATGGCCATTGATGGTTACCCACTGCCTGTATTTTTTAGTGTTATCAGGCAGTGCAGGCTTAGGAACCATTTCAAAGTCTCCTAGTGAGACAAGGGTCAACTCTACGGGGTCCCACCCACCTGGGGCACCCATCTCCTCCTCCCCCAGGGCTACACTAGCAAGCTGGCGGGGCGGTGCACGGGGTGGTGCAGCAGTATCTTTTTGGGGAAACTGGGGGTCAAAGTATCTGTGGCCCACCTGGCCACACTTAAAACAAGTAGGGGGCCTCCTTGGAACAGGATTACCTGTTGGAGGCACTGGCTTCTTATCTGGGGGAGGCTGGGATACCACTGCCTGGTTCCCTTGGGAATTATCTTGGGGCCCTCGGTGGAACTCCCTTGGTTTACCCCTGTCCCCCCCACCTCTCTGCTGGGGACCCTGCCCACCTTTGGCGAAGTCTCCCACTGGACCCTTGCGAACCCGGGTGCTCACCCAGCGGTCCGCCTCCTCAGCAAGCTTCCTAGGGTTAGTCAGCTTGCAATCTATCAGATGCTGGCGTAGCTCAGGAAAACAGTTACTAGAAAAATGCTCCCATGCAATCAAGTCATACAGTTGCTCAAAAGTTTCTACTTTGCTGCCTTTTACCCAGCGCTCCATTGCTCTGCCAAAAAAAAGACACATATTCAACCCACGTGGTACCCTCTATCTTCTTGCAGGTTCTAAATCTCTGCCTGTACATTTCAGGGGTTAAACCATAGCGGGTAATCAAAGCTTCCTTCATGTGGGCGTAAATCATCCTACTTTCTGGGGGTAGGTCCAACAAGGTATCCCTCCCCTCACTCACAAACCGTCCCCACAACCCCGCTCCCCAATCCTTCTCAGGGACCCGGTGGGACACCATGGCTAATTCATAAGCGGCAAACCATTGCCCAATATCCTCACTTTTATGAAAATCCTTAATAACCTCTTTAGGTATATACACTCTACTCTCAGTATGCACTACTGGTATGCTGCCACCAGAGGGGGAGATCTCAATACTCTTGGCCTTAATCTCCAACTCCCTCAAAACTCTCTCATGTTCAAATTTCATCTTCATTATCTCAACTTCCAACTTCTTATTCTCTAGGTCTCTCTGACCATCCAATTTAAGCTTAGCCATCTCCATATTATGCCGCCTATCTCTCTCCCTGTCCTCCATCTCTTCTGGGGTCAGGCCCCTTGAGGACACACTAGTGCCCGGGCTGGAAACTGCTTTATCCCCTACCAAATCTACAATTTCTTCCTGCTGCTTCCCTGCATTCTCTCCCCCCTCCACAGGCCCTTCCTCATTCCTAGGGGCATCCCTGGCTTCTAACCAGGCCTTCAGCGCCTTGTAATACTCTTCCCTCTTAGTGAGGCCTGTGATAGGGACCGTGAAGCGTTTGCAAAAATATTTGAGCTGCTTGGCATTGTAGGTGTCTAATTTCTCTTCTTCCCAGGAGAGATCCTCAGAGGCACTGGATCTGGGCTTGCCCATTGTGGCAATAACTGGCAATAATGATCAAAAATAGAATCAAAAAATCTCAACAACGTACGTGGTTATGTTATGGTCTGCACTCACTAGTAGTGTACACTATAATTACTGTATGCAATCATAAATGCAAGTCCAGATCCTCACCGCTGACCACCAATGTTAGAAATGGGGGTCTCTAGTTGGCAATGGCTGGCCACTGTCCAAGTAGGGACGCTTCTTCCTAAGTCAGAGTAAGCAGCCTACACCCTTTGACAACCCCTGCTCAACCCTGTGGTAACGTAGCACGAGCAGCTAGGCTTATCTCAGAGGCAGTGTGTGAAGCATTTATGACCATACACAGTAATATAATGAGGAACACTACAAATGGACACCACTCAAGTAGTTATGAAAAATAGGTATTTTTATGTAGACTTAAGCTCAAGACCAATAACAGTAGAAATCCACAATACTATAAAAATATAATTACTTTAGAAATGCTGCAAGGAAAAATAGTTCAGGATGCACAAAATGATGTCTAGTTCAAGGCAGGGGTCTCTGCGACCCTTTTACTCACAAAGTATCTGGTTCCTGGAGCAAAGAAACAAAAATGTCGCTAAGGAGTTGTTGCGATAGATTTCCTCATGCTAGCCAGCGATGCGTTGAATCCTTACCGCAAGGGAGGATGATGCGCTGGGTTGCGGGCAGGACAAAGCGACAAACTTCTTCACGCTGATCCGGTGATGCGATAAAATCCTTGCCGCAAAGGGAGGATGATGCACCGAGCCTGTTGCGTGTGCGATCTTGCTGCGATGACAAAGTTGGCGCTCCGCGAGGAAGCAACGATCCGGATGCGATGCGGGGAAAATGGCGAACGCTCTGCGTCCGCGCTGCGATGATCCTGTTGCGATTATTTCCAGATAGCGGGCGTTTTCAGGCCCGCAGACAGGTGCTGCGACGATCTTTGGATAGCGGGCGTTTTCAGGCCCGCAGACAGGTGCTGCGACGATCTTCGGGGTTAGCGAGCACTCACGCTCACCAGCTGCAGCGGCTCGCTAACAGAGGTTAGCGACGATTTCAGCGCTCTCTTCTCAGCAGTAGAACTAGAGGCCCTGGAACACACAGGAGCCTCACCTGCAGATAGTAATCCTCGCTGGGAGGAAACAGGAGGCTGATGGTGGAGTCTGATGTGCCTGAGACTCCAGCAGGAGGCTAGCTCTCTCCTAGCCCTTGGGTAGTTGCTGTAGCAAAAGAAATAAAAGTCCAATCAAAGTTCCTTTCCTCTTCTTGAAGTCCCGTAGTAACAGCTGCAGGCCAGTCCCAGGAACAGCACACAAGCACAAGGACAGTCCTTCTCCTGCAGATTCTTGTAGCCACACGGACAGAGGTTCTTCTTGTTATCCAGGAGCAATACCAATTGTAGGGGTTTGTGCACAAATATTTATACCCCAAAGTCTTTGTTCTTAGGGGTCCCAAGTCTCTGAATCCAGCCAGAACCAGTTCTGCCCAGCCCTGGAGCACTTTGTTGATCAGGCTGCATCCTTCCTTTCCGAGAGAGGGGGTCTGCCTCAGACGCACAGTGGGAGGTGGAGCCAGCATTCACCTTGCCAGGCACAGTCCTATTCAAGTGCAGGAGCTACCCCTCCCCTCACACCAAGGCAGGTCGCTCTATTCAACCCAGGTCTGACTCAGCCTGCCCTGTCCCTCCAAAACCAGACAGCCAATACACATCATAGCAGAGCAAACTGGAAGGCTTAGGCAAGAAAGTACCTATACTCTAAAAGTGGTAGTTTCAAACACAGAATATAAAAATATCCTTCACTAAAAGATGTATTTTAATATTCTGAGCTCAGGCATACTAGATTCGTTTTTCTACCATGTTCTGTGGGTCAGTTAGGACTATAGAATGTAATAGCAATGACCTCCCATTCTGGCCTATGGAGAACAGGTAGCCTTACAGTAGTGAAAAATGAAATGGGGTGTAATTCACTACTAGGACATGCTACATACATCAGGGCATGTCCTACCTTACACATACAATGCGCCCTATCATAAGGGGGGCTTACAGGATGCCAAGGGAAGGTTTAGGGGCTGGGAAGTGGGTGCACTTCACAGCCAAGATGGCAGTTCTGGACTGCACGCAGACACTGCAGTGGCAGGTCTGAGACACACTTTACAAGCTGCTTCTGTGGGTGGCACAATCCCGTGCTGCAGGCCCACCAGCAGCATTCGGTTTACCAGCCCTGGGCACACACAGGCCACGCTACTAGGGACTAACAGGTAAACCAAATAAGCCAATCATGGATGTACCAATTCATATGTCATCTTTACAAAGGGAGCATTCGCGCTGTGGCACTGAATGGCAGTGGCACAGCGCCCAGAGCATCTATAACCAGCAAAAACAGAGGAGACACAGCGAAAAAATGGAAGGGAGACTCACGCCAATGGTGCCAGGTCTAACAGCAATGTCCCTGGACTTGTCAAAACTGGGGAAAATCTGTCTACATAGAGTAAAAACTGAATATAATAGTATTTTCATTGGTACTAGCGAATGTGAACATACTTTCCTAATAATGGGGGGATGAGGACAAAAAGGAGGAACTGATCCTGTATTCCCGGTAATTTATTATGTGTGCGGTAAAAATGCCTATTATATGTTACCTGCACGATGGTATGGCAGTTGTTATGTTGCCATTGTATTTCTAAAGGTATAGCTAGGCTTTGTTTTCAGTTTCTATTTTTGGTCAATTCTGGTGGGGTTTTTTCAGTGTTTTCCAGTGATTTCAATACCTTAAAAAACACAGTGGTTATACATTTTTGTGTCATTAAAAACAACAGAAACAGTGTTTTTCTGGTGTTTATGGAACATCTTGCTTTTATTATTGCTTGCTTTCTGCAATGATAGTGAATGGTATATAGGCTGTGTACTAAAGTGTTTATGGGGTCCAAACACATTTTACGAATCAATCTTATTGTTGTACGACATACAATACTTCTTCAGTGAGTCTTGCACACTCGCTCTTTCCTTCCTATGTAAACTGTCATCTGTGTAAAGGCCCTCTCCACATTGCCAATTGAGACGGGCAACGCCAAGACAGCCAGTACACAATTTGCTAACTCTGGCCACTGACATAGCTTTCCAAGCCAATACTTGTGCACCTGAAGATTATAATTCCCTGGGACAGGTGCTGCAACAAATGCATTGAACTGGGTGTATATGCCCTCAGATTTATTGAAGCAGTCAAAAATGAAGCAGCACTTATCAAAGTCCTGAGTAAATTCACCCTTACGGAAGGGATCTAGAACTTGTACAGATTTGTAGAATGAGCTATGGGATGAGTCAGAGAGTAGTGGTAGAGAATATAATGAGATTGGTATAGGGTAGTGTATTGGAGATGCTGAATTAGGAGTATAGAAAGAAATATACAGATACATAGGTACATGGAAGGTATATATGTGTAAGGAAGGAAATATATATTCTCTGTAGTTTGTTCACTGGGCTCTGTAGGGCAAAGAGAGGCTAGGGATACCCGATTAAGCGTACTATCTAGTTTAGAAATTAGTGTGGGTGCAGAACTGTCTGTGCAGAAAATCGGTCAGTTACTGGGGTCAAAATGTCTCACACTGCGAGCAGCAATGCCAACCCAGTACCAAGTATGGAAGCAAAGACTGAGTAATGCTGCAGATGTGCCAATGATTAATAGTCTGCGTCTGCAAAAACAGGAGTGTCCACCACAGGCTGGGAAGGCCCAAATCACAGTCAGATCTTCAAGACCTCCTGCCAAGCTGATCCGACGACTTTGCATTTATACTGCCCCAAAACTTAGGTTGCTCCCGCTCTGAGCTTTTCTGCAGCAGCAAATCCAATTCAGCTGGACCTGGTGTAGAAGGCATCTCGCCTTGTGGAGCGCTCTTTGACTACAGCCTGCAGATTTGCTCCACTGGAAGAATATGAGGTCCAAAGAAGTGACTATGTTCGGAGGTAGAAATCCTCACTAGCGAAGGTGTAAAAGTATCCAACTGGCAAGGGACCTTCTTTGAGTGTGAAATTCAAATATATCTCAGTTAGAGATTTTCCACCAAATGTCAATGACTTCACCTTGACCTTGCCCAGCAGCAATCCAACAACTAAGGCCCTCTTCGGCCACAGTCGGTTGCCTTGCCCATTTGAGTATTATTGACTTCCATTTCAACTCCATTGCGGTCTGCCAAAGCGTTGTGCCTAGTTACCAGTCAAATGCAACCAGATGATCATGGTTGGCACTTAAAGCTTTTTAGTGCTATTTTCACATTTAACATAACTCCAGTTTTCCTTATTGGATGTTTGTTGTTGTGGTGTCAGTTGTCATTTTAATTATTAAAATGTACTCTATTTTTCAAAATTGGTTTGGGCTTTTTTGTGTGTAGTGTTTTGACTTTATTACTGTTTTAGCACTGCACAAATACTTTACACATGGCATGTAAATTAAGCCCATCTGCTGTGTAGTATAGCTACCAGGGGTTTGAGCTCAGGTTAATTAAGTGACTCTAAAGGTTCACCCTGAGAAGGGTTACGTGTATTACTTGAGATTAGTACTCGCCCCCTCAATAAATATCCTATAATGTTATGGTCATAGATTTATGGGAAATCAGGATTACAAATGTATATACTAATTTAAGCGTTATCTGTATTGTTTCCATCACATTTCTGTTAAATAGATAACAATGGATTTGATTTTGATTGTCCCCCATAGTGCCTCTGATTCTAATGTTATATAGAAACACAGTAAATCTTTGTTATTTGTGCTGAGTGAACTCTAATCCTCTGAAGTAGTGTGCTGTTCACTGCTGCAGAGTGCTTCAATGCCTTGGTAGGGATAGTCAGAGCTATATAAATACAATTTACAGTTGAACCAAATGGCTTCAACAAAAAATTGCATTTATTTTAACAGAACTTTTAAGGAAGACATTGGTCTTTTGTGTATATGTAGCATCTCAAACTTGAACACATCTGCTTAAAAGCACGCATGTTCACCACTTTCATTTATTTGGTATTGAAGAGTACCTCCTACTGATTGAGTGACTCAATTTGGGCAGCATTTCTGGTGGTGGCTGTTCAGACTACTAAACAACTGCTGAGCTGCCAGGGGTACCTAGTATCCTAGTCAGTGCCAGCATTGGAACTTTGCTATTAAATTCTGCCTCTGAGATAGTGTCAGTGCATCCAGTAATTCTTCTTTCATTTCTGTTGCACCTGCACTCTTTTCAGAAGACAGAGTCTCTGAGAAACTAAATAAATACAATACTGAAATATGCATCTTCCTCTTTAAAAATCTGAGCCACAGATTTCAACACGGAGTACTGCAAAGTCGATCATAAAATCTGGTGGACAGAAATAACCGAAGATACTAAAAACAAAGGAAGAGGTGTCTTATATGAATCAAATATATACCTCATAACTGTCAGGTTAAACACCACATGAAAACGGACAAAAAGAGATGCATGGGCTGTGATTAACCTGACACAAAAAAGCGGCTAAAAAGAGAACACGTTATCTGACATGGTGGAGATTAGCCCTGAGGGGGAGTGGGCCAGGATTTGTAAATCAGATGAGGCATAGTCTCCATACTCATTACTAACCTTTAAAGGAGACCACCGCGTTCTAGATTATTTTTGCATCAGGTGAAATAACGTGCTGGTTGAATTTCACGTTTATAAGCAATTACATTTCCAGCTGCCTAGAACACAACATACCAGGTGACCTTGCTATGGTGAATGATTTTCACTATCCCCTCGATCCAGTTGTAACTGGAAAACAGTTACTGAGCGGTGGTGTGGCAAGTCTTTCCCACCTGTTTTTAAGCATATTTCAATATTCCTTCCCTCCACAGTGGCGAATCCCCTCCACTCTTCCATGGGTATTCCAGGAAATGTCCCCTGGCACCATGGGTCAGATTCAATTACTTATGAGGTCTTTTGCAGCATAGACCCCCAGGCTGTCACCAGCGTGACTCCGGTGCAGCACGCGCTGCACAGTTTAAAGTTAAAACTGTGTACGTTTTTAGTCAGAACGAGGGCTGGTTCCTATCTGTCATAAACATAAAAAGCTGATTATATTGGCCTTAAGAATATTAATGGAAAATGCACACCTAAGCAGCTGCAGGGATAACAATTGTAGAGGAATTCTCCGAGGTGCAACTAGACCTAACATTTTTTTTTGGGGGGGAGGTGTTATTCTTCCAGCAATAGGCACTCTGCCTGAGACAGGGGCTGAGACAGCTTCACGGTCACACACACAGCCGCATCCGAGTACTTCACGGGTCTTTAAAAGACCATTTACATGTGAACGAGACTTTGTTGCTTTTTCAACCCTTCATCTCCACTGGAGATAAAGGGGTGAAAAAGCAACAAAGCCTCTTTCACACGTAAATGGTCTTTTAAAGACCTGTGAAGTACTCGGGTGCGGCTGTGTGTTTGACCGGGAAGCTGTCTCAGCCCGGGTTGACACGCACAACAAGGGGGGAGACAAGGGGGCGAGGGCTCTGAAGCCCTTTAAGCCCTATGGGCATTGCACGCCTGAGAATTCTCCAAAAGGAGGTGGAGACCCCTCAGGGCGAAGACTAAGCAGCTCTTCTCCCCAGATAAAAAGGGGCCCCTCCAGAAGTCAGCATGCTAACAGCCCTTGAAGCACCACCCTGAGCTCCTGCACACAAACAGACCACCCATGCACCCTAGCCCAATCCGCACTATTTATCGAGCAACACAGGGAAACAAACAATGGAAATCTGTCAAAAAAAGCCAGTGCAGGCAGCTGGGAGGTTTCCGTTGTTCTAAACTTCCCAGAGCAACCTTTTCAGTACAGTTCAGCTTTGCACTTCTTTGGCTCCCTCAAGTGGCCAAGCAGTATAAGAATGTGAAAAATCAGTGACACTCGGTTTTAAACCGGGTCAGCTGATTTTTAGGCGGTAGGGTACTGTCGGGCACAATCGGTTTAAACAGCCTAGGTATCCACATCACTAAGAGCAATGAAATGTATGACATAAGTAAAGGACTAACAAGAAATAAAAGAGCAAGCTTTTCAGAAAGAGTAGGTGATATATTTGATGCACTGATACCGTCAGATGGAGTCATATTGAA
Organism: Triturus cristatus; assembly: GCF_964204655.1. Taxonomy (NCBI): domain Eukaryota; kingdom Metazoa; phylum Chordata; class Amphibia; order Caudata; family Salamandridae; genus Triturus; species Triturus cristatus. The sequence continues at coordinate 758,573,965 of NC_140583.1, forward strand.
TTCACACAAGATATGTCAATTGTCCACAGTAGTTGACCGTTTATCAACAGATACTGCTGAAGGATTCTTAATGATCAATACTGAAATGGTTGCGATCAGATCTATGGTTTTGCAAAATAGACTTGCCCTTGATATCTTATTGGCAAAAGTAGGAGGAGGCTGTGGCATGTTGAAAGTTCAACATTGCTGTACATATATCCCGGACAAAAGTAAAGGTATTGAGGGATATATCAAGAATATTACAACGATTCATAAAGATTTGACACAACTGGAGGTTGACGGTGTATGGGAAAAATTTAGTAAAAGTTTCTCTAAAATAGGTAACTGGTTTTCCACTTTTGGAAATAGTTTATTAGGGAAAATATTAATCCCAGTGATTTCGATAGCATTAGTGATATTAATGATAGTAATGATCTATAAATGTTGCAAGGGAAAAATGAAAACAAGGTCAATGATTAAAATAAAGAATAGAAGGATGAGAAGAAATAGAAAAAGGGAAGAAATAGAGTTAGAGGAAATGAGAGACAAACTATATGTTAAGATGAAAGAAATGAACATAAAAGAGAAAAATAAAGAATGTGTACAAAACAACGTAGGCACTATGATTAAATGATAAAGTTGGCAATTGGTAATGATGGGTATTTTATGATGGCTCTAAAATGCCATCAGAGGGGGGATTCGAGGAAAAGAAATCTGCTCGGATCAACCTCTCATTAATAGGTACTAATAATAAGAAATAGTAGATAAAATAAAAAAACTAACATACACACAACATTTACATATGGGGAAAAGAGCTCCTATGCATGCTTAAATAACAAAGAATAATTGCTACGTAACTGAAATCCCGCATGAAACTGAAAATTGTTGTGCGCATGTGCGAACCAGAACCGCACAAATAGCCATGTGATTAACCCATGTGAGAGGGAAACTCGCACACATGCGCAAAGAGTTACTAACTGTAGGTCTCGAGGCACTGCGTGCCTGGCATATGCTTGCCTGAATTTAAAAAGAGCTGTCGCTGCTAATGCTTTTGCTTAACAAAGAAGAAAATAACATGGGATAGAGTAGAAGTGGGTGGTGAATAGTGATAATAACATATTTGAGAAAATAACATCTCTGATTCCTTTATTCATAGTGTGCGTTTGGGCCTCATGTGCTAAGCCAAGGGAAAACATGATAGTTGAAACGTAACACAAGTTGAGTCTGCGCACTGAAGTTTTGAAGTGACCTGCGGACCGGAACATTGACAGGCTGCCAAGAGCCAAGGACAGAAGCCTGGGAATGCTCTTCAACTGCAGAATTACATAGAGAAATTTTTATCTAAACTGTTTCTTTGAATGTGTGTGAAAGGAAATGGCACTGAAAAATGAATAAATTAAATGGGAATGGTTTGTTAGACAAAAAAGTTCATTAAGAAATCGAGAACAACAGCACGAGGTGATGACAACTCCCCTGCCCCTGCCCAATCACAATCCATGATCCACTGAGATCTGCAACTTTAGAGGGTGGGACATGCAGACATAAAGACTATAACTAGTGATTTAAGTTGAGAAGTGGGTTGACGTCGATGCTGGGTGAGGTGTAGGCGAGAGCTGCTGCTGGAAGAAAACAGACTGGGAAGATTCAATCCTGAAAGACAGCCTGACTAGATTGAAGATTTGCGGAATAATATCGAGGAGGGAGAGAGTGTAAGAGAGGGATGCGCTCTGGTGCGTCGGGGCTCTAGATAAGTGTGGTAAGTATCATCCAATCCTGCACCTGTCCTATAGTCTTTGTCTCCTGACTCTTAATCAGGTGACCTCCACCAGTCCTTTTGGCCAGGGGTTGGGTTTCCCCGTTTCACCATTTGGTAAATATTATTCTGACTTAAAGTTTGCATATTGTTTGCAAAAGTATGAGTTATTATGTCTTTTGTCTCTTCATCAATCACTCCTAATGTATTAAAATTGTTGTATGCGTCTCTAATTTGAATGTAATTTGATAAATGAATTTTTCTCTCTCACTGTGAATCTGTACAAATGAGTGTTCATTTTGAATGAGTTATTAGATAACATTCATTGAATCTTACTCGAAGTCTGTGATTATTTTATTGAAAGTTATAAGATAGATTGCTGAATTTGTTAATATCACCATCAACTACTCGACTAATGGTCCATTGACCAAAGGAAGAGTGTTGATTTGTGAAGGTTAGTTAGACATTGACTAATTCAGATCAAGGTGAAATTAAAACTTGACCCCCAGCGGAACAGTCACGAAACTTAAATGTGTATATGGGCCCATGTTTGAGTAAATCGTTGATTGTGAAATGTTCATCCTGGCCTTTCGTTGGGTCACCTTGACTGCTGCAGCTTTTAAGCATGCTGGCAAACCTTTCAAAATACACTCTTTGACGAGAAAGAACACTACTTGATTTGGGACATGCTACCAGAATGAATCAGCCTCTATATGTTTATGCTTTTTAAAAGCCAATTCACTAGTGAAGTTAGATTTTTAATAAATGTTTCGGAACAGTAAAAGTTCAATGGTTAGACTTGCATGCACATCCAGTAGGTTAATTTGCATTAGCATGCCAGCAGATATACCCTCTGAGTGTGTTTTGTGTGTGTGAAAATTGCTCTTAGAATAGGCTTAATTGGCTAGGCATTTTGGCAGGAATACCAGGGTATGAGGTATGTGAATCCTCTCAGTCCAGGAAGGGCAGCTGGGGAGGGTCCACAAACTCCATTATCTCGGGACGTACCAATGTGAGGCCTACCCATTCATAGTTACATGTAAAGGGAGACCTGGGGAAGATAATCATTTGTTCTCTGAGCTATGTGTAGCATATTTAGTACCAGGGAGTGGGAGCTGTCCTAGAACAAGTTTGATGTAGTTGAGAAGAGGGACCTGCTCATTTCCTTAAACAAACTCCTGACAGGCAGACCAGCAATCTTCAAGGACAGAGGAGGGCTGATGTAATGGGATTTACTCAGAATGGTGCACTGTCGCATAGTTTGAAGCAAAGCAAACAGGATGTGCTGCAAAAGTGGGTAGGGTTGCTCCTGTAAACTCTTTTCTCATTGGTTAGGGAGGGAGTGTTCTAGAGTCACCCACAACCACTGCCTACTGCATGCCACATGTATAGCTCATCTACAGCTCATCATAACACTTTGTGGACCAGAAGAAAAACAGAAGAGGACTGGACCTGCTGTGTGTGAAGTGTGTGGAGACCTGAGGGACTGAACCTCCTCCTACTTGTACACAAGACTGAGAAGTTGACTGTAGGGGTCAGGTGGCTGACCGTCTGTGTGGTGTCAGGACACAAAACGCTGCAAGACGCCTTTTTCCTGGACTACCCAGCTGGTCAGAAGCAACTAGACCCTGTTGGTAGTATTTGCTGGAGTACGTTCTAAACCCTAAGTGCTGTCCTTTAGGTCCTAGGAGCCCTAGAGGAGCTGCTCTAGAAAGTCTGAAAATTTGGGACGTCCTTGACCTCCAGAACGTCACTGTCATGAGTGGAGCATGTTATCCTGCTCCATTTGATTAAGAAAAGCCCACCCCTATCCCTTGCTCCAGCACTCCATATTTATGTAGTGTGTATTTAAGTATGACTGTAATATACGAAGTAAAACAATGCAATGTTGTGTTATTTCAATGGTCGAAATTGTAAGGGTATGTTCAGGAGAGAACTGTTCATGATTACAAACTTTTGTTTGGAACCACTAAACTTCTGACCTGAAAGGCTTTGCTGATATAAGGTGAAAGCGCCAGCTGTTCGAAGTTAAAGGCGCTTGTAGCTTTGGTCCCGGCAGAGCTTTTACTCGTTACCGGGTCCGGGAAATGCTTGAACATTACGTCACCACATATTTCCAGAACGTGGAGGAACGTGTGCTCGCTTGGGTGTGGTCTGCCTATAAAAGACCACACCCAAGTTCTAGAAGGCGCTTGGCCTTCAGTTCTGTTGCCTGGAAGAGGTTCGTGCTGCGTTCTGTTAAGAAAACTTACCTGGGACAGCGCGCTGAATTTCTTTCCAGACTCAGCTTCCTGGGGATCTTCTTCTCCGTGACGATGTCAGGACCTGCAATTATCAAGAAGAAAGAAAGCTGAGTACATTGAAAGTCAGGCGCCCTACGCAAGAAAGACTTTAAATAATTTTTGGAACCTTTTTTTAATCTTGTTATAAAAAGTAGCTACAAAGAAAAGAACAAGCACAAGTTGGACAACGTTTGCTAAAGACTTTAATGCAAAAAGACTGTTTTGATTCGAAGAACTAATGTATGAATTATAGTTTATTAAGCTGCATAGAAAGGCTGTTGTTTGTTTTTTCTACCTTTATTTGAATAGGCGCTGGTTATTAAGAGCACCATACAATTGAGTAGAAAAAGAGGTGTGTTAGGAGTTGTTTAGAGAAAAGTGTACCAGCTATCATAATCTCATTGGTGTCTATTTTCTCTCTTCTTCAAGAGCTTCCTGAGACTTCCCAATAAAGAAGTTAAGAAGCTCACCATCCACACTCCTATTCAGCTAACCAGTCCCTACACAAGACATACTTGGACGTAGGATTCACAACTCCTGATCGCAGGTAGGCCCAAGAATAGTATAACTAGAATTTAAGTAAGCTTAAGAAAAGAGTAGTTTGCAAAGTAAAAGTACAAAGGAAAAGTTATTTAGTCTTATTCCTTGTTGCTTCGCAGGTCGACAGCAATAACCCACTACAATAGCGTCCAGTATCCGGCCCTCCTCCCCAAATCTATTTATTACTTGGTGAGAATAAAATCAACCCACAGGTTATAACATAGTTTCAGGGAAGTTGGTCATTGTTTCTCCTCGAAACTCTCATCACGCATCTAAAACAGAGAAGTGTGGTAACTTGACAGTCAGCCATGCCCCACATCAAAAGTGTCTTACTGTGAAAGGACTGTGAAAGGACTTTATCAGATACAGCCTTCAGCCTTGCCCTGCTGGAGGATTTCAACTTCTATTTCAGAGACTTAGGGCCTTATTACGAGTTTGGCGGGCCCGTGGGCCGCTGTATCGGGTGGCGGTCCGAGCGTGGAAAGCTTGGGCTGATTGGCTTTGTGAAGACTGCCACTGTACCACCAAGACCACCAGCAGACCACCAACCACCAGGTTTGCGATTGGGACAAGGCAGCTGTCATAGGGCAGTAGAGGGGCGCTGCACCGCTGTGCGCTTTATGAATTGCCTATTCCACAAGCGTACCACAGCGGTCCGACCGTCTGCTTCAAGGTGACAAAGGATGTGGATTGTGTACTCAACCGTTTCTTCTTCCAGGTACATGCTGACGTGGATCCTTTCTCCAGGTACCCCCTTCACAGCAGGATACTCACCCTGAGGATTATGACCCTGTGTGTGGCGATCTACAGGTTAGTCCTCTTTGAACCATATGCCAATTCCCAGGACTGCCCAGTTATGGGCGGAACTCCGGTAATGGGTATATGGCATTGTTACACATATAACTAGAGTGGGGCGTCATCTCGCCCCAAGCAAACGCACAGCTAATTATGCCTCATTGGCAATAATATATCCATTCATAGTAGTCAATGATAATCAAAGTACTCCTTGTATTCCATTTTTGTCACTTTTCTCCGACTTTTATACCAATCCACATGCGGAGTGTTCATGCCATTTCCAAATTTCTACTGTTCCAAATGTGTCTATCCAGACCTTTTGCAAGAACATGACTGAAGCATAATTCATTTCAGGCAGCGTTTATTCGATAAAAAATATCCACTGCATTTCGGGCTCAGTGCCCTTCTTCGGGGGTCACTGTAAATAATCATTCAAACACAGTCACAAAATATGATCTCCACTATAGTTTTATCATCCCTCGGTGTTCTACCATTTAAAAAAAATGCTACATTTAATTACCCCAGAGAAATGTGTTACCGTTTGTAAAAGTATTATTTAGCATTCTATTATGAAAGATTTTCACAATAAACAGCTCCTCCCCACACAGAAAATAGGTCCCCCTTTCCGCGCACCACATCCCAACTTTCCATATGAGACATGCTTTTAATGTCGTCCTCTGTACATTTAGTACTCATCCCACCTCCGTTCATACCTGCTTTCTGACCTCCCCTCCATCCCCAACCCACTCTTTTGCATGCCTTTTGCATTACCAACAATGTAAAGCATTCACCTGCAGGTCTTAAATCTTACTTACTTTCCACTCTCCATTCTAATACTCTCCATTACTCTACGCTTTCACATTTATCTACTCCCACCATTAATCTTAGATTAAATCATGCACTTAACATTCCATAATGATGATTGTTACACATATATCATGCATATGTGTGCATTCGACACATATGCAGTTGAAAATGCACCTACAGGCATCAATATATTTGGTAATAGTGCTAACCCCCGCTGCCAGATCCCCTCCTCTACACTACTGGCCCCATGGTCGACTCATAATACGGATGTCTTTGGACCGCCAGCGGCGTGGGCCGCCAACCTCGTAATAAGGCCCTTAGTCAGTAGGTAAAATCTTTGATCAGGCTGTCTTGTTTTGCCTATTCGACCTCTGTTCCATCATGGTCAGCCTGAAATCATGCCCAGGTCCTGGTCAGACGTGAACAGTAACATATGATTGGTACTTTGCTTTTTATTGGCCCTTTTTACCCTAAAACTTTAATAATTCATATCTCCTGTTCCCCTTCTTGGATCTTAGTTGTTTTGGTGTGATGCTTGTGATTAAACTGTTCTCTAGTTTTAGAAAGTGATTATGTCATTTTTATTGTGCTTTTTGTTGACATTTTAATAGTTTTGGAATTGCTAAATACTTCACACACCTCTCCATAAATTTAGCCTGTCTGCTTTGTGCCATAGCTACCAAGGGTTGAGCCCAGTTTTATTTACTGTAATTATGTGTTGGCCCAAACAGGATTACAGACTTCTTACTTGGGAAGGCCTCACATCCTTCCCAACTGACAACCCATTTTTCCTACAAGCAGCATTTGCGTTGGTGAAGAAGGCTATGAGGTTGTTGCACAGCTCATTTGAAGGCGCTGAAATACTTGTTGTTAGTCTAGGGATTACCATCTCTGGACAGGCACAAAAAAGTTATTTGTTGAATTTTCAGCCTCAGTGCAGTTTGGAAGCAATACCTTTTAGTTCTGGTGCAGGATGCTTTGTAGCCCTTAGAGTGCAAGTGATGTCATGAAATAATATTGATTTATTCCAGTATCTTTTTAGTGCTCTGCGCTGACATTTTAATTAGTAGAGGGTACTGTGAACTATTTCTTTCTTTCCATTGGATTAGGCTTGAGAGAGAACAAAGGTCAAAAGTATCTACTAATCAAGATGAAGTTGTGTTTCATCATGTGTCTCCAAATGGTGTTAGGTGAGTCCAGAAGCATTTTGGGAAATTGGTAGATAAGAGTTTGTTTAATTTTCCTCAAGGACTTTGGTGTTCTGAGCAGAGCAGAGAGTTTTTTTTACAGTGCTGACTTACGATGGAGAAGTAAACTAAACTGTGCAACAACTGTATTAAAAAGTTGGTCTAGGCAATGTTGTCCAGAGTAATTTGGGCATGGACCAGTTGGATGAAGCCAATGAATCTAGTTCTTTTATAGAATTTTAAATGTACAACCTTAGAGGACAATCTGTCCAGAAATTCAGTATTGGACTTACTATGCTAGCCTACGGTAGTGTGTCATTAATGGCACACTTCACAGGCAGTGAAGTGGACAGTAGCACATAAAGGGTGCTATGGACCTTAATATAAGGAAGGAAGTCATCCCATATGCCAATGACTGTTCCCCCACATTAGATCACCTATTCCTCTAATGCCTCTAACATCTTCCTCTGAATCTTTTCAACTTTTTTCCAAATATACTCCCCTTCCCCCTTCTATAATCACATTTAGGAGGCCTTTTCTGGTGGCTGAAATTGTTTACAGACCAGTGAGACAAAAGAAAGGGGAGAACAAGCAAAATACTCCTGTGGAAGCTTTTTTTAATAAACTAAAAGGTACATTAATAATATTAGTCACTGAGCACTAATTCTCAGATGTATATTGGCGTGGAACTAACGCAATAAAAAAAAAATCATTACTATGGGCCCAATTATTATGCCCGACGGATCGCCACTGACAGGCCATCGGTGGCGGTCTGTCCGACATCTCAGGCTGCGGTCTGACCACCACATAATTATGTGGTCAGTCGGAGCACAGTGGGCGGAGGGACTGACCCACTCCTCTGATATGCTTAAGGAGCCCGTTGGAGCAGAATCCCTACTATGGGGGCGTGCCTTCAGAGGCCCTGTTGTAGGGATTACGATGACCCTTTTCCCTCTGACTCCATATGGCGGTCCGACTGCCATGTAAAGACAGAAGGAATTGGACTTTGGGGGCCCCATGCAGGGCCCCTGCGGGCCTCCACTCTGGGCCCTGGGGGGCACATGTGGTGCCCCCCCACACATCCATGCACCATGTGCCAGGCACAATGTGGTGCCTGGCACACGGTGCATGGATGTTTGTGAACTGCCCTTTCCACTGTGGCCTTTTTCTAGGGCCGCAGCACAAGCCGCAATTGAAAGGAACAGTTTTCCAACTGCCTGCACGGTGGATGCATTGTGATCAGGCAGGTAGAACCACTGATATAGTCAGTTGGACACCTGCCTGATACAATGGTGTTCGCACGCTCGTCCGACTGCCATCGAAAAATAATGCCTTATTTATTGATGTGTATTTCCTGGCCTATGCTAACATGGTATCAGTTAGGCCCATGGACGTCAATTAGAGATTGCAGCTGCAACCTGCAGCTTGCCCGTTGCTACCCCAGGCAGAGTCCTACGACCCCTGACTTACAAGGCTGCTGTGAAAAGTTTTATTTCTGAAAAAGAACAAGAATTCCATCTTGAAAGCATTGAACAAATCTACAGCTATTGACATGTTTACAACTTTAGCATTCAGTTTCGTTTTCACCCAGTTTTCAATCAATCAATCAGCGGTTGGTAAAGCACAACTACTCACCCGTGAGGGACTCAAGGCGCTAGGGGGCTCCTTTGAGTGCTAGGTCTTGAGGTCCTTCCTGAACTGGGGCTGTGTGGGGGCTTGGCGGAGATGGAGGGGGAGGTTCATTGTGAGTGATGAGTCTAGTATGATTCTGAGGTTTCATGCGTGGTCCGTTGGGGTGGGGGGATTTCCAAGGGCGGGGGCCCCAAGGAGTTATCCCATGTGGAGTGGATGGAGCCAAGGATGAGGATTTCTTTTTTCTCAGAGTTGAGTTTCAGACAGCTGTTCTTCATCGAGGTGGCAACAGCTTTCATTGCTTCTTGGAAGTTTTGTTTAGTGATGTTGGGTTCATTGGTGAGGGAGAGGATAAGCTGGGTGTTTTCGGCATAAGAGACAAAGTTGAGCCCATGGTTCCTGATGATGGTTGCGAGGGGAGCCATGTAGATGTTGAAGGGGGTGGGGCTGATGGAGGAGCCCTGCGGCACTCCACAGTTGGTGTCTGTCAGCTCCGAGAGGTAGGGCAGGAGTCTGACTCGCTGAGTTCTGCCGGTGAGGAATGAGCCGATCCAGTCAAGGGCCTTGCCGTGGATGCCGGTATCGTGGAGTCTGGTGGCTAGCGTGCGGTGAGAGATGGTGTTGAAGGCAGCCATTTTAAGTGTCTAAATACAATGTTGCAAAATTTACTGAACTGATAGGTCACAAGTTCAGTGCCTGGTGCCACAGAGATGGTCCTCTAAGTGAATGTGTGTGTGTATCACTTTGGAAAAAATTTGTTTTAATTTGCCCATTGCACTCAGCGCTTGGAGGTGTGTATGCTGAAAAGGGTTGAGTGACGCTGACCAATGGCAAATGGCTTTAAGAGTTGCATAGCAGTGCCACACTAGCACTGCTGCTCCAAAAGACAGATCGGATCTCAAACAGGCCAGTCAACCACTGTGTGCTTTATTTTTAAAAGAAATTTGGAGCATCTTTTGTAGTGGCTTAAATTAGTAAATCAGCAACTTATTGCTGAAATGAAGAGCTAAGTATTTTTATGAAAATGGACCACACTGAAAAAAACCTTGAAGGCATACACAGTGGGTATTTTGGGTCCTATATATTCAGCATCTTAAGGATTAACTGTTAGCCTTGACGCCCATGGGCATTTGTTTGCGCTCTACAAGTCGATCATTCATTATTGTAATGAGTTGATAATACCAATATCAATAATTTACAGCACTTAGAAATTGCAGAATAACAGATCAAAGCGCTGTATAAAAAAGATCTTAAAAATAATAATATGAATAATAATAACTTGTTTCTATAGAGTGCTTCATACCTGGAAATTAAAATATGCGTCTAGAAATATTCTACCTACACTTGTCCAAAAATCAATGAAAATACAAACTGATTCAGAAAATATTTATAACGAGTCAACAGACCTTTGGAATTATTATTATGACATCTCAAGCTGCGGTCTGACCACCACATAATTATGCGGTCAGTCAGAGTGCAGTGGGTGGAGGGACTGACCCACTCCTCTGATATGCTCAAGGAGCCCGTTGGAGCGTAATCCCTACTATGGGGGCGTGCCTTCAGAGGCCCTGTTGTAGGGATTACGATGACCCTTTTCCCTCTGACTCTATATGGCGGTCCGACTGCCATGTAAAGACAGACGGAATTGGACTGTGGGGGCCCTATGCAGGGCCCCTGTGGGCCTCCGCTCTGGGCCCTGGGGGGAACATGTGGTGCCCCCCCAAACATCCATGCACTGTGTGCCAGGCACAACATACAAAAAGTGTATTTTCTATTATTATGGTAACTTGCTTTTATAGTAGACCTTTCAAGTTCAATGATATCACTTCCTGGAAAGTTAACCGATATCAAGGGTCATGAGATCACTTTCTGTGTTGTCATATATGCCATGTCAAAGTGTGTGATGTCGCTTCTCGTACCCCAGGCATTTTAGTGAATTGACATTTATGGTTTGGCCTCTACTCCATCCTGTTAAAAATGGATGTCATATCATAATGTAAATTCTGTGTTGCTATTTCTTACTTGACACAACGTGCAGCAAAATGTGGAATGTTTATTCCTGAATTATACTGTTGTTGAAGAACCTGCTAGAAGAAATCTTTTTGCAATATAATTTAAGGTTGTTACGCCTGCACACTATTGCATTCGTTCACAACGGCTCACTTTTGTTTATGTAACTAGTTTGTTCTAACACCCTGAAGACACTCGCCTCTTCTGGTGAATCGATATTTATGTAGTGGGTTAGTGCTAAGGTGATAGGGATGTCTGCCATTTACCATTGTAAAAATGTAATTGTTTGATTTCTTACTGATGATGCTGCACATTTGAGACTTAGGGCCTGATTTAGATCTTAGTGGACGGGTTACTCCGTCACAACGGTAATGGATATCCCGTCCGCCAAAATATATAATCCCATAGGATATAATGGGATTCATATGTCGGTGGACGGTATATCCATCACCATTTTGACGTAGTAACCCGTCGGGAGAGATCTAAATCCGGCCCTTAGTCTATTTCAGACTTTGCTTGATATTTGTACTATTCCAACTAATGGCCTTTATGGCAAATGAGTTCCATGTAATTTAATGAGTCTGCCATTGCATTTGCATTTTATTAGTTCTGTATTGTGCCTTTGAATTTTGATAATCAACCTTCATGATTTCTATAATTTCTAATCTCAATCTCCTTTTTGAGTTAGTCCTTACTTTTGATTATATTTTTAAAATGCTGTTTCAAAACCTCTCTAAGGACACATTGCCTCATAGACTTTGAGGCTACCACCGTCCCGATCTACCCAGTGTTTGGGCACACTATTGCAATGTAGATTTCCAAGGTCCTTGTACGCCGATAGTTTTTGGTAGCAGATAATGGTTCACTGAGAAAAGAGGACGGTTAGCAGAGATAAAATAGTCTGTTGACATGATTTTAGTCCCTGATCTGAATTTTTGTTTATATTGCTTAGAGTCCAAATTGGGTTATTTGGGGAGTTTTGGTGCTCCAGTGTGGTTCCTCAGAGAAAGGTTTGTGAGTATTAGTAGGGCGGAATGATTCTTGAGATTGAGTGTATTTTGGTGTGTTTTTTATGCATTGTGGGATTTTTAGGTGAGTGTATGGATTTGTGTTGTCATGATTGTTACACTGTGAGTGAGATCTTTGGTTATGCATTTGCTGATTCTTCAGCAAATGCATAACCATTCTTCAGTGGGAGGTTTGATTACTGTGTTTTTGATGTATTTATCATATTTGTGAAGTCTGTCAAAAAGGTTCCATTTGTTATGTGTTGGTTAATGTGCTGATAAGAGGTGGACTACAGCTGGATGGGAATCCACCTTAGAGTGAATTGAGAATCAGTACCTCTATACTACTGTTCCTATTCTGTTGACCTTGTGATTGTGTTTGTGTTACCTATTTTTAGTTTATGTCCTTTGTTTAGGATCGGCAGACAAGATTATTATTTGGTTATTTGTGTGTGTTTGGTTTTCAATATAATTAGTATAGATTTCCAATTCACAAAGAAGTTGAGCTGCAATTGGTTAAATAGGCACATATAACAAGGGCAGCCCTTAAACTAGTAAGAACCTGGACAACCAACATTAACACAACACAATGGTTCACATAGCAAAGTTGTTCTGAGAGCACTCATAAAATGCAACAGACACTTCACTCGACGTTTGATATAGAGTTTTAATAAGGATATGAGACATCCCTGAGAGAGTGGCGGTATAGCTATACAAATATAAATAATGATTATGAAGAAATAAACAATACGAAAACACAATTCAAAGTCACAGTGCCTCAGTGAGGAGAAATTACATTGAAGTATATGGATAACACCGTTTATAAGAAGTCAGCTTTCAAAAATGTATCTCCAAAATACCCATGTGAATAATTTCTTTAATAGCAGTTCATTAATTCATTGCCGGTCATTGAACTGAACTCCCAACAGAGGGAGTTATTTCTTTGTACATTGAGACGGTCGGTACTACCTGCTTTTCTTGTTAGCTATCCTTATGACATTTTAAATCCTAACCGGAGTATGTCGGACAGAGAGACCCGACTTCCACTGAAGAATATATAACAAGAGTAATCTATGGCCTCTCTGTTCTGCTTGCTTAGAAGATGCCCAACAAAGATCCAACACGGGAGACTTTAGAGAAGTTAGAGAAATGCAAAAAAAGCACATATGAACTAAACTACATGCACAAATGCTCACTTAAAGGGTAGTACTATTCCTCTTGTCCTAAAAGTTCGTAATGTCCCAGCCATTTTCAGAGAAGATAAACAATTCTAAGGTAGAGTTAGCCACATTGCAACTACTTGTTCTAGGCACTGGATGGTGCTAGGCATAGTAATGGCCTTGGAGCACAGCAAGAAAAAGTTGGAAGGAATAGCTGAGCTAGAGAAAATATTACTTGAAACAGAGCCAGTCTCTGATGCAAAAAACAGTGCTGGAAAAATTGAATAAAACCATTGAGGAGTTCGATACATTTGAAATCAAAGATAAATCTGACAAAGTCTTTCCCAGGTCCCATGTATCATACAGTCCTGAAGAGAACTCCACATTTCAAAAAGGCTTTGAAACATTGTTGACAACATAACATACTAATTGAACTGAATGAATTAATGAATTGCTATTACAGAAATTATTCAAATGTGCGTTTTTGAGGTACATATTTGAAAATTGGTTGCTTATTAATTGTGTGATCCATTTACTTTGATGTAATTTCTTCTCATTGGGACACTGTGCACTTTGAGTTGTGTTTTTGTGTTGTTTATTTTATTTCTTCTTAAACATTATTTGTATTTGTATACCTAGACTGCCACTCTCTCTGGCATTTCACATATCCTCAGTAAAACGCTATACCAAACGTCGGGTGAAGTGTCTTTGACATTTAATAAGTGCTCTGAGTACAACTTTGCTGATATACAACTGTGTGCATTAAGATACTCCAGGTGAACCATTACAATTGGTAACTGACTCTGGAAATAACAGCGCTTGGTACTAAAAGTGAAATTGCTTCACCTGAGAGCACATTGACAACTTTACCTTGTCCTAGTGGGGTAGCAGCGGCTGTGGATACAGTGATTACCATTATTGAAACAGTAGTTGCTACACCACTGAAGATAGAAAAATTAATATTGCTAATTTGAAAATTGAATAAGGAGACATTCTACAGGGATCAATTGATATAAACAGGATGCTGATATGTAATTTGGATGAATTGAAATATTTGATTGAAGAAACAGCAAGGTGTGCAAATGAGACTCATAATAATCTTGAAGACGTAGCAGAAGAATTTAGAGTTGATCTAAACAAAAACAGTAGCTTGCATAAAAGTGACAAAATGAAATTAAGATAAGTAGAAGGAGTGACTGTGGGTCTAATGACCCTCCTAGCTCATATCAAAGACCATGTTGAAAATAAAAAGGACTGGAGTGACTTGAGGAAATGCATAGACATGTGGAAGAAGAAAGTTAATGCTAAAAAGAAGAATATTGATACAGGAAAGAAAATGAATGTGGTGAAACAGAACCATTGACAGTGTTTCCTTTATAGGAAGTACATGGAGGGAATTATTTGCATGTTCTTTGGTGATCTTTATGCTTTCACAAAACATTTTCCAAAATTGAGAGAGGAACCTGATAAATGTTATAAAAAGTTCACAGGTTAGCGACATTTTAGAAGCTGCTTTGGTTTGATATGGATATGTTGTTTGAAGTTGTTCCCAAAGATTTCTGGGTAGAATGCAAGGCTGCTGTCACTTGGCTGACACATGCAGAGCATTTCAAAAATAAAGTGTAGGGGAAAGAGGTAAATTATGCAAAGATAATGAGAGTCATACGAGAGCCAAATAAGTTGGTGCATGCTTACTATCAGGGACTGATGCAGATCTTAGTAAATATAGTAGATTCAAAGAGCCAGAAAGAGAAGGAATTAACATATTCATATTGGCTTTGGTGTTAGCTTGTGTCCTGGGCTCAATACTCATATTCAGCAGAGTATAATGTGTTGGCAAGCTAAGAGTACTGACGAAATACTCAAGTAGCCAAGTAGTAATTGGTTAGACACAAAGCGGACAAAGGTCAAAGAGAAGTTGATGAATGTGCAAAACAAAGCAAATTCAGAGAGGTGATATGAATCAGATGATGAATTCAGACACAAGTTTTGTAATGTCTGCAAGTTCTGGTGTAATTGTGAATGTGAATTATGGAGCGCAAGTGACGCAAAGAGCTGGAACTTTTGCACTGGTACTGAAAGTATGGATGTGGACAGAACCCAGATTGAATCCAGAATGATTTTGTTCAACAAATGCAGCAAAATGCAAATCATACTCCAATTCAGTTTTCTTCCCCAGCCTAACAGATTCCTATGCAGAATGTGCAAAATCAGTGTAAGTTTCATACAAACATGCCTTTAGCTCGAGTGTTGCAGCACACCATGAGAAGCAAAATGCAATAAATCCAGGTTACCATCATAATCCATTGATTCTGAGCACTGTTTTCCTCCAGTTTTCGCTGGGTGCAACACATTTTCAATGATAGTGCCTGAAGGGGGCAGGAGGATTGCATGCTTGTTCCAGTCCTCGAGATAGATCAGAGTGAGCAAATGTGTAGGTGGTGAGGTGAATGGCCATCCTGTATCATTTCTAATCAATTCTGGTACTACTCACTCTACGCCGCGTTCCATTGTGGTTTCAGACCTACCCCTCTCGAGAAGAGAAGTCCAATTTATGGTAAAAAAACAGATTACTAATCAGGTTTCAGATGATGTCCCAGTTAAAATAGGGTTGCATTGTCCTGCTCTTCTTGATTTGTATTTCTTTATTTGTATTCTGTGCCCTGCCGCTCAGCCATAGTGTGTGTGATGGCATAGAATGGTCATGTGTGCCTGGTTGAGTGAAAGTCAGTTAGAGTGTGTGGGCTGAGCAGTTGGGATGCTGCTCCCGGGGGGGTGGGGGAGGCTTCTACTACCTAATCATTTACGATTCCTGTAACCAATTACTCCTGCTTGTACTGAAGAATAAACTTCCATCACGATTCATCGACTCTGCCTACTCCCATTCTTACTTTTCTGCAAGGGTCAATGGAGAAAAGTGATGAATTCATAGTGTGTGATTCAAGTCCGGTTAATTTTCTTGGCTAAGTCTTGATTTGCAAGATGAATTGCGTGATTTACTGCACATTGAATGGTAGTGCAATTAAAACCCCAGATGAAGATTCAGTCCCATCTTGCTGAAAATGGTCATAAGGTTTCACCTACAAAAGTGGAGTACTGGAAAAAAGATGTGATTTACCTTGGTCATCATATAGAACAGGGGCAAGGAAAGTGTCCACAGAATGTGTTTCTGCAATCCTGAAGATGAATCCTCCAACTATCCAGGGTGACGTGAGGGTGCTTTTGGGAATGGTTGGCTTCTGTTGAAAGTGGATTCCAAACTTTACCCTGATTGCAACGCGTTTACTAAGGCTCACTCGCAGTGACAGGAAGGACCCAGTGTCATTTGGCAATGAATGCTTGAAAGCCTTCTGAGACCTCAAAGAAAATATTTGCAGTGTACCCACTCTCTGAATGGCTGATTACAGCAAATAGTTCTGCTTCTTTTGTAATAAAAAAGAAGGGTGTGCTCTGTCTATGTTGAGGTAAAGCGGCATCTTGCTTACTTCTCCGCTACATTAGGTCCAGCAGCCTTAGCTCTTACTGGTTGTTTGAAATTGGTTTCAGCCTTTTGCCTTGTAAATGAGCAAAGCGAGGGAATTGTAATGGGTCATACCCTCATTGTGTTTGTCCCTCATTCTCTCAAGATTTTCCAGACTCGTACTCAAACTCAGCATTAGACAAACAGCTGTCTTACAAAGTATGAACAAATGATACTGGCAGCTATGGATATTTCAGTTAGAAGATGCGATACCTTGAATCCTGCAATGTTGCTGCTTATTCCAAACAGTGATGAAGATGATGATGAAGAGCTCGACAATGATTGCATAACCGTAACAGAATTGTGAACCAAGCCAAGGCCAGATGTCAAAGATGTTCCCCTAGAAATGAATGATCTGACTTTATTTGTGGATGATTCTTCTCTGAGAGACCATCAAGGAATCCTGTGAGCAGCTTGTAAAGTCTATTCTGTTTCTGAAGTCGCTGAATCATCATACATGTCTGATGTATTTCAGCACAGGTAGCACAGTTGATCACACTGACAAGAGCCTGTTGTTTGGCTGAAGAATTGAGTGTGACATTCTATAGAGGCAGCGAATCCTGGATTTGGAGTGGTACATGATTTCGGGCAATTACGGTCACAAAAGGGCTTCATGACATCCTTTGGTACTCCTATCCATAATGCATCATCAATTCTGGACCTATTAGAGGCTATTCAGC
The DNA here is from genome assembly GCF_964204655.1 of Triturus cristatus. Lineage (NCBI taxonomy): Eukaryota > Metazoa > Chordata > Amphibia > Caudata > Salamandridae > Triturus > Triturus cristatus. Next base: position 758,591,317 of record NC_140583.1, read on the forward strand.
TACTCAGAGTGATATTGGTTGCAAAGTGAATTCCTCTTAAGTCTGATGATAACATGATCACCATCTGCGATTACTATGCTGATCAAGAGGATAAGTAATTTGCTCTTGAAATTGTAACTGTCAAATTAAATGAGTTAAGCCAAAACAGATACGAGAAGAAGACTATTGTGAAATTATTGTGCAAACTTATGATGTAAATTATGTGAATTGTTTTCTGTTAAATCCAACGAAGAAAACACTAAGTGAACTCAGATAATTGCTGAAAAAAGTACCAGTGAATGAAAAGAAAATATAGGGATTAGCTGGTTTTAAGAGAGATATAAATGATGTGTGGATAACTCCAGAGTATCAATCCCCATCAGCACCAGGAAAACTGTGATGCAGGCCCTCATCACCACCCAACTGGACTACGACAACAGACTCTATGCAGGCACCACCACAAACTCATGCAAAGACTCCAGACGATCCAGAACAAAGCTGCCAGACTGATCATCAAACTGTCCAAGAGGACCCACATCACTCAGCACCTGAAGGACCTCCACTCGCTCCTCGTCCAGAAGAGATGCCAATTCAAGCTTCTGACCCACTCCTACAAAGCCCTCCACAACCAAGGACCCACCTACATGAACCACTGCCTGCATTTTCCCGACCTATCAGGAATATCCGCTCTGCACACCTCTCACCTGCACAGATACCACACATCCGCGGCTGCCGCTCTGTAGGATGCTCCTTCTCCCACCTCACAGCCTAAACCTGGGACACCCTCGCACTCTACCTCCACACTGCACCCTCACTGACCCACTTCAGGAGCAGACTCAAGACCTGGCTTTTCAACTGATAACTGCAGCACAGTGCTTGGATACCCTCTAGGGTGATAAGCTGCGCTCTACAAGTACGACTTGATCGATCAATATCCTTCTGGACTTATGCTTCAGAATTTGGCCAGGTATGTGCATGGCCACACCCATGTAGGGAGAGATGGAATTGTTAAGTTGTTCAAGAAGCATTGACACCAGGAAGCTCAGAAGTAGACATACACTTGTCACCATGAGTCACAAAGGCAAATCAGAAGGCCCATTTGCTAGACTTCAGGCAAAAGTCATAGAGATGCCTGATGGGCTTTGTTGTGTTCTTTCAATTGTATGTCTGTTTTCTAAACCTGTGGGTACTATCCAATCATAAGAAGCAACAGTAGGACTGTAGCCAATGTCTTGTTGGGGGAGTTAATACCGTGTTTTGGCTTTGATACCGAGCGTGGAATGCATTTTAAAAATGAGGTCCTAAAATTATTGTGCATTGCTCTACAGATAGAACAAACATTCCATTGCAGTAGTTGACTAGAAGCATTAGGTGTTGTAGAAAAGCTGAACAGGACTATACAATTTAAACTTGCCAAACCTGAAGTGGCCAGATGATCTTCTTCAGGGACTCTTGATCATTAGAAGTACACTAAACAAAAAGACTGGTCTCTCAACTAATGACATCCTCATGGGAAGAGTAATGCAAATCCCATATGTCCTTTCAGCAGCACTTGTATCAATAACCGATGATATTGTGTTGATTTACTGTACATAGTTGGCTGATATGGTGAATACTGTCTCCTATCAGTTGAATTCAACAACACCATTGGCAAAAGACATCTAGTGCAATACAATGTAACCAGGTGACTGAATCCTGAATAAAAAGCATGGTTGTAAGAACTGTTTGTAGCCTAGACAGAAGGGGACATCAAGTTGTGCGTGTGACTAACACTACTGTGAAATAAGCAAGAATCCCACATTGGATCCATGCAGCTCACACAAAGAGAGTGAAGACAGCAGGTACAGAAGTGGTGACAACAACCACTGATTCACAGAATGAAGCCCAAGTTCGCTGCATGGATCCAGGGGGGAAAGGAGAGAAGGAGAAGATCCTGTTGAAGATACAGGTAGCCAGTTTTAAAATCAGCAAACTGAAAATCATGAAGAAACATGGCAAAGGTACATGCACCAAGCAGAAACTGTTGCAGTTAGGGAAAAAGTAATGCCGAAAATCCAAGTCCCCAGAATCCCCTAGAAAAAGGGAGCTAAGTTGCACAAGTTTGGATGAGAATTGAGATAATACAGCAGGATTCACAAGTGAGGTACGGAAATCGAGAGTAGCACCCTCATAGAGGTGTAACAGTGGGACCAGAAGAGAGGAAAGGAAGAGGACAAGATTGAGGGACTGAAAAAATTGTGTTTAAATGTTATCCCATCAAAAGAAGCATTGCCGAAGAAATTGCAGGCAGTGGATAGAAGGGTAAGGATGTGCTAATGTTTTTTCTTCTTGTTAGGGAAGAAACTTCATTATACTGTTGGTTTTCTTAACATGATCACAAGCATTGCCTTTAGCAACCCCAAATACAAGTAGTCTCCTATTCCTTGCAGAACACCCAAACAGCTTGCCATGATGACAATTGTGGGCCACTATTTTAGCTATCCAGTTCACAAATGTGGCCACTTTTAATTTGGTGCTTGGGCCTAAGGGTAAGCAAATAACTAGGCTTTCCTGTTTTCAGTTTCTATTTCTGGTAAATTCTGGTGGGGTTTAATCGGGGATTTCAATACCTTAAAAGCAGTGGTTATCAGTGGTTACACATTTTCGCGCCATTAAAAACAACAGAAACAGTGTTTTTCCGGTGTTTATGGAACTTTTAGCTTTTATTATTGCTTGCTTGCTTTCTGCACTGATAGTGCATGGTATATAGACAGTGTACATACAGTGTACATGAGGCCCAAATACAGTTTTACAAATCAAACTTATCGTAGTACACCATGCAATACCTCTGCAGTGAGTCTTTGTTCATGCACGCTCACTCGCTCTTTCCTTCCCATGTAAACTTTTATCTGAGAAAAGGCCCTCTCAACATTGGCACTTGAGACTGGCAAGGCCAAAATAGCCTCTATACAATTTGCTAACTCTGACATAGCTATCCATGCCAATACTGGTGCACCTGAAGATTCTGATTCTCTGAGACAGGTTCTGCAACATACGCGTTGAACTGGGCGCATATGCCCTCAGAGTTATTGAAGCAGTCAAAAATGAGGCAGCACTTTTGAAACTCCGAATAAAATTTCCCTTTATGGAAGGGATCTATAACTTGTGCAGAGTACCAAAGTGAGGCTTTATTGACTTCAAATGCCATGGTTGGGGAAGGGCTATTTCTCATATGTTGTAAAATAAAAGTTCCTGAATTGCTCCTCAACATTTCTTTGCTTACCAAGTGGCAAGCACTCTAACATGGAATATGTTGCAGTGCCAAAGTCATTAAAAGTGTCTCCCAGCCTACCCTCAAGGAGATGTTTCACATCTACACCAATTATGCCGAACACTTGGTAGACAAGGGTGTTTTCAGACTCTATTTTTTCTTATCATGTCTACTACAGCAGTCATGCTTTCCTGTAAAAATCTAAGAATACAGTAGAGTGTACTTTTTTTCAAATCACTATCAATATGTCACCAAAAATCCTCTCATTTCTTGCCTTTGGCATCATCACTCAGCAAAAGTTCTGTAAACGGTTGCCACATGGATAATATAGCATTCATGGCCTCTTGGACTGAGAACCACCAGCTAAGTGACACAATTGGGATGACTCTTTCTTTGATGCTACACAAAGCACAACATTTGAGTTTTAGTTTCCGTGCATAACAAAACAATGCACCAGAATGGACTAAAAAGTCAATAGCATTCTTCATTAACTCTGAACAAATGGCAAGGATCTCTTACAGGGAAGCACTTCAGCTCAGGTATCGACTTTGAGTTTCAAACCAAACTTTTTCATATAAGTAGCTGAATCACTGCAAGCACAATCAAAATCACTGCAATCTTTGTTGAACTTGGTAAAAACTTTTTGTAGCAGCATTCCAAGTGACACATAGTTCCATGTTTTCCAAAAGTCCGGTGTCATGTTTTCACAGTATCTCAGATGCTTTGTGACTGCACTCTTTTCACATGTACCTGTCACTATACCTTGCATTGAATGTTTAAAACCTGGGGTGTTTGGCAATTCACCGACGATCAATACTGATTCACTAGAAAAGGGGGCTGATGCATCAAGGGTGTTTACCCATTCCTTGTGGGTAAATGTGATGTTACACATTGGGAAAGATTCTTATGAAACCTACATTTTTCCTATCAGTGAAAGACTCAAACGTAGGCAAAAAAATCAAATATGATGTTGATATTTCTTGATTTTCTACAGTTTATAAAATAAATAAACAACACCTAAAATATGCTTCTAACCCCTGTATCTTTAGACAAAAGACCACATAACTGAAAAAGGAAGAAGAAACAACATTTTAGTGGCATCCATAAACAAAAAAACTCAAGCAGAATAATTTTACGCCAGTCTTTCTTACTGCTACCTTATATAACAAGTTACATTGTATTGGCCCCTTCAGGAAGAAATAAAAATGACTCTTTCACTCTCCATTTCCTTTCTTTGAATGGCATTTAGTTTGTGGTTGTGCAGGTTTCTTTTCAGTGTTTATATGTTTACACTGGAGAGGGCTATTTCCCTTCCAGTGGGGTTTTTATCAGTTATTAAACCGGACAGCGTACAAGTAACCTATCCATTGGAGTTGAACAGATATGTGTGGAACAGGAACCGACTGGGCAAATCATTTATAGTGCGTGTTATGTGTGAGGTTTATTTGTTAGTGCAAGCCTTAACCCATTAAGATTTTCATCTTGTACCACCTGGACTAGCTAAGTGAGGAGTGCAGAGGTGCTGTTCTAACTGCACAAACATGAATTGAAGAGCTTTCAAATGTGATAACCTTTGCTATTATGCCCTCCCCTTCACTTTGAGAGGGATCTGGATTTCATCGACAAACAGATAATTCGAAAAAAATGCAGTGGTGTGAAAAGGATGCATGCATGTTAAAAGCAGCAGAGAAATCACTAACGCCTGGTGAAGTACACAGAGAACTTATTAAGGAAACAAGTGAAAACATGGATTGATGCACATTTCTCCTGTTCTAGAAGAAAAATCTGAGAGCAATTGTAGATCTTTCCCAGACTCAGTTATCATTGCCTTTATCCTTACTTTATCTACCATCTCACTTTATCTTCATATTTGAATGTGATTTAACTTTTGCAATTTTAGTTTATCAATATATTTATCAGTGGCTTCTCCATAAGGGCTTACTTGTTCCTGTACAGTTTACTATCACTTACCTACAATGAAACAGGGCCCAATACCACCTCGGTACATCACCAAACCAGAATGGTGTACCAGTAATTTCTTCCCAGACACAAAAAAATTCCTACTGAGCCTCTAACAGCAATACAATTAAATCCTTATTAAATCTCTTTCAGCGGGACAGTAGCAGTCTAGAGAGAAAAAATGCCAGGACCTAGTGGTTCATAGATACCTCATCCACCCACTCACTTTCCTTTCCCTCTAATTCACAGGATGAAGGAGTTTCATTAACCAATTACATATTGATCATAACCACAATGGAATATACAAAAACGTACCTGGCTCCAATACATTTTGCCTATATAAACACATCACACCAGCTAAATTGTATACTTATCAAAACACGATCAACGAGCAGAACAAACAAAATACCAGTAGGTAGAATGACACAAAACTAAACCTACTATTCATCACAGAAACATGATTAGGAGAGGATGTGGTCCAGTACTTTATTAAATAATCACACCAGCATTACCAATGCTTTACTCATAATCAACAAGAGAAAGATAGTAGGTTGACTCGCAACTGTTTTCAAGGAAACCATAGCAGTCAAAAAAAAAAAGAGAGTTATTCTAATACAAACCTGCAGAAATTGTCTCATTAGATTTAACCCCAGTCTTATGTTCACCTGCAACTCCTACTATACAGACCTCCACCCAAAAAATTGGATGTTTTACTGATGCCTATTTACATGCAACATTGGACCAGATCATCACCAACTTCAAGCAATGCATCATTGGCAACAGAAACATCTGGTTTGACAAATGCTTCAACCATATGTCAAGTTATGAGGCTTGCCCACTCACCACCTAATCTAGCTTATCACCTGGCTGACACACATCAGCAAGCTATACAATAGACCCCGTATGCTGCAACCCAAACATGATAACAAACCATGGAAACTCTTCACTTGACTGGACCAATATTTGCTTCATCTCCTTCTCACATAAGATCCCTTCAATACTCTTATTTGACCCATCCCATTCAACTGCCACCTGCAGACTCTGGAATGAGCTGAATATGGAGGACTTTGAAATTCATCTAACTACAAACACAACTTGAGACAATGAACACTGTAAATAAACTATATATCTCAATAAGAGCAGCCTAAAACAATCCCTCTAATAACATCAAAATACGTTAAAAAAGACCCTTGGATAAATGAAGTCCTAAAAAAGATAGAGGGAGGAATCTAAACACTTGACAAAATATGCACACATTGACACAAAAGAATATATAGATCATACATAAAAATGCAAAAACAAAAACACAATATTCAAGCAGGATCTACAACATCACATTTCTAGCCAAGAAACTCCATTAAATATTGGATTTTCAAAGTTCTGAAATCAATTAAAAAACTATTCCTCATGCTCATGATTTCTGCAACAAAATTTCAGCTCACTGCACCACCCGATGCCATAAATGAATATATAGCAAATAAGAGAAACAGCTGCCACTAAGAGATGCCACCTAAGATAAGCAGTCACAAATCGTATGCATCTCAGTTGTCCTTCTCAGAAACAACAACAGCAGAATTTCAGGATCTTCTTAAAAACAGTAGCCTAGGTGCCTGCCTTTTTGACCCCTGCTCACCACAAATATTCAAGGAATTTCTACTGTCAGCATCAGTAGCTATATCAACAATAAATATAGTCAATAATTCTCAATCCACATGAGTCTTTCCAACATGACCATTAAGCAAAAAATACAATCTGGGGTGTTTGGACACAATATCTTGTTTTTAATATCCTAATACTAGAATATTGTTGCAAGAGTATCGAAATGTGGGAAATATTGTTGACAGGAATGTTGCAGATGAGAATATCATTTGCTTAGGTACATTTCAAATATCGTTGTTAAATATATTGTTGTTAGTGATATCCTTTTTAGTGATATTTTTCTTATTTTTTAATTATGTTTTATATGTTTGAATGTATAACAAATATTGCATTTGAATTTTATTATTTTATGTGTGATTTTCAATATTTTAATTATTGATGTAAATGGTTTTTTTTTTAATTCTGTTTTGTTAATGTATTATTTTATCTGTGGGATGTTGGTTTTATGGGGGGAATGGTGTGAGAAATATATATATATCTATATATGTATATATATATATATATTTCCACACTGTTTACGAACAGCCACCGCGCTCCTAATCAGCAGGTGCGTCGTCGAGTAGACCTCGCAAACCAAGTCCAAAATATGCATGAATACTCCTCTCACACCAGGAATGACGACGCCATGTCTTGACAATATCGCTCAGATTTTAATCAACGGCAATGTCGGACGCGTTTCGCCTGAACCAGCAGGCTTGTTCACCAACAAAGTTTTGTCAAAAAAACACCATTTTAAAGCCGTGCACATGATCAATCACATGATGAACTACAAATAAAGTGCATTGAAAGACAGACTCGTAGTTCTTTTAGGTTAATGTGAAAACAGAAGCAGACATTTGCGGAATTAATCTCAATTCAAATTTAACTAATATCACAAATATTTCAGCGTAAATACGCACAAAAGAACAGTGCTGCTTGTTATGTTTCTCACATACGGTAAACCCTGAATAAAGCCCTTGTGGGCATACGCTATGATTCTTACTGTTGTCTAACTAATTAAGCCCCAGTGGGCATACACTACATGATTTTCCAACCTCTTAAAAGCACATCATGACTTATCTTATTATATAGAGTAAAGTGCTGCCCCGTGTAACCTAACAAAACATACAATTTATACAATACCTACATTTAAAATTGACATAAAAAGAGAATGCAGAAAGAGAGCAGCAACAACATAATCCTAATGACTTGGGTTTCAAGCCTTCATAGGTGTGTAAACAGGTCCTCTTCCATGTTGAGGCCTGTCGGGGCTCTGCTATTAAGCTCTAGGATATAGCGGGACTCCAGTTTTCTAAGATCTTTTTCCCTATTGCCCCCTCTATTATTGGGCGCAATCGCATCGATGACAAAGTACGTGAGGCCTGCATCATTATTTTCATGGTATTTTGCAAAATGACGAGCCACAGGGTACGTCTTGTCCCCATTCTTGATAGCTCGAAGATGCTGCAAAATTCTTTTGTGGACAGGTAAAATAGTACTGCCCACGTAAGATAGATTGCATGGACAATTAAGTACATAGACGGCAAAATCAGTTTTACAGTCATATTGTCCTTTGATGTTCTTTTCTTTTTTCGAGCAGCCCGTTACATATTTAGAGGTGTTCTTGCCATGATGACACGCTTTGCACTTAGTGCATTTGATAAAACCATTTTTACGTTGCAGCCAAGCAGCTTTGGAAGATACAACAATGGGTTTGGGTGCCATGTTACTCACTAACATTTGTTTGAATGATCTGGCCCTACGGAAAGTTATTAAGGGTCTGGCCGATACTATTTTGTTCAGAATAGGGTCATTACGAATTAAATGCCAATGTCTCGACAATATATTCCTTACTTGTCCATGCTGTTTATTATATGTTGTTATCATTCTGCATTCGTTCGATATAATTTCCCTATTCTTTACTTGCTTGTTGGGCCTTGTGTTTTTAAACAAAATATCTTCCCTCGTTTTGTTCTTGATCTTGTGAATCGCTGCATCAATACAATCATCTCCATAGCCTCGGGATTTGAAGCGAGATTGTAAGTTTATTAATTCAATCTCCCTGACTTCAGGATCACTACAGTTACGTTTAGTTCTCAAGCATTCCCCATAGGGAATGCTTCTAATCAAGCTGTACGGATGGAAACTAGTTGCATGAAGCAACGTGTTGCCTGCCGTCGGTTTTCGATAAATTTTAGTTTGTAGCTTGGCATTTTTTACATAAACTGTAAGATCAAGGAAATTGACTTCAGAATCACTGATGTTACTAGTGAATTTCAAATTTAGATTATTGGTTTGCAGTTGATTCACAAATTGCCTGGCTAGTGTCTCGGGACCTTTCCAGACGACAAACAAGTCGTCTATATACCGACTCCATTGCAATATGTTGTTATGCCAAATTTCCTTATGTTCTAGCAGTAGCACCTGCTCCTCCCACCAGCCCATATGCAAATTCGCATAGCTGGGGGCGAAGCAGGTGCCCATAGCAGTCCCGCATTGCTGGTGAAATAATTCACCATTAAAGAGAAAAAAAATATTTTTTAAACAAGTTTCTGTCATAGAGATCAACATTTGTGTATGGGCCCATAATGAAATATGCCGTGTGCCTAAAAAGTGTTTCACGGCATTCAGGCCATCTGAATGTCTAATGCTAGTGTATAATGTAGTGACATCGATAGTTATTAAAAGCATGTCCTCCTCCCATGGTATATCATAAATGCTTTTCAAGAAGTCACCCGTATCTTGTATATAAGAGGGCAACAATTTTATCATTGGGCATAGAAAAGAATCAATGAACTTGGAGGTGTTCTCAAAGGCACTCCTGATAGCTGAAATAATGGGCCTTCCTGGCGGGTTAGTAAGACTTTTGTGTACCTTAGGTATTAAATAGAAAACCGGTACAACTGGATTGCTAATCTTTAAATATAAAAATTCTTCCCGTGTCAGCAAATTTTGTTCAAACCATTGTTGTAATTGCGTGTTATACAGCTGATGTTGTGTTAGCATAACATTAGAGGGAACTCTCACATAATTAGCTTTGTTGTTTAATTGCTTATATGCTTCGTCCAGGTATTGTTGTCTACCCCACAGGACTATATTGCCCCCTTTATCAGCATTTTGTACAACACAATTGCTATTCATGGACAATTTTTTAATCAAATCCATACAATCTTTTTGCTGCTGTGACCATTTTTTGTATTTTGCGCCAGTACATTTTTCCATATTTTTTAAGTCATTTACTACCAGTTCATTGAAAACATCTATCGCAAATGTCTGCTTCTGTTTTCACATTAACCTAAAAGAACTACGAGTCTGTCTTTCAATGCACTTTATTTGTAGTTCATCATGTGATTGATCATGTGCACGGCTTTAAAATGGTGTTTTTTTGACAAAACTTTGTTGGTGAACAAGCCTGCTGGTTCAGGCGAAACGCGTCCGACATTGCCGTTGATTAAAATCTGAGCGATATTGTCAAGACATGGCGTCGTCATTCCTGGTGTGAGAGGAGTATTCATGCATATATATATATATATATATATATATATATATATATATATATATATATATATATATATATATATATATATTTAGCATGTGATCAAGACCGGGTTCCCCGGTCGAAACGCGTCATGCTGCTGTTTTGAAGAATAAAAGCACTTTATTTTGCAGTCACGGAGTGGTCTGTTCCTGCTATTGCATTACTTGCATTTTGAAGGACTTTGGAAATCAAATATATATATATATTTATATATATTTATATATATATATTTGTTTTAATTGATGTTTTAAAATTGAGAATTGCTGTTCTACTGGTAGGCCCTATCATACACTTCCAGTGGATTTTTGTCCATTACCAGGTAACGCCGTTCCTACAGGTACCACTTCTGCCAGACGTCTCAGGTTCCACTTCGATTAGAACCTAATTCTTTCAAGCCAGGTTAATAAATTATTTTGTTAACTGATTCTCGCTACAACAGACAGTTTGCTAAATTCTCACACTTCTACCTAGTCACGCCTGTCTCCTACTGGTGCACTCCTCCGCTTTCAGCATGTTATATTATTGAAGTTATGTTTTCCGGGTTCTTCCAATTACCTTCTCAAAACCTCTACAGAATTCAAACTGCTGCAGCTAGACTTGTTCTGTCACTTCCTTTTCACTCTTCCGCATTTGAAGCCTTAGATTCCTTACATTGTCCCCCTTTGCCTAAAAAGATTATGTTTAAATCTCTCTATATTGCAGACAAGCTGATACTTCAGGTGGGCCCTATCTTTCTTCTACAGAACTTTCAACTGTACTATCCTGTGTCTGCTGCATTCTGCTGATGCCAACTTGCTCAGTATACTTAAGTTTAAAAGAGTTTAAGCAGGTGGGAGAGCTTTTTCTGTTGGTCTTTGAACAGCCTGCCTCGTCCGTATCAGTTGTGCTTTAATTAAACAATTTTATAAATGCAACTTATAAACTTATTTGTATATTTTATAGGAGTTCATATTTTATTTTTATATTTTACATATTTAATTTGCTATATATATTTTTGGGGATTTGCTAGATATATTTTTTTAACATATTTATTTCTTTGCAATAAAATTAATGTTCTAATATACATAGGTTTTTAACTCATTTTTAGTATGCCATTTTCTCTATAAATTTATATTTATTTAAATATATAGTTCCTGCTCTAATGTAAAAAACAAATGTTATTCATTAATATTTTTAAAATTAAATTTTACATTAATAATGTTATATTGAACTTTTGTTACATTGTGAAAATAGCTTTGAAATTTGGGTATATGTTTTTTTAATAAATATTTCTGATATATATTGTATTAGACACGTCCCGTTCAGCATTTGTAGTCTGCCCTTTGCTTTCCCAGCTTCCCTCCTGGTTTCTCCCTTTCTCCTGTATATATGATAACCTGTCCTGTAAACTGACCCCTGGGCCTTCATGTTTCCCTTCCATGCTGTTTGTGTCATTATATTTATCGCCCTCTCTCTGGGGACTTTAATTTGTTATCTTGGAGTATTGCAGGCTTGCATTCTAAATTGTTGAGTAAATATTGGTTAACATTTATAAAGGAGATTTATATAGTTTGTCCCCAAGTGACTTGGCATATTGGGGATTTCTCTGTTGACGGTTATCAATCACATTGAACTCCACTCATCTTCCGGTAGAGCAAAAGCCGGTTTGGCCATTCTTACATCTGTTAAGCTCCCTTGCTTAAAAGTGAAGACCTTATGCACTACCCTTGGTATCAGTTATTGTTGTTGTCATGTGCAGTGTCTGTCTACCTATTAATTATTAATCTTTATCATAATATCTGTGATCCCCATTACTCTATGGTGGTAGATATGTTAAATTAAGTTGTTTTAAATTTGAATTTTAATGACCGATTATGATCTGGGCAGGGGACTTTAACCTCCCTTTATGTATGTGCCCTTTATGTATGTTCAGTGGAATCCCTGTATGTGGAGTAAAAGATACTGAAGGTCACAAGATAACCCACTTTAAGCACCCTCAATACGGGAAAGCGCTAAACAAGATGATTCTTAATAATGATTTTATTCTTGTTAGTGAGAGTGGTGCTGCTACCGCTAGTGATCATCCAGCCTACACAGGTGGCTGTAAATGTATCAATATTGATTTTACATTTATGTCCAAAGAGTTTTGTGTTTTATTATGTGATTTTATCATTATTCCAATTTGAATTAGTGACCATAATCCACTTGCATTGTATTTGAATATTGATCAGAAAAACGGGAATGACAACTTAGATGTTGCCCAATCATCTTTTCAGCAAATAAGGGCTTGGGAATTAAAGGGGACTCAGTGGAGCTGACTAAGTTAATTGGGAACGTACTGTCTGAAAATTTGGATGCAGTAAATAAGTGCTTGTCTATTGGTGCTCCAGCTAGATCTATAATATACAGATTTGTCACTATATGCCAATCGATTTCCCAATCAGTAACGGTAAATTGCAAGTAATGTCATCCACTTCCACATCAGCTGATTAATGCTGCCTGTTCTGAAGCTCATAAACATCTAAAGTTAGTCTTAAATAGCTTCCAGAGAAAGAAGGAGAATGCTAAGTCAGCTCTCAAGGCCTATAAAGCTATGCGAAGGGCTCAAAAGAACAAACTTAGAAATTCAGCTTTAGCAGACCTACAAGCCGCAGAGAGCGCTAACAACCCTAGACATTTTTGGGAAGTAGTAAATCTTCCTTTATTCATTGAAGGACAACCCTTGAAGGTTGACAGTCTAATTTCTGCAGACACGTGATCCTCTAACTTTTTCATGTGTTTACATCTGATAGCCCCCCTCTGAGAGTCTTCAGGCATGGAGATAACTTAGTGTTCAACAGGGAGGCTGCATTTTAATTTTACGACTCCATAGGACTAAACAAAATAGCCCATGCACATAAAGAGTCAACGCGGAGAGGCCCCACGCTCGGATGGAGTCCTGGTAGATGTTTTCAAGGAAAATATCGATCTTTGGGCTCCTCTGCTCACTAATGTGTTTAGAGCTGCAATTACAAGCCTATTAATACCCACATGGAATGAAGCAACCATTCTTTCTATTTTTAAAAAGGGTAACAGGAACAACCCAACCTGTTATTGCCCAATATCTCTGCTGGACTGCACAGTAAAAATGTTGGTCCGGGTACTCTTTTCGAGGTTGGAGGAGTGGGCTGAGGCAAATAATATTTTTTCAGATGTTCAATATGGCTTCAGACCAGGAACTGGCACGGTGGAACAATGTCTCAATCTCTCCCTCTTGATTGGAAAGTATGTAAATTTTAAGAAAAGTGCCCTGCACTTAGCTTTTATGGAACTTTTGAGCACATTTGATATAGTGTACCGCTCTAAATTATGGTTAATTTTTAGAAAATATGGGGGGTAGAAGAGGCACTGGTCACCGTATTTCGTGGTCTCCATTGAGACACCTTGGCAAAAATATGCTATTGACCAAGAGCTAAGCCTGCTAACAGTATACAGAATTGGATGGACGCCTTTTGTGTGTTTATAAGCTTGAAGTCCTTTATCATGGTCAGCCGGCATAAAGGCATAAAAATGAAAGCACATCGAATAGATGGTGCCCCTGTTGCTAAAGTAAACAGTTTTCATTATTTAAGAATTTGTTCTGACTCGCATCATAAATAGGGCTCGCCATTGAAGCTGAGATCCCAACAACCAAAGCTTTTTTTGCTTCGCCTCAAGGAATGAACATAGGCCATTGAGGGAGACTAAATGCATTTCAGTTGTTACTTACGGTGCAAGTGTGTGGGGTCATTCTAACTGTGAGATTCTTCAAAAGTTTCAAAACAGATTCCTTCGTAGACTATTTGTGGTTCCTATTGGGACGGCCACCTATTTTTGCAATTCTGATGCTGGACTCACTTAATTGGAGGACTTATTGGGCTGGCCCCTCTCTTGTTATGGCTTAAGAGTTGTCAAACCCCAGAGGTATGTGTCACAAAAACAATCTTAAAAGACTGAATGGCCTTGGGTACCACAGCAAATATCCTGTTTAGCCTATGTTAAGGGTGCCTTTGTAAGTTTCTGTGTTCCTGAGTATTTTATCAACCCAGGCACAGTTGGGGATACTTCAAGAGCTTGGATTAGGCTTTTCAAGTTTACTCAACGACAAATCATCCTGTATTGTCTACTAAATATGAATTTACATTTTATTTCAATTTCATAAAAAACAATCAGTACAGATTGTGTTTAACCTGCCTACATCTTGGCTCATTACATTTTCTCTTAGCCTTTCCTCAACAGGGTGTGTGGTTTCCGAACCTTCCAAATTGTCCTTGTGACAACTGTTCACAACAAAGTGCAGCTCACTTTATGCTGTTTGCTCTTTATAACAGTCTTGGTGCCTATGTTTTTTAGCCCCAAGTTTACATCCTATTAATTTTAGAACGTACAAGAAGGGAATGTTATACCTACAGCTGTTAGGTTCGGCAGCAGTCTGTTGTGCTGTAATGAGTTTTATTAGATGCTTGTTAAATATGAGAAAAATAAATTGATTTTATCTCAAACAGATGGTTGCTTGGTGATTGGTTTAATCACTTATCTTGGTACCTCATAGAATTGGTTGATGATTACTGTTTTTTTTTTATTTGATCTTTGACTGTTTTAATTTTATAATGAAACATGGATCAGTTTTATCAGTTTAATCCCATAATGCTACTTCTGATCACTGTTTGTAATTGCTGAATGTATTGTGTCCTTGAAATAATTTTGGTGTACTTTTATGACAGTATTGGCGTATAAAGTTATTTTGACTGACTGACTGACTGATCTGATCTCCCGCCTCATTGTTCTTAAGATTCCTAATTGTTAAGGCCTCCTCTTGGGCCTCGAGCTTTCCTTAGACCAAGCCCTGCCATGCCCTTGAGTGCAGTCCTATAAAGACCTCACCCTTCTGCTGCATCCAGACTATTGACGTAAGAGCATCTCTTCCTCCTAGCTCATGAAAACGGTTCCTAGTAATATCTTACCTGCATGATCCTGTTCCGGTGCAGGATCCAAAACACCCTCATCTGCTCTTCCAGGATCTGCTTCGGACTCCCTGCTCTACCTGCCTCTTCTTCAGACTCCCTGCAAAAGAAGAAAATACAAAGACAAGTATAGAACTGTTCTGAACTTCGGTAAGGTACATTACTGCTATATTGCTCAAAGGCATTCATAATCGATATATGGGGTGAGTGCACTATTCGATAAGGATTGTAAGACATTTCACGAAGGTACAAGGATTTGAACTTGAAAGTGAAAGCATCCATAATGAGCAATGAACAATATGCACAAATGTCTGTGAAAAGCTTTGTTGTTTTGTGAACTGTGTATTTGTAATAGTTGAACAGTGTGCAAGTATTAGGCGTCATGAAGTGTAATGGGCGTTCTCATCAAACAATGTGAAATTATCCTATGCCTGATGATGAGTTTTAAGAGAAACCTCATAGAGACAATATTGAGTGCAAAGAAAGAGTGTCAATATGTGGCAACTGAAGACGGGTGGCTTCCCTTTGGCAAGCAGAAAGTACACATGTGGCTGACGATCTTTAAACTCCCCCACAGAACGGTGGGAGGAGAAGTCATAGGCAGAAAAGGCTCTATTCCCTAAAGTTGGAGAAACCGTCTTCTCTCTCTCTTTCTCTCTCTCTCTTGCCAACCCTCTGTTTCTTTGAGAAGTGTTGCCATCACAGAATCACAATTCTGTGTGTGTAGGTATCCAGGTAATGGGGTCATAGGTTTCTTACTCCTCGTTTACCCAGACGTCCACCACTGGCCAGGTGAGTGGAGTCTGGGTTCTTGATAATATGTTGTTGTTTTATTTGTGTAAAATCCTTTTATTTGATGTTTTAGTGTTTAAATATATTTATGATAACATTTGTCAGTGTTTTTATTTAAAGAACAATATCTTAACTGGTATATCATTAAGGGGGAACTGTTCATAGAAAGTGTAGCGATCACACAGGAAGGGGAAAAAAGGGGACTAGTGGGCCACATGTATGTAGCTTTTTTGTTGTCCTACTTCAAAAAAGCCTTTTTGGGAAGTACAGAACCCTATTTTGTGACTGTGTAAATTATTACTGAATTACAAAATGGTTTTGCGAGTCGCTCTTAGGATGGGTATCTCTTCATAATAGCGATTTGCAGTGCCACATCCAAATGTTTTGCGAC
Organism: Triturus cristatus; assembly: GCF_964204655.1. NCBI lineage: Eukaryota > Metazoa > Chordata > Amphibia > Caudata > Salamandridae > Triturus > Triturus cristatus. Next base: position 758,607,825 of record NC_140583.1, read on the forward strand.
CGAAGTACGGTTGCACAACATGTGCATTTTACCACCTACTTCAAGTAGGTGGTAAGCCAGTCACAAATCGGAGAATGTTTTTTTAAGAGCAGGCAGTGATCCATGGGACCACTGCCTACTCTTAAAAAATGAAACTGAAATGTTTCATTTTGAAACACATCCCGCCCTCCTTTAAAGAACATGGCCTGCATTTAAAAAAAAAAGTTCCTTTATTTAAAAGCAAACACAGACATGGTGGTCTGCTGTCCCCAGCAGGGCTTCATCCTTCTGTTTTTAGCGATTCCAAATGGGTCACATATTGTGACCTACCTCACGAATATTAATGAGGTAGGTCCACTTGCAACCCACTGGCAATCGCTAAATGATTCTGAGACACATTAGTACATCACTGTTTGCAACTTTCTACTTGCGAATTGCAAGTAGCCCAGTACATCTTACTGCTTTAGTGTCCAACACCTTCTCCAAAATGGCTTAGATCAAAGAGGGAATACTATATTTATTTAATGTGTGAGTGTATCAAATACATATATTATATTGCGGTGTTTTGAGTGTATTGTATTCATTTTGCGTTTTGCTTACTGGGATATTTTAGTTATGTATGTATTTTAGTAGGTTACAGGTTGTAATATATATGTTAAGTATTTTGTTGTGTTATCTCTAGTGTAAAATAGTTTCCATTGGAGTGGGAATAGTAAAGCTAACCTTTTTAGTGTCCAATATCATATCCAAAATGGTTTAGACTGGAATGGGAATAGTAAGCCTTAACAGTAAGGGCCCGATTATAAGTCCACGGACCGCCAGATTCGTGGGGGCACGGCGGTGGCGGTCTCCCAATCGCCCTACTGTGATTCAGGTGGTTGAACTGCCACAGCCCTGCCACAGCTGTCAGGAAACCGCCGTTCCCTGGCGCTGCTGTGGCAGTCAGGAGGCGACAATATGCTTGGCGGGACAGCCACAATCCTGCCAAGCATATTATGAGTTTCCTCTCAGCCGGCAGCATCATGGAGGTTCCTCCTCGAACACCGTGGTGGAGAGGAAACAAAGAGAGCCTTGCAGTGCCCCTTGTGACTCCTCCGCATGGGGATGGATGCAGGGGGGCAAAACATATGCACCCCTGCGTGCATGTACCCCAGTTCCTCCACGGCATGGACTTTTTAGTCCATGCCACGGAGGAACAGTTTTTGACGTTCCCATTGCGATGCCCATTTTTTGAGGCACCGCCGTGGGAATGCCAAAAACCAACCCACCAGACAGGAGGAAACTCCTAATCGGCGGGCGGTCTGACCACGGCTTTGGCGATGCGGCGGCACTGCGGGCTGACCTGGCACCCCACTGCCAAAGTCATAATCAGGCCCCTAGTATCCAAGACCTTTCCCAAAATGGAATTGATTGGAGTGGGAAGAGTAAATTTGACCCATTGCTGCCCAGGGGGATAAAGACTATGGGGTGAAGACTGCATACCTATTATATATGCTAGTTATAAAAAATTCTAAGAATGTGGACAACTCCAATTCTAAGTTGTCAGTTGCTGTCTTGGAGCTCAGAGGGCTGGTTGGACTTCTTTATCATTAAAGTTTTAAAAAAAAACATATTTTAGTTATGTATGTATATGTTTAAAAAAGTAAAGTGTCATATTATTATAGTCGCAGTTGGTTGTGGAGCAATGTTTGTTTTGACGTAAATAAAAAGTACAGTTTAATTGTTTGATATATATTTTATATACACATTGTTATATATTTCTTCCATGTACTTTTCATACTACATTTTTAACACATACATTTGTTATACCACACAAAATAGTTACAAGAAGTTATAACATTTCTTTAGTTTGATATACCTGTACATATATCTTTCCATAATGACAAATATTTTGTACTGTATTTTTTATAACATATTGTTATGTCATATATGTATTACTCGTTTGATTCACACATGCTACATATTGGTTTCTTAACATAGGTATTTTGTATTAGGCATATTGTATATAAAAAAAATTGTAACAGTATGTACATGTTTATATATATTATTAAGTACTATTCTTTCACAATGTATATGGTATAGTACTTTTTCATATACATCACATATAAGTTGATATTTGCTTGTTACTTTCCTCTACATGTGAGTGTGTTTGTTTTTAAATATTATTATATTTATATGTTTATGATGTTTAATATATTTTTCATAATTATTAAGGTTTTTCCATGTTTCAATATTTTGTATAAGTGTTTAATATTTGAAATTGTGCTAGTGTGTTATATTTCATTGTAACTTGTATTAGAGTGTATGTGTCATGGTTTCTAAATTTTTGTGTTTTTACTTGATAGAATTTATTCATGTAATATATTTTTTAATTCATGTTAGGTGATATTTTTGTTTGCAATAATTTTGTTTTCATATTTATTTTGTATGTTTTAATGGGTTACAGATATTTTATTTATCAATATTGCAGTTATTGACATGACTTATTTTAAATTATTTTTACAGGTATATTTTCCTTATTGATATTTGTGATTTTCTTGTTTATGAATAAGATGATGATATTTTGGTCAACAATATTTTTGGTTGATATTGTGGTAAATTGATATTGTGTTGATATTATGTCATATAACCACAACTTGGAGCCAGACATCTAACAACAATAGAACAATTACGCTCTGCCTTGTCAAGCTAATTAAAAAAGCTGCATTTCTAAAGATCTCTCAATTCCTAAAAGGTAAACACTTAGGGGCAGATCTATGTCGGAGTTGCGCCACTTTTATGCCGCCGTTGCGTCACTTTTGTGACGCAGCGGCGGCGTAAACCCTGCGCCACGTTGTGCCTTATTTACATCGTGACGCATCTATGGAGATGCGTCACGGTGTAAAGCCCTGCGCCACATGAAACCTGCGTCAGGTTTCATGTGGGCGTTTCCACGCAGGGGGGGGCGTTCCGTCGCAGGAACGCCCCTGAAAAGTGACACAGTGAAATCTATAAGATTTCACTGAGTCACTTTCCCAACGCTGATGCGTCAAAACCCTGCACCTGCTTGAAGCAGGCGTAAGGCTTGACGCACCATGTTAGGTATGGGGTAGGTTGGAACAGACACAACTTCAGCACTGCGCCAACCTTACGCCGGCAGGTACGTCACGCATCTACTTGTCCTTGCGCCACGATGCACCGCATTGTAAATGCGGCGCACCTGCGGTGGCGCAAGGGCAAACTTGCGTGACACATCTTCCCTGGCGCATCCATGCTGATTTGCAGGGATGCGCCAGGGAACATAAATCTGCCCCTTACTTTCAGGCAACTAACAGGATTCTTTCAGGAAAGAGGAGCAGAATCTGCTCTACCAGCATATGAGACGACTTCAAAAATACAATTGACAAAAATGGCGTATCATCACTGCTTCTTCTTTGTTTCTCTGTGTCTTTCAGTACCATTCACCTTAATGTTCAGACTCAAAGAAATCTGTATTGAAGGTATAACATACCATTCACCTTAATTTTCAGACTCAAAGATATCCGTATTGAAGGTATAACTCTAGCTTTGATCTCCTACCGTGTTGATGACAGGGATAACATGATATATTGTTGTGAGGTTTGGGAGCAACACTCTTCAAGGTCTCGGAATATTTACCTATAGAGGTGCTGTACCAATCCAGAGTAGCCGCAACGACATGCACCAGGAAAAAAACAAGTCCAACTGGGTAAGAAACAGGAACAGGACAAAAAAGGAAAAAAAAGCCTAATATGCACAGACAGAGGAAGAAACCAATATTGGGCAAACACACTGGGTTACCACTAGGGTTGTACACAGGTAAAGCTCAGAACTCCCCATAGAAATAGGGAAAGTCAACCTCTCTGTGCAGATTACTCCTACAGTCACCCTGTGGACCCCATAGGCAGTAGTAGTGATTCTGTACCTAAACACTAAGGCACAAACAAATATTGTACTTCCATACTAGATACAAGCCCCTATGGGTCCAGCTCAAGACACACTAGAGATTCCTATAAAGATAGTATCATCACACAATCACAGTTAAGGCACATAGGACTACATGTGACGGAAGGCAAAGGATAGGAAATGCATTGCCTCCTGGAATAAGGGAACCAACCCCCGTATAAACAGAATACATTTATACACAGATGAGACAAAATAGAACACATAACAGTCACAAATTGCCTAAGGAGCATACAAGGGGAGTGGCAGAGAGAAAACAACAGTACATAAACAAGCACAGATAAACAGAAGAAACTGGAATGCAAAATTGAACAAACAAGACAAAGGGTGATAATAGATCAACGATTCAAGGAAAATGGAGAACAAACAAGGCAGGACATGCACAAGGATTCTAGGAACTGTAGCAAGAAAGTGACTGGAATGACAAGGAAACCAGAGACTGCAAAGCAAAAACACAGAGAAGGGGAACATAAAACAAGGCACATCAATAAGGATACTGTGAGACTGATACAAGAGCTAGAGGAGAAACAAAGAATTAGCAAAAGGAAATTATAGCAGGAAGAGAAGTAACAAATTAGAAAGGAGGCAGCCAAGGGCATCACCTAGTGTAAACAAAAGGCAGAGAAGAAAGTAAGCAAATTGCAAGGCAAGGCTGAAAAACAATCTGCAGCAAGCTATACTGGAAACAAGGCAGGATTTTAGGTAGGAAAAAAGGCAACAAGAGTACCAGTACTCAGAGGTTAAAACTTTAATGCATGAACAAGATGCTTCAGGCAATGGCAGCTTATAAGCATTGTCTCCTTGTGTTTGCTTTGTTCGCCCTAAGTTGGCAGGGTATGCTCAGACGTGGGTCCCTTGCTCACTTTGCCACTGGATTCAAGCTAGCCAGGCTGATGAGGGTTGTTACCCCAAAACCAGTCCCAGGATGCTTGTTTCCAGTCCAGGGAAGACCTGGTTTGGCAGTTTAGGCTGGACTGTTCCCATGAGGCACAGGGTCAAGACTGATTTGCATATAGGTGGGTCTGAACTGGGGTGGCAAAGTGAGCTAAAGAACGATGATAGATTCAACCCAGATCTGTGACTGTGGGAGTGAGTGTCTGAAAAGTTTTAGTGCTCCATCCATCATCTCCTTGTGTTTGCTTTGTTTACCCTAAGTTGGCAGGGAATGTCCAGACGTGGGTCCCTTGCTCACTTTGCCACTGGATTCAAGCTAGCCCGGCTGATGAGGGATGTTACCCCGAAACCGGTCCCATGATGCGTGTTTCCCGTCCAGGGAAGACCTGGCTTGGCAGTTTGGGCTGGACTGTTCCCATGAGGCACAGGGTCAAGACTGATTTGCACGTAGCTGGGTCTGAACTGGGGTGGCCAAGTGAGCTAAAAAACAATGATGCATTCAACCCAGATCTGTGACTGGGGATGAGTCTCTGAAAAGTTTCAGCGCTCTGTCCATCATCCCTTTGTGTTTGCTTTGTTCTCCCTAAGTTGGCAGGGTATGCCCAGATGTGGGTCCCTTGCTCACTTTGCCACTGGATTCAAGCTAGCTGGGCTGATGAGTGGTGTTACCCCAAAACCGGTCCCAGGATGTTTGTTTCCGGTGCAGGGAAGACCTGGCTTGGCAGTTCGGGCTGGACTGTTCCCATGAGGCACAGGGTCAAGACTGATTTGCATATAGCTGGGTCTGAACTAGAGTGGTGAAGTGAGCTAAAGAACGATGATGGATTCAACAACAGATCTGTGACTGGGGATGAGTGTCTGAAAAGTTTCAGCGTTTCGCCCATCATCTTCTTGTGTTTGCTTAGCTTATAAGCAGTTCCAGGAAGCAGCTAGCCCATGGCAGAGTACATGACTGGGAAACACAAGACTGGTCACAGCTGTTTGCAATTCCAATCGCTCAAAAGTCATTGAAGAGAGAATGTAATGCAGAGGAACAGCAAGATTACTACCATTGGAAGCATTGCACAGCAGATGTCGAGTCTCTGTGAATACTTGGCAGTACATTCTGCAGCATATAGACCTTGTAATCAAACATAGGTTTTCCACAGTGTCCAAGACTGAAATGGCAAGCAGGCAGAAGTTATACGAGGGACTTTTGGTATGTTCAATTGGTGATTTCCAGGCTGATGTTGGTCCATGTACCACGTCCCCTAGAGGCAAAATAATGGGATTCCCTCTTCTGTTCACCATACACAATAAAAACATCAAGGATATATCATCTCAAATCCTCTTTACTGTACACACGACGACAGTGCAGGGGCAAATCAACAGTTTTGACATTATCTGCTACCATGACACACAAAAAGTAAACTGGAAAACCCCAAAATTCACAGCAGTAGACCAATGGATGTCCTGAAACTAGCTTAAACTTTTTGCAACCTCACTGGTGGAGATTGTAAATGTTATGCTCCAGTAACACCTTGGCCAGATGAACTAGGACCACAGTCAAAAATATCAAAAGACGGGGAGCCTGGCCATGGACAAAATGGCTGACTTCTGAGCAGCTTCCATCCTCTGTCACTTATGATGCAAATACTTTGCGGCCAATGATACGTTCATGAGTTTTTTTCCCCCTTATGTCATCTACAACATACGAAGCGCTGATCGCTCTTTTCATAATATGTTTCAAGTAACAGGATGATCAGATTCCATATCTTGTGTAGGCCCTACCGACAAACAGGCAAAAGGCTCTGGTCCTAGCTCCCTGATCTACTTCAAGAGGAGTCCCTGCTGACCGGCAGAGGTTCAGATCAAATTATTCACTAGCTGGATGAGTTACTGGTGCTGCCGGGTGGCTAGATATTGCCCAGAACAACACACCTCCTCACACCCAGTGGGTAGGACACTGAACAGAGTTGCTGAGATGGTTTTAACGTGGGTGACTGGCAAGGAAGCATCTTCTACCTGTGTTGACCATGGAGGTGCCCTCCTATACTAACTCATCACCTGACAACCAGTACGCACTTAGCAGCCACCATTTTGGACTGAGTTGGGGGCCCTTGGATAGCTTCAATTGCTAGCCCCACCTACTGGACTCACTACTTTTAACAGAGAGCACCAAACAGTGGTTTCACATGTACTCCTTTTCCTGATTTCACATCCTTGTAGGCTGCGCTTTTCCTACTTGCACAGTGATTTGTTGGCTGCATACATCGGGACATTGCACAGGGTGCTCTTATTGGGAGACCCCTTAGTGCTAACATTGTCCGAGGCTACAAGCATGGATGATCAAACAAATTCCTAATGTTCTAAGCCATGGGTACTCCCAAAATTTTCCCAGGGGCCAAAAGGTGTGGTCTGTGATGTGACCGAGGGCTGCATTGATGCAATTGGGGGTCTGGCGGGCTATGGGCGGTCAGGGCCATTTGGGGTATGGTGAGTGTAGGGGAAGCAAAGCATATACATCTAGTTGCTGAACTGCACAATGTGAAACCAGAAAAGCTGGGATTAATCCTGGCTTCCCCACTTTAACAAATTGTGTGATCCTAGGCAATATTTTTATTTCACTGTCCCATCTCTTTCTTCATTTTCACATATACGAGGACCTCGAAAGCATGACTTCAAGATGCATTCTGTACAAAACCTTCTCCTGTGTTTGATTTAATATACTATAATGTGTTATATGTTTGACCTACATTAAGGCCAACAGGAACATGTAACCCCATGGAACACTGTTGAGGATCGTCAAGACAACACAACACCACAGTACTCATTGTCACCCCGGAATATGTCTTCGGGGGTGCCACAATGTCTTAAATAGGGGAAACATCCTCTAACTACTAACGGATATTACAAGGTTATGGGATCTGAGCTTCAAGGACCTTGTGGCAATTCAGCTCGAATGCTCTGAAGACTCCCCAGGTGGAGAAGCAACTAAGACTACATCGATTACTTCTGGCATCGCAAAGAGAGTCCTCAAAGAAGGGCCTACCATCGGGAGGTGGGGAATAAAAGTTACCCCACGCTATGATCCAGGATATTCTCTTCCACTCCTCCTGCCTGGCCACATAACAGGGTCTGCCTAGTCGCAGAGGAAAACCCCCTCTGTACTCAAGGGTCTCCCAGGAAAGAGAGGCCTTTGAACACGGAAATCACTGGAGAACAGCGCTAACCGAATCCGAATTTGAACTTCCAAATGACATCGCAAGAGGCCTAGTGAGAACAATCTTCCGCTCTCCAAGGGCAGTGTGACCACAAATGGCCCAGAAGCCACGGAAGGGAGCTAATAATAGCCTACTTTGCGCTCCTGGAACATAAACGAGCTTACTGGAAAATTAACCGCCCCAGATATATATGACCACCTGTGGTCCTTCCATGTCATCTTGCTGCAGGAGGCATGGCTGGCTGACCCTGTTCACATCCAAGGTTGCATAAACTTTTCATCCCCAGCTGTGAAACGGGCGAAATTCGGACATCTCTCGTGGGGTCTTGCTACATATATTTTCTATAGCAAGAATAGCCTCTGTTACAACGCTGCCTCCTATGGAATGGGAAACCACGTATAGCATTGCCCAAACTGAACCTCACCTGATATGATGGGGGGATCGCCCTCCCTGATCTTAAAAAATACTACTGGGCAGCACATTTGACAGCCATTAATCATGGCACCTATAGACAAGCAGGCGACCCGGGCTACGCAATGGATCAATGGTTACTGCCTGGCGGGAACTACAACCGAGCGCTCTATTCGAACGCCGGGAGACGACAAATGACTGGACCAACCAATCGGTGCAGGTCTGGAGGGCAGCCACCAGATGCATGGGGTGGGAACATAAGATAACCCTGGCTACGCCACTATGGGATTCGGAACAGCTTGGGAACCTCTGGTCCACTAAAAGTTTTGACAAATGGGACCTCATAGGCATCTCAAAAGTGGGCGACCTGTGGGTAAAGAGCGAGGTCAAGCCATTTTCCACCCTGCAACAAGAATTTGATCTAGCGCCTACAGAATACTTCAGATACCTTCAAGTCCGCCACTCCTTAGACTCCTGTCTCCAAAAGGAGGAGACCCCCCTGAAGCCACACCCCTTGAAGACAGACTCCTGGATGGCTATCTACCAGCAAAGGCCATCTCACTCACATATAAAAAGTTAGTGAACCACTCTGGAGACCCTCTGCTGAGACTGCGAGAGAAGTGGGAAGGGGATGGCATAATACTAGACGATGAGGATTGGGTGGCAGCGGTATCTTCACCACGGGAGGTAGCCATTGCAGCAAAGTTGAGGCTGATACAACTCAAAATTTTACACCGGGTCTATATCACCGGACCTGGGATGGTACAAATGGGTAGAGCACCTGATGGCAAGTGTAGAAGGGGCTGTGGAAACAAAGGCACCTTCCTACACATACTATGGGTATGCCCTCTGGTCCAGAGGTACTGGAAGAAAACACATGAGGTTTTGGGCGAAGTGTTAAACCATACTCTCCCATTGGAGGCTAAGAGATGTCTCCTGAATGTGTGGGAGCCCACTGACCTAAACAACACACCCATAACCTGGGTTACATTGGGGCTGATGATAGCGAAACGTAACATAGCTCAGAAATGGGGGGCGTCGCAGACGCCAGCAGTGTGTGCATGGAAGAAAGACATGGACTGGTGAATGCTTCGGGAAAAATATGTTTATTTAGCCAGGGGATGTCCTAAAAAGTGGTCCCGCATTTGGAATGATAGGAATGAATATAGAGGGAATATATGCACCCCGCCATTATTACCAGCTCAAGATGAATCATTATAGTCATTGCACAAATCACCTGTAACCAACATATTGTGTATTTTAAAATGTATGAGAACCATGTACAGATAAGCAACCTGACCGTATTGTATTCTTGCCTTGTGAACTTGATTCCTACTGTTAATAAAAAGAATTACAAAAAAAAAGAATAGCCTCTCTGACAGCCCTAGCCCTCCAATTCGCAGGCATGTGCACACCAAAATTCACTCTACTTATCACCGACGCAGAAGTCAACGTAATTTTCATTAACCTCTACGTCCATCCAAAGAGCAAGGCTGATGACTACAGGAAAATAGTGCAGGAACTTATGAGGCTAGTGGAAAATAATGACTCCACGAACTGATGGTCAGTGCATACAGAGTTACCTTTTCATTGCCGCTCTGTATCTCACCTGCACAGATTCAGATGGAATTCGGGATTCTGAAACAGTTGCTTGCAAGACAGGGGGCATACATAACATATCGGAACAAGGTCAGAAATGCCAAACCCAATACACTGAACCACATACTATGGAAGGTGCTACAATAGCGTAGGGCCTAACTACGAGAATCACTTGAACTCTCAGGTGTCATACAACTTTGGGATACTCCGACGAGCCACAGGTACTCAAGCAGATGGCCTGGAAGGCCCTAAAAGTCCACTCTGTTATAGATGATAAGGCCATGTTATATAAAAAAAAAAAACACAGGAGATAACCCATAAACCCAATTGAGACCTGGGTGGTAAATGTGTAACAATTAACAGCGTCTCAACATGTAATATTTGTTGGCAGTTATGCAAAGTGTAAAACATCAATTACAACTGAAAGAAAACAGGAAGCCATCAATAGTTTGTATAAGTTGTGTAGAGGGGTCTACATTGAGAAACATATTGAATACAATTAGTGTATCCGCACTATTTACATTGTATGTGGGTGTAACCCAAACATTTGTGTGCACGCCAGTGTTCGTGCAAGAAGTGAACAGGGCAAGTGACACATGCCTCTCCTAGAAAGTTGACAAGTCATTAGTGCCACCAGCTCCCTCCATTGTGCATGATTATCTGACAATATGGCGTGAATACAAAAACTATATCTCCTGTATATATTCTTTGATGATTAGGAAACTGTACTCTAAACTGGCAAAAAATATCTACAGTGCTTCTGGGTCAGAAAAAAATAGAAACCTAAGAAAAAAGTACTTGGCACTTAAGTGGGACTTAACTAATATTTGCTTCCTGTGGTTCCAGGGACAGCAGGAAATTCAGGTCTAGTTTCCCCAGAATCCCATAGATTACAGAGAACTGACCTAATAGCTATAGATAAACATGAAGTTGATAAAACTTCAAGATAGCACATAACTAGGAGCTGGGCCTAGAGGTCCTGCATACTTAAACCCCTGGCTATCTACAACTGACATCCCCATTATAAGCATAAAGGTATCCAGGAGGAGCTGTGAAGAGTGCCAGAAACAGTTGACAAGCCAAGAAGCACTGAAAGCACAAATACCAGCATCAATCTCCTCCAATTTATGATAAAGTAGTCTATGCACAACAATGCATGATAATCAGAGGCTAGGCTATTTGCCATCTAGGATTCATCCCTGTCTGCGCCAGCATTCAGCAGTGAGAGCAGAATCGTGGCCTGGAAGAACAGCCTGGCCATCAGCCTATAGTTAACGGGGTTAGGTATTTATGGCTAGCTTGTTTGACATTTAGGTAAATTGTTCTTTTCTAAATCCTCTGGGATTTAATGTGATTTTATTTCTGTGTTTCCTGTGGCTTGTTGTTACTTGCCATTAACTATGGTACCCAAGAACATGGGACACCAATGTAACTTAGAGTACCTAAGTTACATTGGTGTCCCATGATTTTGGGTACCATTGCATTTCATTTGGATAACGTTTGTACATTTAACTCTCTAATGGTAGTTGATCTGACTAGGTTTACTCCAGAAGGTGGTAGTTTTGAACTCATTTGGAATATGACATAGCAGTCATTTACAATGGGCCTTTATTAAAATATGAGAAATGCAGAGTAAGTACAATGGCAGTGTAAAAGCATAACAATTCACCGTCAGGGGTAGTAAGTGTTATATAATGCAATTACAATACATTATATAACCCTTACTAAGACTAGTACCATAATGTTCAGCAGCCAGAAAGTAAATTAATACAGACTGCTTACCTACATTTTACTGCCTGACACTCTTACACTCATATAAGACACCACCCAGTACTGTACCAGTCTGCAACAGTAAACCACTGATCACCAATTGAACAGGAACAAATAACTAAACAAAATCTGCCATATACTACTGACCAATGGAGGACTCTAATGTATTACAACACTTCAAGTCCCGACTAGCAGCATACTACAAAAAATGTCATGGCATCTCACCGTGACAATCAGATTTGGGATGATACTCACAAAATCTACCCCAGCAGATCTCTCTACGACTTCCTTCTCACTTTAACCTATGGCTGCTCCTCAGGACCATAAACCATAAATACAACATCTCTGAATTGACAAACAGAACAGTAACCAGCTAAGTGGACTAGAAACATTGGAATCTTCAAAAAGTAACCTGTACAGCTGCTCATAGCTGCCAGCATAAACTTTGCACCTCTCTCACACTTCTTCATCCATCACACTGCTGAGTGATGTGTCCCAAAACATGATCAACCTTGTCTCCATGGTCTTCACACACAGCATGGGATTACTTCCCACATAGGATCAAAACGAAGACAACACTCTTTCAACCACACACCCTACACTGTGTAGTGTGCGACCATGTAGGCAAGCACTGCAGCAGTCCATGCAGTAAGCGCTAAATAAATGTTGCAATACAATACAATGATGAGCAGAAAACAACCCAGATTATTCTAGCACATTTCGGGAGCAATATGATCTTAATTTTATTGCAATTATGTAGTCATATACTACAATTCAAATAACGTAGTTTTTTTTTAAGACACTTACCCTATGGTGGCATGCTCATGGGTACCCAACGATACCCAAAAATCGTTGGATTCCTGTTTATTTACTATGACTTTGTTTAAAGTTCCCAGTCAATAGAGCGCAAGTCGCTGAAAGAACAGTGCACTGTATGAAGGATGCTACAATACATTCACTCCTTAGTCATAATTTCTCAGTGGCTGTAATAGCAAGGATGGTAGAATTGATGGGGGTAAAGCCAGGCAGCTGAAATTCTGGCCAAAATATCAAGAAGCACAAAAATATTTCAAACGATTAAAAACCTACAACCCTAAAAGCAAACTGGGATTCCCACCCAAGGCGATATGGAGTTCTAGTGCAACAGGAACTTGTGCAAATTCACAGTTGAGGTGTCTGATTAAGGTGGTTATTGGGACTATTGTGGTATGTGACGTGGAGGGGAATAGCACAAAGTTCAACAGGATACCAGTTAAAACCCCTAGTGATCATCATAGTGAATGTGTTGGAGGGAGATTTTCAAAGGGTCAAGAGGGCAGGGGGCTGAGCCCAGGGCTCAGGGAACCTTCACCGTATTATCGAGGGAGTGAGTTAGGGACAAAAGGGGTACCTTAATTTGAGCCGGGGTATCTGGGAACGCTCACTCCCAAGAAAGAGATATGTGAGCCATGGAAACCGAGGCTGAAAGCCTAACAGCCCTATTAAGAAGATGCAACCTCAAGAAACTTCAAGAAAAAGGCATAAAAATACAAAATACAAATATAGTGACCTCGTATGAATCAGAAGGCATTGAACTCGTTTTGAGAGAGACACTTCAGAAAACCTCAAAGACACATTTATAAATGCCTTATGAAAATATAAGTTAAATCAAGGAAAATGTTCTCAGAATGCAAAACACACTTGATCTAAAATACTAAGAATACTCACGTACCTACCTAAAACCTAAAAGAAAGCAGCTTTGCAAATGGAATATAAGTATGAAATGCTCAATAAGAAAACACCAATTTAGGAACAAAATATCATAGCAAAATAGCATACATAGCATATACAGCAAATATATTGGCAAGTTAAATTGTATCTTAAAAACATAAAACAAGAGCTCTTGGGGAGCACCCACACCCGCCTGCCATCTACTAACACACGGGTGGGGTAGTCCGCCGAGGACTGTGTGAGCTCCCTTTTTATACATTTTAAGGCTATGAGAAGCGCCTACAGTAACGTCATCTCACGCCACTTCTACCCACGTCACTTAGTGCATGGTTTGCACATTTTATCAGACGTGTCGTGTCTATCCCACTAAATGCGGAACGTAGACTAGGTTAAAGGTTATATTCTCAGGCCAAGCTATTGTCGTAAATTGCATAGGGCAAGCAGAAGATATGTAATGCAAAGGAATAAAATATACATATATGGATATGTGTCTTGGTTATTCATCACCCCAGCTTGACGCGGCTGCGGTAGGAACTTCTCTATTTCTCATGTACAGACCCAGGATGTGATGTGCTATATGTCGACAGAATAGAGACAGTGAACTCTGCGCCAGTGAACTTTGCATACGGGTAGGGTGGGGGCACTTTAGTTTGGAGCAGGAGGCCTCGCTGAGAGAGGCTGGCAGTGATTTTGGTCAGACAAGCCTAGGGCCTGCTGTTCAGTAAAGATGGGTGCAGGACTTTGGTCAACTTAACAGAAGGCCTCTAAATTGGGCTGGCAGGCCCTACGCAGGGGTTCATGCTTTGCTGAATTACAAGGATTGTTCAGGGTATTTGTTATATAGTAACACAGGACCCTCTGGTCAATTTAACACGGCCTACAAATTAGGCTGGCAAGGCAAGGACAAGGGTCTCATACCTCAGGTGTGGACAGAACGGGCCTGGGGCACCCTATGATATAAAATAGACCCTCTCTCATTCCCTCCTCTTGTTCATTCTTGAACAAAATCCTTACAGCATACCTTTCAGGTCTTTGAGGTATTTGGTAATGGTAGCAGGCTGCAGTTAGTGTAGTCCTATTGTTACTTCTACAACTTCTATAAGTGCTAAGTTATTCACATTCCCTGTTCTATCCTTGTTCTCCCTTTGCTAATTATGCTTTTCTCAGGAGGTGCGTCTGCTACGTACTCGTGTGCTTACTGAAGAGCACATTGTACATTAGGACAAACAGGTATGATGTTCTAACACATGCTGCTTTTTGTGTCGGTAGGCCGGTGTGTGCAAACATAACATCCTGCTCTGTCAACTGTCCCCCTGTCCCGTCTTTATCAATGGCAATTTATTCATTTTGGTACACTATCTCTTTTTCATGTAAGCAGTATCTCAGGTATAACACTGTGATCACAATACACTATAAGGAGCGTAGTCATTACAATGGTAGCTATGGGGGTCAATGCTGCTAGTAGCACCCATCATTATTTCCTCTAATTGTTCTGAAAGTCTTGAGCAAGTCTTAAGGCATTGTTCCAATCGTTGGTACGTGTGGCTAGTGTTACTAGTTGGAAGAATGTCTTATCTTCTGCTGAATAATAATGTAGAGCCTCAGAGATGATACCTGTAAAAAGAAAAAGTAACCATTGGTGCCTGTCTTCAAGTAATTTGAGAGGTTTGCAAGCACTTATATTACTTAGGCACATTCGATGTGAAGAAAACAAAGTGAAGAAAAGGTAAAGATGTCTCGTTGTCACAACTTGTAGACTGAGGAGTTGGGGCATTGATGTTTCCTGACGTTCTTTAGGTGATGTATCCTTGGGGCCCGCTTACACACTCGTCCTTTCTCTTCTGTGTAGCACGTGCAACCCTTCAGGATGAACTTGGGATGCCATTCCAACTTGGTAGTTTCCGTGGAACACATGTAGTTTCTGTGTGGCTCCTTGCACAACCCCTCAATCACATGTGAGATGAACGCCGGTCCATTGTCCGAATCCAAAAGCATAGGTACTCAAAAGCGTGATATGAACTCTTTCAGGAGGCATTTGGCAATAGTTTGTGCATTGTTGTTCTTGAATTGGCATGCCTTAGTCCATTTGCTGATCATGCACACAATAACCAACACGTACTTGTAGTTTTAGTAGGGGGGTATGTTGATGAAATCCATTTAATGTGGGGAAATGAAGAGGCCTGAGGCAGTGGAAATACAGCTTTAGGAAAACAGTCTGATCTTCCTATCACGTCGTACAAGTGATGAACCATGAAAAAGACGGGCCATGGGAGCAAGCATTATCGTTGGTAAACATTTCTTTCCATCTGGGCCTATTCATATCCCTTTTCTGTTTGCATACATCCTCCCCTGTTCCCTTCTTCCTTTTCTTCCACCCCTTTCAATAATATACTTAGTGTCATAGTACATATCATCATCTTTTATCTTTATATCAAGATATCATGTGTAGTAGAAGCAATTTGAACCATTGTGTACTCACAATCAGTTAATGCTATTCCTTTTTGTACATCTGCATCAATAAATTCTGAGGTAAGGAGGGAACTCCAAATGAAGGAAAGAAGAATTAAAACATTGTACTATAGCTTGACCCAACCGCAAACACAGATGAAAATCTCTGTCACAGTAACACCTTTAGTAATCAAAAACACTCCTAGTTTGTCAAACTGTGCCCAGGGATGTGGAATTCTCGTAGCCCACGCCCAAGACATTTTTTTTTTTTTAGGTCTATGTCAACAAGTTTCATGCATATTTCGTCCTTTGGCTGACATTTTACAGTACCACATTATGGATCAGGGAAAGGCATAGTCTGCAACAAAAGTAATATTTGTGTCCATGTGCTAATGCTGTTCAAACTTGCATTTATTGTTCATTAATGCAAAGGCTTTATTATTAGGGTGAGCACTCTAAGTAAATGTTGTAAGCTCAGACTGCACTACTGACAGTGGTTAGAATATAAAAATGTATACACACTTTTTCAATATTTAGCAATGTGAGGCTATGTATACTGCTCTCAGAATGCTCTCCAATTAGGTGCAAATATTTGCAGAAGCTTGATAGCAAGACTGATAATTCTTTGCTTTCAAAATAAAATGTTCACAAAAAATAAAAGGCAAAAATATTTAGATAAACTACTGGAATAAGGTAGGTACCATTTCTTTGCAACATAGAAATAAACAAGCATTGGTAAAGCCAATGAAATTATTGGTCAGCCTTTTGGCTTTGTCAATGCACAACTTGTTTTGGCAATATTTGAGTGAAACCTCATTGGTGTGGGAGCTGCGGGGCCCTCACCATTATACCAAACAGTGGCAAAAGCAGAAATCGTTGTGGTCTCAAAAGTCACACATTGCACAGTAGTTCCTGGCACTGGATAAAACAACTGTGTGTCGATATGCTCCTTGTGAAAGAACAGAATGAAGTCACTCACAGTGAAGCTAGCCAAGAGAGAGAGAGACAACCTTTTACTCAACATAAAAGGTCATTGTTAACGCCAGACCCAATTAGGGGCCTAATTATTAAATAAAGTGCACCCATGTCCTTGGAGTATGTGCACATATACAACTTTAGTGAATTCACAAGACTATAGAAGTAGGCCAAGAAATAGTACTCCTAGAAAATATTTGTGAACTGTATTTAAGCATAAGCAAACATGCAGGTGTCTATTTGCTCAAGCGAAAATCTGAGCCATTGCAAGTTCACTCTTCCTCCAGCCACTTTTTTTTTTGTGAGCCAGAACTGTTGTTTATCATTACCTTCAGCCCCAGTATGTAGATCTGTGGAAACGTGGCAACATAAGGGAATTGTTAGTATTCAAAGCCTACTATGGAAGGAGCCCTAACATAATCATAGAGGCTATTTCAGAGCACTTATATAATGACATTGCTGCCATAATTTGTCACTGCATTACATGGCACAAAAGGGACAAGTGGATTTTGTTACAGGACAAGTATATTTAAGAAGCAACCTGCCCCATGAACAAGTAGATATTTCATTAAATTCCACACCCCTTTGTGCCAATCCCTACACCTTGAAACCTATTTTCAAACACCCTGAAAGATTGCACCTATATATTAAAACACATATTAAATCTATACACATTGTATCCTTGAAAAATTATAATACGGAGCACAGTTATTCAATGCACACTATCCTTCTGTATTGACATATACTCATTACTAATGATCAATACCTAAACATAATATAAACACAACATTACTACTTTTCTTTGCTCCTATCCTTTGTGTCCCTGGCAAATGCACTGCATTTAGAATGCATTTTAGCACATTCCACCTTACAATATAATTTATTACTCCAATATTCCCTCCAACTCTGAAGAACATCTGCTTGTGAAGATGGCGGTGTTCCTGTTGCGGCTGATCATCTGTCTTCTTCTTCTTTGGACTCAGGGATGATGGGGCGGGCCCTTCTACCTGGATTCCTGATTAGAAAGAAACTTCACAGTGGGTGTTAATTTATACAAATATATGCCTTCTTACATAATTTCAATGCCACTGTGATGTCTAGTTGATGTGACCTATACATATATCAATTGTTCAGGGAGAAGTATATGGGGCGTTAAGTTGTTGTCAGAACATTGTAATATTTGTGAGTGAAAACAGAGTGATCCATGGGCAATACACTATTTTTGCTTTCTCTCAATTTATTCATTTATTTTGCGCCTATTTTGTCTGTTTTACCTTTAAACAGTCCGTTCAGGCATTGCTGAAAGTTGTTGCTGCTTTTACATCATAATGAACACATGGTCTAACTGTCATCCAAACGTGTGGGTAAATGTGGTAGGCCTGAGCCTGTGGTATAAGTTTTTCCTATATGTATTTTATTTCTAACCAGACACGAGGTGATGAAAACAATAACATTGATCCTATGTAAGCAAACATCCTGAAGACAGGAAATCCAATACACTTCTTGGAGACCCAGGGAAGAATCTAATAATAATAATGTTGCAAAACCTCTAATCATTGATTAACTAAGAAATCAAAAGAAGAACCCAAACAGAAGATAGAAACTTTTAAGGGAGATAAAAACTCGTATTGGTCGAACTGCAAAATATATGCAACCACCTCTAAAGTCTGCAACTCTACTTTTAGAAGGCCTCTTGAAATTCACACCCATTATTATGACAATACTGCGATACTGAGCATTGCTTACTCCATGCATACCGTCCTTTAACATTGAGATCTACTTTATATCTGCACGTTTTATTTATTCTTTTGTATTTTCCTATTACTGGGGCATGTGGTGGCTACCTGTGGTAATCTTATTCCTACAAATCTCTGGTTGTCTCATATTTCGAAGGCTTCACACAGCTGTGCATATCCAAAAACGTATTCCTTACCTCCTCTCACCCATCTGCACATAAACACATACATATTCCTTCACTAAACTACACAACGTGAAACCTGAAACACTGTATTCAATCTCAGCTTCCCCCGTTACCAAATTGTGTGATTCTAGGCAACTTATTTCTCTTGTTCACTTCCACAGACACAAATATATTTCTACACATACATTTTCTTTCTTCTCAATCTCATGTTCGCTGCCAACCACAGGAAGCCCCTTTCCTGCCTGGCTCAACGCCCAGAATCTGTGGTCGGCAAGGAATGCTACTATTGAAGGCAGCCTCAAAAATCTGTTAACCCTTCAACACCATGTAATATCCAGACACGTGTTGTCTTTAATTGTACGCAAAATATAGCTTATTTTAAAATAATATGGCTATTTTTGTAAAGCGCATGTCTACTCAGAATGGTATTGTGGCACAAAATAACAAATCTTTATTGTTCCCCTAACTCAATGGTACTCATTTTATCCAACTTGGAAAGATGAAAGGCTGAGGAGACCTAGCAGCATTTGAAGTGTGACCATGAAGTCAAACCATGGGTATATCTAACGTGCATTCCACATAAAACAGGTGGCTGTGTGTTGTGGCGAGAAATGCATGCAAAAGCGTTCCTGCCCTCTTAGTACCACTTGACTGGATATTCAAGTGGGAGGATCCTTTACCATGGGTGCAAGCACGCCAGAAAGGTGAGATGAGAAGCGTGAGGTGTGACTGTCAAGGAACATAATGTGCTTAATTCAGTGTGTAATGAGTTAAAATAGGAGAGCCTATTTAAAACCGTGCTCAAAAAGACTTAATTAAGAGTCGTGAAGGCAGCTACTTGGAAGCTAGACACAGTATTCACTGGATGCACCGCTCACCAGTTGCGTGGTCTCTAATCGAACCTGTCTCAGTTAAAGTGGGTGTGCTTGGCACGTACCCATATGTTCCTGCTAATCACTTCTCACTGCAGTGCACAAGAGACATACAAAATTAATGTGAGAAAATTAATCATGCAAGAATTTACAATTTCAAAGTACATTTAAAGGCAATGAAAGGGTGAAATTTCATGGTCCTGGGGCACTGCACCAAGGCAGCTTAATTTGAGGGGGTGCTTCTGCAAAATTATGTTAAAAGAGACATGTAAACGACAGAGAAAAATAGCTTTCTGATTTATATGAAAGAAGAACCCTTTTTTATTTTTTAAATTCAATATATAGCCTGGGAGTCTTAGCAAAGTCTTGGCATTTAAAGACACATTTCTGGAGTGAAGAACAAACTCATGTAATGCACATATATTTTAAGTCAATGGAAATACTTTCAAAATGCAACATACACTTTACTGCAATGCTAGGAATGCACACGTTGAAGGAGGGACAACCATTAGTGCTTTGCAATAATGTTTTAGAATAAGGGCAATGCAGAGGAGAGAGAAAAAGACCATTTCAAAGTACCATAAAAAATTAGAGCTTCAACCAAAGATGCTTAGATAGAGGGCTGAAGGAGACCACACAGGCGTCAGTGACCCAAGGGGCCACTGCAGCGGGGTAGTCCATCGAATGGACTAAGGAGCAGATCTTTATACTCTTTTAATGATGAACTATTGATCACAAAAGGACAACATTATCAGGTGCCTCTTACCTATAGGACATGACGCATTTTGGTCACTTCTGGGAAATATTTAAGAAAATAGAAGTGCTACTCACGCAACAAAAACTTTCTCAAAAAGTCACAGCATTTTTTACCATGAATCATAATGAAATTGAGCACCAATTGAACAGGATTTGCGTCACTTCAGGGAGAAAGGCTTATAAGCCAGGTATGAGAGGGAGAGACACTAAATTGCAAATCGAGAGAAGGTGACAGACATTATATCTATTAAAGTACACCGCATGTAGCTGAAAAAGGAGAAGAACAGAGGACACCCATTACAATATGGAGAGAGAAGTCGAAAGGCGTTGGCTACTGCCAGGCCTGAGATAGGAAACCACAATGCGATGTGATGAAGGAAAGTAGCTTCCCTTTTGGAAGCACGCAGTTGAAAAAAGACACTGTTAAAAGTAAATGCGATAAGATGTCTCCCATTCCTTGCAGAAATAAACGTTCAAACAATACAATTTACACCAAACAAGTAATCAAAATTCAAAACAAATGTGAGCTGCCAGACGCAGTCCCATAAACACATATTTGTGGCACAAAGTGGGAGGCGCCAGACACAACCTCCTGTCACCAAGTACATACTTCAAAATATAAATGTGAGGAAATATTTAAACAATTCGGGGTATATTGTTGTGCACTACGTGGTCAGTTATCTGAAAATGACTTGTGCTAATTAAATGTGGTGCTGCGCCACAGGGGTCAGACAGGGGCTGTTGGGGGGGGCAAGGGGCAACTATATAATACTATTTATTCACAAAAAGGCAACAGCTTTCATATATAAAAACAGTTACAATTTTAATTATTAATGATCTCACTAAATACATAAAAGGTCGTTGCGCCAGGCACAGATGCTTAAAAAGACAACCACAATGCATGCTAAAAAGGCCGCAATAAAAAGATATTTGACCCTAAAATATTCGCACTTCAATTATACAAAATGTGAAGCATATTATGTACACATCTATCTATATATATAAACCCACAGCGCTATTTGCGCATTCTCCTCTTCTGGCCTAAATGCGTACAGAACGGTGTCTTAAAATAACATAGCAAAAAAAAGGAAAAACATCTTTACATTTCATTTTAACACAGGGAGAGAACAGAAAACCACATTGGAAGGTGTTCTGTTCATAAACCATAATCACACAATACTCATGTTGACTGTCTTTGGAAATAAAAATATATACTGACAGTCCCTCGCAAAAGCTGAGGAAGTCTGATAACTGTTTATCATAAATGCTCATGTGCCAGTCACAAGACGTAGAGTGGCACATCTTATCCGGGACTTGGAACCGCTCCTGAGCCCGCAAAAAGTGGAGGTTTGCATCATGCAAACTCCTTGCCTTGCTGCACAGGCGTAAACTCTATCTCCATTGCACAAAATATATCTATATAATAGTAAAAGAAAAACATAATGTAAGCCCTAAAAAAAACAATGCTTAAGCTAGCGAAAATATAATATCTAATAAATCATCCCGGGGAAACCACTTCTAATTCACTCTAAACAGGAGATATCCGTAAGCCCGTTAGCTAGGCGGGTCCGGTAATCAACCTCTTCCCTATTAGTATTAAAATAGGGGCCCCTAGAGAAGCACAAAAAAACACATAGATAATCACTGAAAGTTGCCAAACGCAACCTTCCCTTCCCTGTCAGGTCCTTGTGACTTAGACAGAGGCCCTCCCTTAGCTATATGTAGAGAGGCACGGTAACAACTTATAATAATAAATAGATAACCACTGAAAGACGCCAAACACAATCTTCCCTTCCCTGTCAAGTCCTTAGACAGAGGCCCTCCCCTAGCTATATGTAGAGAGGCACAGCAACAACTTATAATAATGAATAGATAACTACTGGAAGACGCCAAACACAATCTTCCCTTCCCTGTCAAGTCCTTGTGACTTACACAGAGGCCCTCCCCTTGCTATATGTAGAGAGGCACAGTAACAACTTTATAATAATGAATAGATAACTACTGGAAGACGCCAAATGCAATCTTCCCTTCCCTGTCAAGTCCTTGTGACTTAGACAGAGGCCCTCCCCATGCTATATGTAGAGAGGCACAGTAACAACTTATAATAATGAATAGATAACTACTGGAAGACGCCAAACGCAATCTTCCCTTCCCTGTCAAGTCCTTAGACAGAGACCCTCCCCTAGCTATATGTAGAGAGGCACGGTAACACGTTATAACAATAATAAAAAATGAGCACTGAAAGATGCCAGACGCAGTCTTCCCTCTGGCTCTACGAAAGGCACAGTAATAACGTACATCTATTTATAGCAAGAAAAACACGTAAATCAAATGACTTCCTAAATTCACTCTATGTCTCAGAATACCATTTCGCACACAAGCTTCCTCAGCTTTAGAATGTCCTTTGGCGAGACCAGCCAGACAGCGAAGAAAATTGAAAGGAAGAAGGTACGCAGATGTCTCACAAGCGCTCCCCTCACACTGTGACCAAAACAAGACACAAACACTTCAGGCAGTCAACATAAACTTACCCGAGCGTTGTTCTCTGTGGTTCAGTCGAAAGGAGTCACAAGTGTTTAATCTGCTTCCTCTCTGTCCCAGCTGTCTCCTGTCTGCCGGTACTGCCAATCCGAGTCACTGCACCAACTGTTGGAGGGAGATTTTCTAAGGGTCAAGAGGGCAGGGGGCTGAGCCCAGGGCTCAGGGAACCTTCACCGTATGATCGAGGGAGTGAGTTAGGGACAAAAGGGGCACCTTAATTTGAGCCGGGGTGTCTGGGAACGCTCGCTCTAAAAATGAAGGAAACAGATATGTGAGCCATGGAAACCGAGGCTGAAAGCCTAACAGCCCTATTAAGAAGATGCAACTTCAAGAAACTTCAAGAAAAAGGCATAAAAATACAAAATACAAATATAGTGACCTTGCATGAATCAGAAGGCATTGAACTCGTTTGGAGAGAGACACTTCAGAAAACCTCAAAGACACATTTATAAATGCATTATGAAAAACAAAACTTAAATCAAGGAAAATGTTCTCAGAATGCAAAACACACTTGATCTAAAATACTGAGAATACTCACGTACCTACCTAAAACCTAAAAGAAAGCAGCATTGCATATGTAATATAAGTATGAAATGCTCAATAAGAAAACACCAATTTAGGAACAAAATAGCATAGAAAAATAGCATACATAGCATATACAGCAAATATATTGGCAAGTTAAATTGTATCTTAAAAACAAAAAACAAGAGCTCTTGGGGAGCACCCACACCCGCCTGCCATCTACTAACAGACAGGTGGGGTAGTCCGCCGATGACTGTATGATCTCCCTTTTTATACATTTTAAGGCTATGAGAAGCGCCTACAGTAACGTCATCTCACGCCACTTCTACCCGCGTCACTTAGTGCATGGTTTGCACATTTTATCAGACGTGTCGTGCCTATCCCACTAAATGCGGAAAGTAGACTAGGTGACAGGTTATATTCTCAGGCCAAGCGCTTGTCGTAAATTGCATAGGGCAAGCAGAAAATATGTAATGCAAAGGAATAAAATATACATATATGGATATGTGTCTTGGTTATTCATCACCCCACCTTGATGCGGCTGCGGTGGGAACTTCTCTATTTCTCATGTACAGACCCAGGATGTGATGTGCTATATGTCGACAGAATAGAGAGACAGTGAACTCTGCGCCAGTGAACTTTGCACACGGGTAGGGTGGGGGCACTTTAGTTTGAAGCAAGAGGCCTCGCTGAGAGAGGCTGGCAGTGATTTTGGTCAGGCAAACCTAGGGCCTGCTGTTCAGTAAAGATGGGTGCAGGACTTTGGTCAACTTAACAGAAGGCCTACAAATGGGGCTGGCAGGGCCTACGCAGGGGTTCATGCTTTGCTGAGTGACAAGGATGGCTCAGGGTATTTGTTATATAGTAACACAGGACCCTCCGGTCAATTTAACACGGGTTACAAATTAGGCTGGCAGGGCAAGGACAAGGGTCTCATACCTCAGGTGTGGACAGAACGGGCCTGGGGCACCCTATGATATAAAATAGACCCTCTCTCAAATGCAAGTCGTTTACGGATGGAGGAAAAATGGGCTAGCTCCATATTATGTCCACAGGTAGGTTAAGGGTACCAACATGCAGTATACCAGCAGGAAAATCGCCCATTTGACTCACTTGGCTCTTATTCAGGCTGTGATAGCCCTTGTACTATCGCGTCTCGACTTCTCCAACTCCATCTAACTCGGTCTGCCTATGTTCCTACTTAAACGCCTACAAATAGTACAGAACCAGGCAGTGAGATTAATATTCAAACAACCGAAATGGCAATCGGCCAGCCCCCTGCTAGCCAAGTTGCACTGGCTACCTATCGCCCAACGTGCAGCTTTCAAGACCGGATGCTTGATCTTCAAGGCCTTGTATTGCAGGAGCCCCAAATTTATTAGTCAGTTGATGGTAAAACATGTCCCACGCCGTAATCTATGGTCTGCCCATCTTAGACTACTAACTATTCCGGTCATCAAACTCAAACGCCAGGGAGGGTGTAGGTTCTCGTACCTCGCCCCGAGTTTCTGGAACTCTTTACCAATGGACATCAGGAAGCAGAATAACCTGATGGGGTTTAGAAAGGCTCTCAAGACCTGGCTGTTTGTGCAAACCTACGCCTAGCTCGTCTCACTGTGACACACTTATCGATCAGCGGCATGAAACCTTACGGTGACCGTGCGCTTTACAAGCTCCTATTAACATAACATAACATAACATAACATAACATAACATAACATAACATAACATAACATAACATAACATACCATAACATACCATAACATAACATTTAAGAGCATGCATTTACCAAGCAGTTTGTCAGAGTGAAAGGTTCCAGGTGGGAGTCCAAGGCTGGCTTTAGCACTGGTGACGCCTGGTGCTACAATGATTTTTGCCGCCCCCCCAATTACCTTCTTCTCCGTGGATTCCGTCCCTACCACCCTCTAACAGTGCCCCTCATCTCTCCAGACCCTCTCTCTCAAATGCATTACATTTGTTTTACAGCCCTACTCAAACCAGTGTAAGGTGTCAGAGCTTTACTAATGCAACTTTATTTCTACCCAAACAAAGCTTTTTTTTTAGCAACTTTAGGATAATAAAAGACTGGGGAAAAACATAAAGTTCTAACATATACCATGCAGTTTGCATGCAGCTCTTTGATGACAGTTTATAGGTCAATGTGCTAAATTATGATTTTAACCTATGAAATGCAAGTAAAAAAAAATCTCTGTGACTAAAAGCAGTAGCCCATTGAGCTAGCCACATATAATACAGTTCTGTGATCTGAATGGTAAGCTTCCTTTGCAGTAGGCATATTAAACCTCTGCACTACTTTATGGTAAGTTAAAACTGCCACTAGACTAAAGATCTCTCTCCAGCATAAACATTCATCATCAGAGTTATCTTGATATTTTTATTGTTGCACGCATGTCTGGTTAGCCGTCCGTCTTATGCCAGCCAAAGAGACATGCAGGCTTCTACAACCCAGCTGTATTCCACAGCTGAGTGTAGAAACAGCACAGACTCTCTGTGCCTGAGCGAGCGTCAAACCAGCCCCCTCAGGCCACTCCCCACGCTTGTTGCACATTCTAAGATTCATTACTTCAATCCATGGTGATTATTTCTGACATTTTTATTGGTATATCATTAAAATAAATATTTATGTCTTCATTGTTTCAAAATAAAGCACATTCACTTTCATCATCATCATACGTTGCTTCCTCCAGACCCCAATGCATTTCAGCCATACTGCAAGCCATTCTTCAGGAGAGAATTAATGCATGATCTGGAATTAAAGAAAATGGTACAGTGTAAATCAACCCAATTCTAACTCAGTTATTAAGGGGCCGATTACGATGTCGGGCAGAAAGCCTCCTCCTGACAGTCGTAGCCTCCTAGACCGTGTTGCAACCCTTCAGACCGACTCGGTCTGTTTACAATCCGACCAACCGGTTACGACGGTCGAGATCAGTTTGTAAACCGCACGGTCTTTCCGAATCGGTTCCGACCTGCTCTTGGAGAATTCATGTCGGTCGGAGCTGCATCGTACAGCTTTACAGACTGCATTTTCGACCGAGCGATTAAGATGTTGGTTTTCCAACAGTCTTTCTGAGTCGGCCTGTCTGACACAAAAAGGCTGTCAGAAAGTGACTTTTGGGGCACTAGCAGGGCCCTCTTCATCCTGCGGCCTCTGGTTGAGGGCCAAGGGGGTACCTAAGGGACCCCCTGTAAAACCGTGCACTGTGAGGCAGGCACCATGGGGCGCCTGTCACAGGGTGCAGAGTTTTCCACACACCTCCCATTTCCCCATAGGAGCCTGTGTTGTCGGGCCGAAAACGGGCTCCCGTAGGAGTCAATGGGAATCTGACTGAACAGTGTTCGGTCGCATCGTAATCGATCGGGAGGAACCGCCGACCGCAATTCGTCCGGTCCCGATTCCGAGCCAGTGTCGGGAGGATGAAACTCAACCGACATTGTGATGAGGCCCTTAGTATTAAAATGCACATAATTCTCTAAGAAAACATACTTGTCTATGGAAACATAGTGCATTTAGTAACTTCAAACAAAACCACTGTTCTCTGGAGAACCCGGTGGGTTATCGAACAGCTGATATTACATGTTAATTAAGTTGAAAGACAGTCCTACAGAGGAAATGTGAATATTATAGGCCTGTGCTGAGCCCCATTCATAGGTCCGGAAACCACCATCACCCTAACACCAGAAATGGCAAAGCAGCGTAATAGGCAAAACAACTATGAAAAACTATGTTATGAATATGGCGCTAGGAGTGTCAATAACAGCTCAAGCATAACAACCCAATCAAATGTATGTTGATTAAAATAAAGCAGGCATGCGTGGCTCCGGCCACTGCTACTCAGTTATACAGTATCTGGCCCGTGCCGAGGGGTGTGTCAGTACAATGCTGGTTCTCAAATCTTGCAACTAAAATGTCTCCGGCATCTCTTCGACCCTCTTGTGCAGAAGATGTCTCCAATTTAGCTCTCGCCATTTAGTTTGCACGGTCCTTGTAGCTCCTTGGCAGGGCACATGCTCAAAATGACCTCACTCTAGCAGGGTTTGCTCCGGCCAGGGGTCAGCTGGTCTTCTCGCATCAGGAATTAAGTTTCCTGTTCTTTCAGTGTGGGTCATAACAGCCGTTTGGTTGTTCCCAGCCATGTCGGAAAATGGCAAGCACGAGAATCCTTTTCCATGTCAAACACTCTTCACTGAGTTAACACAGCTTTTTCTGCAGAAGTCCAGACAAATACACCTTGAGAGGTCAGTGCCGATCTACATCTTGGAGCATGGGTGAGAAGCTGTGGACAAAGTAATGGGATTGCCAAATTAAAAATCGCAACCACAGCCAACCTAAGTGTAGAGTATATTTTCTGACTCACTGACATTCACAGGGGAAGAGAAGAGCAGGCACCAATGGGTGTGGACTCCCATGGAGACTTGGTGAGAATGTCTGTGTGATTTCCACACAGTCCAGGCTACAAAAGGAAAGGACACGCATGAACTCTAGATCCGGACTGGGCCTCAACCAATGCAGATTGCACGTGTAAACTACCTCTAGGCTGTTCTGGAATCCAATTTGTTGGTGATCAAACAGGTTAGGTGAGTTTTGTGTTGTGTAGGATTGTGGGAGGAAAGTATATTTCCTCCTTAAACCAGACAAAGGATAAACCGCTATGGGCTCTTGCAGCATTGGGAGCTGCCCCAACAAGTAAGCCAGAATGACCCAAAGAGGTGGCCGATGGAGCACTGTGATGACCCAGAGCAATGACAACTCAAAAGACCGATCTGAGACAGCAATGTTTGACAAAGGATGACAAAACATCTCAGGCCGCATTAATTAACAAAACGTTGCATGGGAATACAAAATTTAACAAGTTTCTTGATCAGTTAATAATAAAGAATTACATCGATTAAGAGTTGTAATGACCCAATACAGGGTAAGCTAGGCAGAAGAATACATTATCATCCTGCCGCCCCGTGCCCATTTGTGAGCTCCTGGTTCAACTCCTCCCAAGATCCTCACTACATTTCTCAAGCAAATCTGGGCCCCACTGAGATGGCCCACCAGAGTCTTCATTTCCCCGGCTCCCTCTAAAGGAAGAGCAAGGCCAGCTCCAATGAGAACACAGTTAGTCATGCCAGAGACATCTCTTTGAGGACTCCTTGGCACCTGACAGAGAGATGGGCAATCCGGCTGTAACTTGTCCCACTGATGCAGACTGCATCTCTCCCCACGTCAAAGGGACAGTAGAATAGAGCACATAGGTAAATGGAAGTCCGGGAACAACTGTGACAGCACCCATACTCCTTGAAGGATTAAGTTGAATAGCCCACCTTGTGGTCCAAATGAAGCGCCAGTTGTATGAACTCTTTAATGTGAAATGCCAAGGTGACTCAGAGAATCACTGTCAACCATAAGCCCACCCCGTCATAGGCAAGACATGGTCCACCTACCATTTGGACTCTCCCAAACTGATGCAATGTATTGAGCGGCAAAAGAAAATGAATGCACAAAGTAGTAATTGCCTTCCTTTGATGGGTGTGCTGCCTCCAAGTAAAAAAATCTCACCCATCTAGGGTAACAGTGTGGAATGGACTTCAGGCACCATGTATTAATTAACAAATAAAATGTTGTGGACAAACTGTTTACATCCACCAAATTACCTTTGCATTGTGGTTCAAGTGAACGATTCATCCACCACTCTCCACTCTAACAAAAAAAATTCTTCTGGTGGAAACATCAGAAGGATTTTCATTTAGATTTTTTTGTCACCGTGAAGTGTAGTGCTCTGATCCCACAGTGACAAAAGTGGAAGCAGTCGGCGTCATAAGGCGAAGACTGCTTTCACTTTTATCGGTGCTTGGTAGATGTTGTCGCTATCTGATCAGAAATCTTATATAAAGTGCCCATGCAGGATGGAACATGGTGTTAACCGCAAGAACATATGAGGCACTGTGTCCCTACAGATAACAGTTTGATAGCAAATAAATCAGCGTACTCAAATAAATAAGCCTCAAGTCAAGAAGAATCAATCGAGTCCAGTAAGTTTAGGGACCATGAAGGTTTATTAAATAAATAAAGTGCAATTCAGAAGGCAAAAATAATATTTAGTCAAAAGGCACGGTAAATCAATATAGGGAATTGTAATTGTATTGTAATTGCATTTATGTAGCGCTTACTACCCCTAACGATGCGTCAAAGTGCTTTTTAGGCGAGTAGCACGCTACTCCTGGACCCATAGAGGATTAGTGTTGAATTAGTATAGTGAAACATGCAATTAAATTTTAAGTGGTGGATAGGTTAGTCAGTTATTTGGATTCGGAAGGATAGCAGAAGGATAAAAGAGGGGAAAAAAATGTTTGTATTTATATAGCGCTTGTTACTCCTGATGGGGTGTTGAAGCATGCTACTCCGGAAACCCATAAAGGATTAGTGCTGAATTAGTATGGTGAAATATGAAAGTAATTTGAGTGGTTGATATTAGTCAGTTATTTGGAGTGAGAAGGGTAGCGGAGGGATAAAAGGGAAGAAAGGTTTGCATTCATGTAGCAACTGTTACCCCGGATGGGTGTTGAAGCGCTTTTCTGGCGAGTAGGAAGCTTCTCCGGAACCCATAAAGGATTAGTGTTGAAAATTAGTATAGTGAAGTATGAAATAATTTGAGTGGTGGATATGTTATTCAGTTATTTGGATAGAGAAGGGTAGGTTGCGGGATAGAAGAGGGAAAGAGGTTTGTATTTATATAGCGCTTGCTACCCCTTGATGGGGTTTTGAAGTGCTTTATTGGCGATTAACACGCTACTCTGGAACCCATAAGGATTACTGTTGAATTAGTATGGTGAAACATGAAACTAATTTGAGTGGTGGATATGTTAGTCAGTTATTTAGATTGAGAAGGGTTGGGGAGGGGTAGAAAAGGGAAAAAGGTTTGCATTTATATGGAGCTGGACACCCTGATGGGGTGTTGAAACGCTTCATTGGCAAGTAGCACGCTACTCTGGAACCCATAAAGGATTAGTGGTGAATTAGTATAGTGGAATATGGAACTTGAGAAGTGAACATATTAGTCTGTTATTATGATTGAAAAGGATAGTGGAGGGACAGAAGAGTGATTTCTTTTTTTTTTTAGGTCATAGCAGTAGGAGGAGGCTTTTGGATGAGTAAAAAGGGGTTTTGGAGGGGAAGAGTCAGAGGGAAGAGTTTAGAAAGGTTTGTTGTGGGGGATCGGTATAGTAAAAGGAGGTGTCAGATGATGCAAGGAGGGGTAGAGTAGGTGAGAGTCTAGAAAGGGTTATTTTGGGGATCATAGTAGTGGTATGGGGTTTGGGATAAATGAGAGAGTGGATGTAGAGGATATATTGATAGATCTATAGGGTGGGAGATAGGGTAGTGCATTGGAAAGAGTAGTAGAAAGAAGTTTGAGATGAGTCAGAAGGTTGGGCCAGAGGATATATTGAGAGAAGTATAGGCTGAGAAATAGGGTAGTGCATTTGAAATGCTAAATTAGAAGAAAGTGATAAATATATAGATCCATAAGTACATTGAAAGTATATAGATGCATAAAGGAGGTAAGTATAGATAGATTAAAGATATTGATAGAGGTACAGAATGAGAAATAGGGTTGTGCATTGGAAATGCATTTTCAGGAGAAAAGTAACAGACACACAGATCCAAGTACATGGAAGGTACATAGATGCACAATGAAAGTAAGTACATTTAGACCAAAGATGATTTTTATTTATTTATTTATTTATTTACAACAACATAATTGTTCTACATGTTTATACAAAGCAATACACAAAGGTAGGTACATATCTATAGTGAAAATAAATGCTTATATACAGAGGAATATGCTGTAAATTTATGTTTGCATATGGTGCTTATGTTGGGAAGAGCCAATTCTTGAGTAGTTTTCTGATGATAAGGTGGTTGTCGTGGATCTTATGTTGTGGGGTAAAGAGTTCCATAGTTTGGCTGCTTGAACAGAGAAGGATGTGCCACCCACGGTTTTTTTCTTGTATCTTTGGATTTTGAGGCAAGATGCCCCTTTAGAGCGTAAGTTCCTTTGTTGAATGTGTTTGGGGATTTTATTTCTGATGAAGAGCAGTCCCATTCGATGTATTGCTTTGTGGGTGATACAAAGTAGCTTGAACGTGGATCTTCTGGCAACCGGTCACCAATGCAGGGCTTTCAAGGCAGGTGAGATGTGGTCTCGCGGTTTGATATGCAAGAGTAGTC
Source organism: Triturus cristatus (assembly GCF_964204655.1). Lineage (NCBI taxonomy): Eukaryota > Metazoa > Chordata > Amphibia > Caudata > Salamandridae > Triturus > Triturus cristatus. The sequence goes on from NC_140583.1 coordinate 758,639,625, forward strand.
TGGCAGCAGAGTTCTGAATCCGTTGTAGTCTTTTCATGGTCGTTAAAGGTGATCCGTGGTAGAGGCTATTGGCGTAATCAAGTTTAGACAGAAAAAGGGAGATGGTAGCTTGGACCTTGTGTGGAAATCCCAAATGAGGGAAAATTCATCGCAGTGTTTTTATTGTGACAAAGCTTGATCTTGCTAGTTTGTCCACTTGGGCATTCATCGACAGCTTGGAGTCCATGGTCATTCCGAGGTTTCTTACTTCCTTCAATACTTTAGGTGGTGATCCCAGTTCATCAGGCCAGGCGGCAAGCAGGTCATAATGTTTCCAATCGCCACACGTGAGTATTTCCGTTTTTAAAGCATTCAATTTGAGATGGCTCCAAATCATTCACTGATCCACGGCTCTGATACATCTGAAAATTGGGGGATTTTTCAATGTCTTTGGGGCATTCCAGTTTAAGGAGTATTTGCGTGTCATCTGCATAGTTATGGCACGTGAGGTGAAATTGATTGATCTGTACCGGTAATGACTTCATGTAAATGTTGAAAAGCATTGGCAAGATGATAGAACCTTGAGGGACCCCTGCTTTTGTGGAGTATGGTTGGACGAGAAAGGTGGGGTATGGAGGACATTAGTTCTGTTTTGAAGGTAGGAGGTGATCCAGTCTAGAGCAGTTCCCTCCATGCCGGCTTCATAGAGTCTTTTTTTAAGAGTGTCATGGTCAACCGTGTCAAAGGCAGCCGAGAGGTCCAAGAGGAGTAGCGCAGCAACCCTGCTGCGGTTAACTGTATTCTTCAGGTCATTCCAGATGGCAAGGAGGGCAGATTCAGTGCCTCTTCCCAGATGGAATCCTGTTTGGAAGTCTGAGAGTATGTCATTCTCTTCAATGAATTGTGACATCTGGGTGAATGCTGCTCTTTCTATCAGTTTGCCCAGGAAAGATCCATTTGTAATGGGTCTGTAGTTGTGTTGGTTCAGTGGGTCCACGTATGTTTTCTTCAGTAAAGGGGGAATGTGTGATTATTTGAGTTCTTCTGGAAATATTCCGGTAGTTAAGGAATCATTGATGATTCTTCTTACTGGAGTGGCAGCAGAGGTTGTTAAAAGAATTGTCTTGAAAGTTTGTGGTGGACAGGGGTCAGAAGGGCTGCCGGCAGGCCTGCTTGCTTTGACCAGGTCCATAAATTTATTGTGTGAGATGTGTTGGAAGGAACGGAAAGGCTGGGTTACAGTATTCTTGGATTGTTGTTTTGTACAAGGGTTAGTGCTGGTGCTTTGTTTCTGTTTTAAGTACGAGTCCAATGTGTTTACTTTTTCTGTGTAATGATTTGCCAGTTTGTCTGTGAAATCTTGAGTAACAGGATGAGTTCCTTCTAGGCAATTTGGTTTGCAAAATTCATTGAGTATTTTATAGAATTCTTTATTTGCACATTTAGCATTTTGAATTCTGTCTGAATAGTACCTTTTCTTAGCTTTTTTGATAGCTGACTTGTATAATCTGTTAATTTTTTGTAGGTGAAGTTTGTCTTGTTTGGCGTTTGTTTTGAGCCAGGTGCGTTGCAGCTTTCTAATTTGTTGTTTTATGTATTTTATTTCTATGTTTCTCCAAGGCGCTTTTTTCTTTTGTGCTGTTGTGTGGTTTTGAGTGGTATCAGGATGTCAACAGCTTCCTGTAGCCACTCATATAGATTTTGAACCGAAGTTATTGTTTCCAGATTTGTACTTAATGTTAGTTGTGTTTCTAAGTGTTCCAAATTGAGTTTGTTCCATGGCCGATAGGTGGATGGATGTAAGCTAGTTTTAGGTGAGTCCCTTAGTGTTGTTTTATGTTGGAAAGCAAGCAAGTGGTGGTATGACCATGTGACTGGAGTTAAAGTTTGAAAGGTAACTGGTTCAGTATTAGCAGAAATGACATCTAGTATATGTCCAGCGATGTGTGTAGGTTTGTGGACAATCTGATGCAGGTTCATTGCGTCTAGACCAGTGATTATTGTTTTTGGATGGGGCATATTGGGTTTGTCAAACCAAATGTTGAGGTCACCCAGAATGCATAAGTTGGAGTGTATTGTTATCAGGTTTGAAACTGTGTCTAGAAGTGCGTCTGGAAATGTCGCCTTGCTAGGTGGAGGTCTGTAAAGGAGCAGGAAGTTATAGGATGAAGACGGTGTAGTATTGCATCTTGTTGGAAGAGCCTCACAATTCTTTATGGAGATGTCAGCAACTTTAGTGGTATGTAATGTTTGCTTGAACACAACAGCTAGACCACCTCCTTTTTTGCCTATACGATTTTGGGAGATCGTTTGATATCCTAGAGGAATGGCTTCATGCAGGACTGGAGCCATATCATCTCCCAACCATAATTAGATGTAGCAAAGAGTCTGAGATGAAGCTCAAATCATAGAGCTAAAATATTCACAGTTCTTAGCAAGAGACAGATTGATGGTGGTCTGCTCTCAAAGTTGGGAAAATCAAACTTGGCTCTCCTCCAAATGTAGTCTTTGTATGGCAAAAAAGAGTGAAAATAAATCGCATTGCCAGCATAAGGTGATCACTTAATTTTACAGATTGATACATCAGAATACAAAATGTAATGCAGCATCATCAAACACCATTCCAACACCATCCCCTAAAATAAAATTAATATAACCCTTTTGACCTAATGTCAATCAGACATGTCAGTGCAAATCTAGTTACACTCGAAACAATTACAAGTTTACATTATGAATAGGCCTACTGTGGTATAGGCAGAAAGAGCCTTGAATTTTGCAAAAGGCTTACTTCAGAATTCTTTGAGAGTGCACATGTTGTCACGTGCGTTGCAAAGAGAAATGAAAGCACACACATATCATGGCTGTGCTAGAATTCAAGATGAAGGTTAAGCCAAGTTCCGGGCTAGTGCAGTGTAGTTGAACACAGGAAATACAGTTTTACAAGGTGCAATGTGTTCACTTAAATGCATCAATGTTCATAACATTAGGCATGCAAATTTAATAAATCAGAATTATTTCTCTCAGTGGCGTAACTCTGCAGCACCCTTAAGCATTGATCAATGCTGGAGATGTACAGCCTGAAACGGCGTCCCCTTCCCAGCTTTACCTTTCCCAAGTTGACCCCTGCTTCGGGTTTGTGACAGGTAGGGCGGTTTCAAAGCCAGGATCCACCCACTAGGCCACCAGAGTTTTATTTGGTTAGGGGGGAGCATCCCTAGAGGCTTGGACTCGTACTCACCCCAAAGGAACAATCAGTCTTTCTGCCCTGCTCCCACCCCACCAAAGGGCAGGAAAGTATTTCTGCCTGCAGGGGAAGATTGAGGGGTTCCTCTACAATCTGACCCTGTGGGAGCAGAAAGCACACTAGACACCAGGCAAAGTAGCAAAAGAAAAAAACTGTTGGATGGGGGCTGCCCATCCAGGACCATTATGTGCCTCCACCCCACCACAGGATGGTCCAGTTTTTCAAACACCTTCCTCCAGGAGCAGATAGCCCATGTGAAACCATCAAAACGAAATTAAAAGAATTTGTGTGATGGTCCACCCTGTCTTGAGGACTGCCTTTGCTCCACCAAAGGGCAAGAAGGTCTTTTTTTGTGCCCCCCCAATCTGACCCCAAGGGGTGCAGAAAGCACACTAGACACCTGGAAAGATAGATAATAAACAAGAGGTTCAGGTGGCCTTTCTAGGCATCAGGCCTGATCCCCAACCACAAAGGGCATAACAGTCTCTCTGCCCCATGAGGAGCAAGCTGGGATTGTTTGCCCGAATATGCCCACATTTACCCAGGGAAGAAGAAAGCCCACTAGGTACCAGGGAAGTGCAATTAAAAAATAGTGCGGGATGAGAGCGACCCACACTAGCTTCCGCAAAACAGTATCCCACTTCTGTGACTGGGCAGATGACCTGAGAGAAGAACCGACCAAACTAGGTTCCTTGTGAAGACCACATTGAACTTCTATAATCATGGTTTTCATTCATTCATGTTGCAGCCAATCAGCCAACCCTCACAAGTGGGTACCATTTTATTGAGAAAAGGGTGCGGGAAAGCTGGGTTGTAGCAGATCTGTAATGCCCACAGATTCCAGAACTTTCCCTCACAGAAATTTGAGAAAAATAAGTGATTTTAGTCAAAGGTTTTTGGTTTGCGGGGCATTGTGGATAAGAAAACCTAGTGGAATCCACGCATTTTACACCACTCTGGACTACTCTCGACTACCCTGGGTGTCTAGTTTTCAGAAATGTCTGGGTGGTAGGCGAGCCAGAATGGGTCCATATGCAAGGCAAAAGATTTTGATGTCTCATGTTGCGTTTTGGTACTTTTCCTGATGCAGGCAATAGGCCACTCCACTCATATAGGGTACCGTTTTTATCCAGAGAAGTGTAGGAAAACAGAATAATAGAACATTTGTTAATATCAATAAAATGTATCTTTATTTTTCACTTATAAATCTAAGCCAGTGTGCAAGAAGGAACATATTTTGCAATATGCCCTCTGAATTCAGAGACTTACAAAGATTATAACTAATATTCCCAAACTCAATAATTTGGGCACATTAAAAAAATGCAGAAGTTTCCTTCATACTTATACTTCATTTGTTAGGTATTACCTTGTGAATTGCTGAATGATCGGTACACAATGAAATAACATGAGCTGCAGTTTATTTATTGGCTCTGGCTATTGCTTGTTTTTGGTCCATCAAAAAACTCTCTACATTTCTGTGACCAGAAGGGTGTAACAAATGTAATTCGGCCACTCGGGCAAAAAATGACAAATGGAAAATTAGTCATCCATTGTAATTTTTCCTATTTTTCACATTACTTTTCTAATTTCAACAATTAGTTTCCTTAAATAAATCATAAGTGATCTACACAAAAGACCCCTTGCTGAATTACAAATCTTGTCTATGTTTCAGATATATATAGCTCTCTGGCCTCACACGTGTGTTTTGTTTGTAGGCAGAAACCACAAAATAAGGAAAACTTGCTGAGTACTCAGAAAAATATACCAAGTGTGATTAAAAAAATGATCTGTTTACATCTCTGCTTGTTCCTGAATGATGAAGATGGTGAACAGCACCTGTTTCCCATTTTTCCGAAAAACAAACGTTTTCTATATGTTAGCAGTTTTATCGGTTTTCTTCAGGGAAATCCACAAACCCTGGGTACATTTAGAATCCCCACCATGTACGAACAAAAGACAAAAGACTCAGGAATGAGTGGAAATAGTCTCAGCAGCAATGTGCCTAAGGAATTTAAACATTCTTCTCCACTTAACTGATTCATGATGTGCCTTAACAGAGGACACACCCTTCCAAACATTCCTGGGTATTATATGCGATCATGTTATGACTACATCAGGAAATAACCTTGTCAACCAGGATAATTCCACAATCAATAAAGAAATCAAATCATGCCTCCTCTTCTGGGCCAAGTCATTACCCCCAATATGCAAAATCACCAAAGCAGGCAGCACAAGCCCTCTCACCCGAGCCCCATCCCCTACAAGTCTCATCCTCTCCATGCAGATAACTCATATGTCACTCCATCTAATTTTGAAATGCTTATAAGATTGCTTATCAAACCCACCCATGAAAATATCCACTTGGGCGCACCGTATGCAGGAGTGCTAAATTACTAGGACTTCTGGAAAAGAGATTGCACCTAGTGCACCAGAGATAAGGGGGAAAGCTAAAGAAACAACCATCAGAAACTGTATTCCCTTTTAGAGGGATAGAGTTAGACCTGACAGCCTTGATAACCAGCAGATTGGACTACGGCAATGCCCTATACGCCGGTATCAACAGAACGTTACTACACAGACTCCAAACCATCCAGAACGCCACCACCAGACTCGTCCTCGGGACGCCACTCCACGAACACATGACCCAACACCTACGAGACCTCCACTGGCTCCCCGCCAAAAAGAGAGTCACCTTCAAACTCCTCACCTACGCCTACAAATCCCTCAACAACATCAGACCCAAATACCTCAACAAGAGAATATCCTTCCACATACCCAAGATGAACCTCCGCTCCGTCGACCTTGCCCTGGCCGAGGTCCCTCGCATCTGCAGAAACAGAACAGGTGGGAAAGCCTTCTCCTACATCGCAGCCAAGACCTGGAATGAGCTCTCCATGAACATCAGATGCTCCCCGACCCTGCACACATTCAGGAAGGACCTCAAGACCTGGCTCTTCGACTGATCCGGAGCTGCCCCACCGCCCCCCCCCCCCCCAGTGCCTTGAGACCCTCACGGGTGAGTAGCGCGCTTTATAAACCCCCTGATTGATTGATTGATTGATTGATTGTCTTCCCCAAACATTTTGCCTTCTCCCTTCCTGTTTGCCGAAATTAGTTTTTGTTGGCAATTGGACTCTGTGCACTTTACCGCTGCTAACAGGTGGTAAAGTGCTGGTGCTCTTCCTCTAAAACATGGTACAATTGGCTTATACCTGATTGGTACATTTATTTACTTGCAAATCCCTCATCTATGGCACTATGGGTACTCAGGCCATTGCAACCTATAGTGCTATTTTAAAATGGCAATGAAACCTGGCAAAATAAGCCTTTTGCCAGGCCTGAAACTTCCTTTATAATACATATAAGCCTCCCCTAAATAGCCATGGGGCAGGGTGCATTGTATGTAAAAAGTAGGGCATGTGTTTAATAAGTTTTATATGGTTTAGTAGTGAAAAATTCCTAAATTTGTTTTTCACTACTGGAGGCCTACCTCAGTTATAGAATTACATTGGTTTACCTTATTACATTTAATTAGAGCTAACCTTTGATTCAGAGCTGGTAGAAATGTCATGTTTGGACTCATATAAAATGTACTTTAAAATCCCCTTGAATTGTAAAGTTGGATTTTAGATTACAATTTTGAAAATGGCACTTTTAGAAAGTTTTCAAAAAAGGGGCACTCATCTCGTGCTCCACACTGACGCACTGCAGAAAGTGGGAACTACTCCGTCCAATTATGTCCATTTCATCCAAGTACTCCACAGTAAACCAATATGATCAATATGTATTCCATTCCTTGTTGCTCCAATATACTTTTTTCTTTCATCACACCGGAGACAGTCTAATTAAATCTGCAGTCTTTATTTGAACACTTCTAATACCAGCTGCATGTCACTCCAGACTTTTAACACCGGTACGTGCAGATTAATTGCAATATGAAGTAGGTACATCGTTTAGGTACCCAATGCATTTCGTGCCTCCTTAGGCTCTTCGTCAGGGGTTTCTACAACAAATGAAATAAACAGCTTTGCTGACCCAGTGATTGTGAAAAGTGCCTAAAGTCCAAAACTATGAATTAACCGTAACCCACAGCCCCATTACATACCATACCCCTACCCTCGCCCAATGAGATTGCTGTGCTACTGATAAATTAAACCATCCTGCTCCAACCCTTCAGACACTCAAAACATACTCCCAATACCTTGATTTATAATGCTACCCACTGCACCAAAAACTTATATTTTTAATCATAATCCTCCCTTGTTCCCACTTCCCCCATCTGCCCTCTCTCCCTCACTGTTAGTTCTTAAACCATGTCCCTCGCTGTTAGTTCTTAAACAAATCACCTCATCCAAACTAACCTCCTTGTGCTGCTCTCCATATACACGCTGCTTCCTCTCAATTCCTAGCTGTTAGTTCATGAATACAGCTGCTTTCACTCTCGTGCTTTTGAGTGGTCCTGATACACGTTCTTAGCCACCAGCACGTGCCTGCCTCCCCCTATAGCTGCACTCGATTTTAAACCAACTCCAAACTGGAAACTCTATCTACCATGGTGCACCTCTCGCCCTCGCTGCACAACCAGCAACCCACCCCCCAACAAGTCTGTGCATCGTTTTCCAACCCTTCAGGACCACAACTGACAACAAACATTGGCAAGACAATATATTATTATTATTATTATTATTATTATTAGTTCGATTTGTAGCGCGCATGGCGTATCAGTCTTGTTTGAGGCATAGGTCTGTCGTCGTTTTATATGTCAGGCTGCAGGAACAGAAAATTCACTGAGAGGGACGCAAATAGTGGCAGTGGGCACTCTGTGTGAACCACAGGATTTTAGACTAGATGTTTTAAGCCACACCCTGAATTACATAAGACACATTTCTTGGAAAGGATTCCTAGTTCTGCGTGTTCAATGACATGTTTCCTGACCAGACCACTACTTACTTACTTACCGGTATTTGTAAAGCACAAACATTTACCCCTAAGGGTGTCAAGGTGCTGGGGCCGTCGGGAAGATTAAGCGAGCCATTGCTCATAGTCACATGGTCACATGGTGCTGTGCACCTGCTGAAAGGTAACCTTGCAGGCCACTGGATAAAATCAAGTGGAGCCATTGAAGGCTGCCACCTTATCAGCGGGCAATCTACAGAAGCTTGCAGCAGTGTTACTCTCAATCCATATCAATGTTGTCACAGGGCCACTTGTCTTTTCCTTAGCTAAAGGGACACTAAGCAGAGGAAGAAAATAAACAGATGCAGCACGTGGCCTCCCACCATGCCCTGAATCTGGAGGTCCAAGAAACAAACAATTGTCCAAGTAATGCAGGACAAATGTGGTCCCAGACCCATTCCAAGACTGTGTTGAACTGTCCAAAGTGATCTCAGGACATCGCATACCCTGGGATATATGGTTCTTCCTCCTGCAGCGTGAGCACGCGCTGAACTATGGCATTTCAAAAGGCAACAGCAGCAAATGTGCCATGTATTTACTACCTGAAAAAATACTTGCCAAGACCACATTGTTTTTGGAATATTTTGATTAAACTTTGATATTACAAAAACGTATGGTGCACCTTTTACAGTCAGTCTATCCAGAATAGGCAGGTCTTGAAGCCACAAGGTCTGGTTTGACAGCAGTGTTAGACAGAGAAATCGCTGTCTCTGGTGTGTGAATGCCCTGCAGTGCTTTGCTAGAGGTAAAGCTGACAATTCGATTGCATTATTCAGTAAGAGAAATAAAACTGTAACTGAAGAACCCCCATTCCTTCCCTCCCACTTCATGCCAGCCAGTCTTCTTTCAAAATTCACCTTGCTGCCAGCACTTCAGTGTCCCTAACCACTTTAGCTCACCACCATATATTCATAAATAGCAGATTCATAAGGTCATTGAGTTAGTTCCAGGAGATCTAGTGTCCGATTTAGCCTCCAGAGGGGATAAGATGGCGTCTCAAGTGTCTGACATTGGTCCTCTGGCATTTCTTCTGCGCAGGGCTATCAGTGTCAGCAGCTCAGCTCGTATCCAAGTGATAACGTCACTCAACCATTTAATGACTTCCGTTGCTATTTTGACCTTCCAGCTCATTTACATTTTCCTTTTAGCAGGTATTGAGGCTCGGCCTATAAATCCAGATTGCTGCCTAGTTGGCTTGGTCCTTTTAATTTATTACAGGAGGCACTACATGGCATCTAGTTAAATCTCACGGTTAGAAACTATCTTAATTCTTGTGTCAATGTCTCCCCAGATTTCCTGAATATGTTGACATTGCCACACCGTGCCCAAGATCACACTTTTGACACAAGCACACCAACATGTCCCGTAACTTCAATGCACCATACAGTCAGAGTGCAACCAGTTCACCAAAAAGAATTGTCTTCGCCGAAGCACGGTGTCTGCCTCACTAGGGACAACCTATAGAAACAAACCTTTCCAATCTGACACTTTTACTTCAGTGCCTCATCACTCCGCTGCAAGTGCAAACCCACTGAAATGCAGACCAGCAGCGCCTTGATTCTGCTTCAATGCTGCCTGTGCAAACAGGTTCACAGCTTCTCTTCTCACTGCACTTGTCTCTTCTGAGGCTGCCTGATGAGGAAGACAGCGTGCTCCTAGGAACTGAGCATTTCCTTTGCTTCTGGTCATTAACTCTTGACCACCGCCCATTGGACACTGCAGCTCACTATTCACTCTGTGCAGCTGACGTTTTGTCCTTGCCCACCCTCCTCAGTCGGCTCCTCCTACCCAGCAGCCATGCTGACACCACTGGCTGGTGGATTTGAGGTTGGGCGGCCCAAGACTATCCCAGTCTCTATCTTTAGATCGGCCTCCTCTGTCAGGACCAGCTCTGCCCTACCACCAGAGTTCTGCTGCATCTCCACGCAGGTTCTTTTCACAACTCGTTGACAACATTTTGTAGTTGGAGACCATGCAAGATGTCGGTGTTTTATTGCATGTTGGGCCCTTAGGTTACAACCACATCCTGATAGGTTCTCTTTGGGTTCCATTCTTCGCTACCTGTAATCACTTCCCAGGTTTTACCAACCACACTGACATCAACATTCCATCGATCATAAATAGGGGTGTGCAAAATTCACGTAATTTGCTTTCGACAAAATTCCGCAAAATTATGCGTGATCACACAAAATGCGAATCCATCATTTAGTGCTATATTTTAGAGTGAAATGCGTCCTTGCATCAATTTTTGATGCAACAATGCATTTCATGCAAAAAAAGGTGCAAACAATTACGCTTGCTCACATTCTCTTGTTCCCATGTGTTGGCTGTAAATTTTGCCACGAATGGGGCTTAAATATGTGAAATGACACAATGGCATAATTTCAGGAATTTCACGTAACATAAGCATATCTCAAAATGTAAAAAAATTACACTGGCGTAATACAAATTTCATCCAGGTCTAATCATCACAATCTCAAGGAATCGACACCCAACACTCTGCAGCATGCTCATTCAGCCCATGCATAGACAGACATCCATATCTGCTTGGGCCCAAAACATAATGGGGTTCAAAGCCCCTTTTCACCTCTAATACCCTTTTGGAATCCTTTCAACAGTTCCCACCAAACTCCTATTGTACACACACAGTCCGATTCTGGTAACAGGATAACTGGAGGCCAAAGTCAGGGATTTTTTTCAATCACCACAGCCTGAAAAATGGATTGTATGTAATAACGTTGACTTTTGAAATGTTGACTAAATTAAAGTCAACTACATTAAAGTCGAGTTGAGGTAATAATGTTTTGTACTTCATTATTACTTATGACAGTTCCAAACAAAATGTTAGCATTTTTAGAATTTTTTGATTACATGCATTCTGTAATATATCTATCTGTAAACTAATAACTCCTTAGTACTCCTTAACACTTGCCATTTCTGAACCCTTAACATGCCAAACTACCCCTTAATGCTTCCTCCGCAGAATACTACAAACCCTTACTACCCCTTAATGCTTCCTCCGCAGAATACTACAAACCCTTCCTACCCCTTAATGCTACCTTTCTCAGAACCCTAAATAACCATGACTCCCCGTAACGCTAACCTTGCTGCATCTAAAAAGCCCCTAACTACATCTTAACAACATCTTAACTCTACTAAACCCTGAACCCTAGCAAACCCTTACTGACACTTAACTTTACCCTTCCCTGAACCCAAACAACCCTTGCCTCCCTTTAATACTACCCTTGACTGAACACTAAAAACCCCATACTACCCCTTAATGTTACTGTTCCTTGAAACCCCAAAACCCCTTGCTTATTACTCAACACTACCCTTCCTTGAACATAAAAATCCATTACTTCCCCTTATTTCTATCCTTCCATAATCCTAAAAAACCTTACTACCCATTAATACTACCTTTTGCTGAACCCTAAAAATAACCCTTACTTCCCTTTTATGCTACCCATACCTGAACCACCAAACTACCCCTTAATGCTATGATCCGGGAACCTTAAAAAACCCAATGATGCCTTAACCCTAGCTTCCCTTAACCTAAAAGCTTCTTTCTTCCCCTTATCGCTACGCTTCCATAAACCCTAAAGGAAATTCCTACAACATTAACACTATCCTTCCTTGAAATCTAAAACCCTTCATTATCCTTTTACACTACCCAGCCGTGAACCCTAGAAACCCCAAACTACCCCTTTTTGCAACCCTTTCTTGAACATAAAACAGCCCTTACTACCCCTTAATCTAACTTTCCCTGAACCCTAAAAGTCCTTAGCTAGACCCTTAATCCTTCAAATCCCTGAAACCTACCGAACCCCTTTCTGTCCTTTAATGCTACCCTTCCCTGACTCCTAATAACCCTCTGCAAGGCTCCAACCCTTTACCCACCTCGCTGTAAATACTGCTTTGTTCTTTGGCAAGAGGATGCCCTCTTTGCCCCGCTTACAATATATTTACCTTTGCTCTATAGGCACAATATTTTCTTATTTTCTTTTTATCAGTAGTCACAACTTTTTTTTCAGTCTTTTTTTTCAGTAGACGTCATTTTCCACCCAACTTTTTTCTGTCTGCCTCCCCTCCATATTTTTACGGAAAACTAGTAAAACCCTTAATCCAACTCATAAGTGATTCCTCCACCTTGGGTTTAGACTCATTTGGGAACATTCCTTGCTCTGCTTACTCTCCTAAACATTCAGGGCTTCAATTATCAAATCAAATATTTCAACAAAGCCCCCCTTCTGAATCTATTCCGAATCTCTTCCGAGAGGTGCATGCCAAGCTATTTCTCTGGAGTCATAGATGAACTTAGAGCCTGCCCTGCCAGTGGCTTTCCTCAACTTTCTTTTTCCGGGGAAAGGCTGACACATGCAAGGGCAGACCCGTAACCCCACTAACAGGGATTGGTTCACCAATACACTCACCAGCTGACCACCCACTTCCAACAGAATGAGCCCTTAAATGGTAACAAGAGGGGTTGACCCCTACCACCTTGGAAGGAGCCCTATTAACTGTTGCCCACTCCCACCGTGACTTTAAAAGGGCCAGGCTATGACTACTCACATCCTATATAGCTACCAACCTTTTAGCCCTAGCCAAGCTAACCTCATCAGAATCAGCAGCAGCCAAGCTACTGCTGCCAGAAGCAGACAGACCCTCCTACTTTAGACAACCAAGGGAATATAAGACAAAGGTTTGACACCAAATCAGGTTGCCCTGCATGCATCCCCCGTGCTTACTTCCGTCCTATAGAGGTAGCTGCTTACCGCCCCACCACTAAAGCATTACTGCTTAAACCAACAGTCATAATGCCAGCAACTGGCTACTTGCTGCCCTAGTTATGGGTGTACTGTTAAGCTCACCAGCCATCATCACATTAGTGGCTGTAGGGACAGTGATTGCCCTGATTTGGGAGAGACCCATTAGTCAAGGCTGGTAGTAGGAATGCTGCTTGTGTCACTGGCACCATGCCTTTACCAGGAACCTGCCCCTCTAGCGGACACTGACCTCATAGCCCTTTTAGAAAGAGGAAGATAGCAGCCATGGATGGGATCCCTGACTTCTGAGGTAAGCCTCTGCATTAGGGGATGGAGCATCTCAGTGACCCACATCCAGACCCTCACCACTAACCCCTATTAGTGACATGCGCAGCAGGGACAACTCCTCAATGTAGTCCAATCACTCCATCACCCTCACACAGAGACATTTTAAGGCATGGGCAAAATGAGCAATTGACCAGGTCCCCCACCTTCAGGGGCCCCCTGGGAAAGTGAACTTTCTAACTAGCTCACTTATGCGTATTTCTGTATCTCAACCTTTAATATACAAATCAATTTTCTTGCCAATATAGGGCTTGGATTAGCAGAAAATGAGTAATAAAATTCAAATTTGTTCCAAACAGGAACAACACAAATATTTCTTGCTCGGGGCCCCAAAATCCTTAATATGACACTGCCCTCACAATGTTATTGTCCTGACTATTCTGAACGTCTATTCTCTCAGCTGGTTAGGGAGGCATACTTGCACAAAAATAAATACTAACTGGCAACAGAGAACAGATGGCAATACTGTAGGAGCAAGCAAAGCAAAAGGAAAATTGGCTAGTAGTTCGTAAATAAACAACAGCATTAGGCAACTGCACTCCAACAAGCTACTATCCCCTGCAAATTACATGATGCATTATTTAAAATACAGAATGCTCAAAACTTCTCTTCTGTCCCTAAGCTGCCCTACTTTCGGAGTCGTCAGTGTGAAATACACACCCAGTGACACAAAATGTGCTCGATCTGCAACGATAATATGGGAATCGTTTGCTGCTGGATTTTTAAATATTTTAAAGTGAATGCATCAGGTAAAATACAATTCACCCACCAAACCTGTTATGCAATCTTCTGGCGAGATGGTGATAACCCAAGGTTGACACCTCATATGTCTGTAAAAAAAGGCTGTTTTAATGGGTCTGGGGCGCATCATGATAGCCTACAACTCTGGTGTATGACCTACAGGCTAACTAACTGGCCTACCTAAACCTTAGTGTAAACCTGACCAAATGAATCCATCACCCTTAAAAGCTCTCCCGCTGACAAACTTCCTTTTCAACCTCTTCCTTGACCTAGGCCTCAAAGGACAAACCCTTTGTAAATTTAACTTAACTCTCCATAACTACTTTACAAGTCGTCCCAGACCTCCACCAACCCCTCCTTCGCTTGACCTGACCTTTCTGACCAGTAATGAGACTAGCCATGAAACCATCCTCAACCTGAGTTCTTACCATTTGTCTCCAAAGCACACCTGTCCATCAACGTGGGTCTACACAATTCCCCAAACGTCCACACCTGGCCCATAAAAGCAATCCCTACACATTAACCAGCCCAAATATGTCCTCAACTGTCAATTCCATTAGAAAAACTTCAACCTCCCACTAAGACCTGGCTTGGCACTCACCATTAAAGGAAAAGTGACCCTATGACCATGTCCTAACACTAAATGTCTCTAAACTCCACCCCTTCACCCACCACCAATACCTGAACTCTCTTCTTTGGACCCCCTCTGTTCGCAATAATTGCACGAGAGGAGCTCCTAAGTCATCTGTTCCCAAGCACACATCGGGAGAGATGGAGCTAACTCAAGTAAGACACCTCATATGACCATAAGAAAGGCCACTTTAATAAAGCAGATGTGCATCACAAGAGGATACAACTCTGGCACATGACTTGCAGGCTAACTAAATGGCCTCACTAAACATCAGTGTAAAATTCCTCAAATGACTCGTCTACCGCTAAAAACTCTCCTGCTCACAAACTTCCTTTTCAACATCTTTCTTGCCACAAGCTACGAAGAGCAACACCTTTTTAACAAAACGTTAGCAAATCTATTCCACAAGTTCTCCCAGATCAACACGCTCATCTCCCTGCCTCGAACTGATCCCCCAACCAGTAATAACACCAACCATGAAGCTAATATCAACCTGAGATCTTACTACCTGCCCACCGAAAAACTGTTCTTCTTTTGAGGAGTTTTTCTGCCCCCTCCTCTTTCCTACCTCTAACCTTTCATATCCAAAAAGGCCGCCAAAGTATCTTGATCTTCATCAAATAAAGCTTCATGCCCATAAATAATTAATGGCAACCATCATCACTAAAATACCTTTTTCCTCAAAGTGAACATCTGCATTCTGCACCTGAGGTATGCTCTCTTCACAACAAAAACTGTCCATTTCCCCAATGCTTTATTCTCTTTCAGATCTCGCTTCATTTGCTTCAACAATGCCAAATCTTTTGCTTGCACTAAATAACTTCCCCAAATGAATCATTAAGGCATCAGGGCACTAGGACAGCCTCTTCCTTTAAACAAGTTTGCCAAAAATGTTAAAAACTCCCTCCAACTCATGTCCCACACCCTACCAGTGCATCTGTACAGTGATGTGATCAAAGAACAACTGATGTATAAACTGCCTCTATTCAGCTTTCTTTGTCACCCACTTCACTTCACGAACTAATGGCTGCAAAGCCACATCAGGGGACTCTGGTCCAGATATGCAACCTGGAAGAAACAAAATTAATTATGCATCATTCACCACAAATTGCAGTCTCACATAACACCTTTAACAATCTGATCTCCACCAGCCCTCTGTTGTGGATAAAGACGACACTGGACAACGCTGACGTTGAAGTACGAAGATTTATTTCGAGAACACAGGTAAGAGTGGACTCCTCTCTTGGCCGGCACAACCAGAAAAAGCAGTTGGAGCCAACCTCCTCCCCACATAACCCAACCTCCCGCAATCCGTTCCCTTTGTTGACCATGAGCCCTCGAGGCGCTGGGGCGTCCTCAAGCTCTTACGTTGCATGGGGCACGAGCCCTACATAACACCCTCCTTGCACACTAGTTACTTCTGCAGCCCCAACATGAATTGAATGGATACCAAACTCTCTTTCTGCAATTGTAAATCTGCTAAAGCCACCAGCAATACACTCAAAACCTAAAAACTTATCAGAAACCAACCCCCGCATGTTCAAAGATCATCCTTCTCATACCCAAGTCAACCCTTAAATACTCCTCCCAAATTACTACAGGTCATATTACTTCTGCCAGGTAACGCTGCAACCTCACCTCCCTGCTATTACCTCTCTTTTCTGTCTTAGACTTCCACAACCACATCACCACAGATTCCCTTTCAACACAAACATCTTGTAACTGTAAACCTTTGCTTACTCTCCCTCCAATCACCTCAGAAACTCTGAAAGCCCCAAAGAAAAGACAAGACATTACCAGTGAAAATAAAATAATTTTGCGTCTGCCCAAACACATTTCCTGGCAATGCCCCAGTACCTTCTTCAACAATGAAGCGGTAATCGATGTTTTAACCTTACTACATTCTGCCCCTTCCCATGCCCAACCTTCCAACACTTGCTTACTCATCTCCCTGTCAGTGGGCCATACACCCCTAGCAACTTTCCACACCAGCCAATTTCCCCACAATTGTCACAGCAGAGAAACATTTCTTGATGAAATCTAATATAAAATTCACTACAGCCCCCAGACTTGCAGCTTCAGAACTATACGCTGTGGCTGTAAATGTGTCACATGGCGCCAGAAACTCTCTTCATACTTGCTTGTCGGCCTTGTCTGTCGATTTGGTCAAGAACTGTTCAAACAATTGTAGCACTCCCACCGACCTAGAGTCCACAGCTCCTTTGCATCTCTGTGCCCTGCCAATCCACTTCCAGAGCAAGGCCATGGAACCTCGTCCACTGAAAATCAGACAGCACATCTGCAATGTCATCATCCACATTGGGTATCTTAGAACACAACAGGCAAAATTGAAATGGCTCATCGACACCTGGGCCATTATCACCGACACATTTTTCTTTGTTAAAAACACTTTTCACAAGCTCACTCATAGTCTTCAATTTCTCTGACAGCAGTATTGCTTCTTTAACTATGGAATCTATCTCTATTCCAAAAAGAGTCAAAACAGCAATCATCCCAACTGTCTTCTCTGGGACCATAACAAACCTCAACATCCTCCATTAGTTCCTGAAATCTATGTATAGCTCTTACACTACTGCCCCCACAAAGAAATCTAAGTAATGGGTAATCATGCGCCTCAACAGACACCTCAGTGAACAACCTTTACAAATATGAGCTAATAAAAATAGTTAACATGACACTCGACATCCCATAGGCAGAGTATTGTCCGTGTAAAAGTGTCCTTGAAACTCAATGTCCAATGATTAAAAATTCCTCAGATACACCAGTAAAAGTAGAGAAACCGACACAGTTGGCCATAAATGCACATGTGGCAAAACAAAAAGATGATGGACAGAATGTTGAACATTGTCAAACATTCACCCGATTCACAGAGCTAGGTTAAATCCATCATTTTCTTTTTGCTCACCATGACACTCCAGTTTGGACCCAGTCATATGTTTGTTTCCAGGCCATAGAGGACCTGGCCTGGCAGTTCGTACTGGACTGTTCCCATGAAGCACAGGGTCAAGACTGATTTGCATATGGGTGGGTCCAAACTGGGGTGGCAAAGTGAGCTAAAGAACAATGATGAATTCAACCCGCATCTGTGACTGGGGGTGAGTGTCTGAAAAGTTTCAGCACTCCGTCCATCATCTTGTTGTGTTGCTATGTTTGTGATAATTGGCCAAGGGTATGCCCAGATGTGGGTCCCTTGCTCGCTGCGCCACTGGTTTCAAGCTGGCCTGGCTGATGAGGGGTGATACCTTGAAACTGGCCCCATAATTCTTGTTTCCAGTCCAGGGAGGACCTGGCCTGGCAGTTTGGGCTGGACAGTTCCCATGAGGAGCAGGATCAAGACTGATTTACATATGGCAGGGTCCAAACTGGGTTGGCATAGTGAGCAAAAGAATGATGGATTCAACACAGATCTATTGACTGGGGGGTGAGTGGTTGAAAAGTTTCAGCACTCCGTCCATCATCTTGTGTTTGCCATGAATGAACATATGCCTGTTTGTTTAACCATACCCTAGGCATCAACTACTGACTTAGCTTAACTGGTGTCAGTCCATTGTAATTAAATCATTGATGGGTGCCCCATCTCAATTGAAACAGACCTTTCTCTTTTTTGAGAACCACACCAATTGTAGAAATGACAAGGTGCTTTAAAAGCCAACCGGACGAAGGCCTTCCATTCTCTCTTCTCTTTCTTCCTTGACAAGGTGTTCTTGTTCTACAGCTTGATGCTCCTTAGCAGAACCTAGATTCTCCACCCATCAATCACCCTGGGACCTTTGTAATCTAACTTAAATCCCTTTGCAAAGCCCCTCACCATCTTCCTCGCAACCCCAACTAACAGAAAACTCTGCAATTAAAACTTAAATGTGTCCAACTTAATTGGTGTATGTGCCCTCCCCCAGCTGCCCCTAACTAGCCCATCCTCCCCCCCCCTGCATCCCTCCTAACCTCACCTATACCTGGGCCAACTGTTCCCAAAGCAATGCTTGACTGAATGTTTCACTCCACATTTGAAGCATTAATGCTTAAATTTGCAAAAAACCTTTATTAAAACGTCACACAAAGTCCTCCCTTGACATCCTGCGCCCTTCCAAAAAGTCCCTACCCTCCTTGGGTGGGACACCCTTGAAAGGGCAAGTAAATCAAAGGAAGGCCACTTACAGTATATTAGGTAGGCGTTGGCCTTGTACATGCCATTGATGGAGCAGGGTTTTTACTTTAAAACCAAATACCTGTTTCATTTTCATATGTCATTATTAAAAGTACTACTGATTAATTAATAATTACTAAAGATTTGTCGAGTTTTGTCTAACCAACCTTATTAACAGTAGAATTACACGTGGGAATGCTATTGCATGGCTAAAATAATAAGTGAACTAAGTTGGTGAGCAAATTGACAGAATAGATGTTGCTTATGTGATGTTATGGTGTTTTGCGCTTATAATTAATATGCATTAATGGCTTTTGATGTCGCAAATGGCTAGATAAATACATACACATAAGGGTATTAGCAGGGGAATAACACTGTATAATCATTTCCGTGCAGTAATTATGTTTTGTGTTTCCTTTACTTAAGTTGACCATTGTGGCCTGCTATAAAATGGCTACCACCCGCAGCCTGCATTCGAGTAGATGGAAAATTTGAAAGGAGGCTTTGCGCTGACTGCGACCTTGTCCTCCCATTGAACTGAAAAGCCATGATCATGACAACAAATCTGGGAGCGATGCCAGATGCCCCTGAACGTGAAGAATTGTTGCAAGTCCAAAATCTGACCTGATGAACTTATAATGGTCCCATGGATGAGATACATTTTATCCTAAAGAGACATCCGTAGAAGTAACAAATTAGTTATGGACTTCTAATTTCTATTCATAATTTGAGACTATCAATACGTGAGAAAATCCATCCTTGTATCCCAATGTACCAAGAGGACATAATTTCCGCCATTCGACTGTTTTTGAAAGATATGTTTGCAACATTTGGAATGTAAATTTGGTATAAAGATTAGTAGACTAGAGAGGTCTAGCGCCACTTCTTCCCGAACCAATGATCAGAGGTCCCGATGCTGACGGAGAGGACGGTGACTCTACATGACGGCTAGAAAACGTTAACTATTTGCTGAGGACCGGTTCTGACTTAGAAAACGACTTTTAGCCAGAATAGGTAAATATGAGAGAAATGATCTTGCATTTAATTGGCTTTTCTTACAATTTTAGATAAACAACATTCTGTTTGAATTACTGTGTCGGGTCGTTATTTTATTGTCATGTTTATTTAATATATAGAGTGTTAAGATGTTTTACCAGATCTGTAGCAACTCGTTGATGCCATTGACCTCAGGGTACATGCAGATTGGTTAGGTATTGAAAAGTGTTTCCCCTTATACATGGCACGAATAGAGTGGTAGGATGAATGTTGGTGTTATGGGCCCCACTAGCGTGTGATGTGTGTGTGCGCGTGTGACTGTGAAATCACTCCGTCCGTGGAAGTAGAGGGGATTCGGAAGCTCCGATCTGCACCAGTTTCTTGGTAGCAGAATGATGGTTAACTATTGTCTTGATCTGGTGAATTTGCGTGTATATAAGCTTATTGATTATTGATTAATATCGATATTTGTACTAACACTGTATGTTGAAGTTGTATTGAGTTTTATGTAGTGTGTATGGCTTCTGGGACGTAGGAAGTCTGTGACAGTTCCGTGGTAGGGCAGAGGGAAGCGCTGCTCTCGGAAAAGGCGGGATTGTTGGCCCTGTATGTAGACAGGGGAAAACGTGTGACAATTGAAGTTGCGCGTCACATTGTCTGGGTTCGATGAGGTAGCATCGCCGTGTGTTGCCATTAGAAATGTATTTTCTGTGTGAGAGAAGTGTATATGATAGCGAAGGTTATCTGTGAAGTTCTGGTCTTAGGTATCAGGGATACTTATGGCATTCCGTTAACGCTTATCACTAGAAAGGTAATAGGTATTCTCTGAGCTTGTTAGAAGGACAGAGCAGAGGTAAGCGCTGCTTTGTTAACGTGTGATATAATTCTGTAGTAGGACAGACTGTTCGCTGTTCTCGGTCAAGACAGGATTCTGTGTGAATGTACTACATTTTCTGGTGTGAAAGTGTGTGAATGAGAAGGCATTCTGGTTAATTGTGAAACTCTTAGGAGCATTCCGGAGAAAACAGTTAATTGGTGCTTGTTAGAAGGGTAGAGTAGAGGGATGTGCTACTTTATTAACGGAAGTAACGATTCTGTAGTAGGGCAGAGGTAAGCGCTGCTCTCGGGAAAGGCGGAATTCTCGTGGGAAAGGTCTTTTGCTGTTCTGTGGCTAGCGAAGCAGACAATGGAGATGTTTGTATGTTGTAACTAACAGACTCGTAGAAGTTGAAACAAAGTCTACCGAGTAGTTTTGTAAAGGAGGGGTAGACGAAAGAGACAGGAGACAGGAGCAGAAACTGCTGCAGCGACTGCTGACGTCAGGAAGACCGCGCTGTGATTCGACAGTGGGTTAGAACGGTGGAAGCACGATATTGGTGTGCTAGTGTACGCCGCGCAAGGATTGGGAGACATACAGGGTGACGTAGACGCTCCAGGATTGGTGCGTTGGTGTGAGTCGCGCTGGGATTCGTGGACTGAGTCAGTGACGTAGACGCTCCAGGATTGGTGCGTTAGTGTGAGTCGCGCTGCAATTGGACAGGAGATCGTACAGTTGTAGAAAAGACAAAAGGGTTGCGGAAAAATAAGAAAATGTATTACCACGCTGAGGAAAAGAAAAAGAAATCCTTGTTTAGTAAGGTTAAGAACTGGTTTGACAAGGATAAGGATATTGTGACTAGGGAAGGACAGTTACTTCCTCCGATAAGAACCCCCGCATCCTTCATGGTTGCGAAATATGGGTATCATACCTGTATTTGGTTGGATAACTGGGTAAAGTATACCAAAGAGGATGGAGTTTTAGCTTTCCCGGAACATGGTTCATTTAATCTGGCCATACTGAGAAACTTACGGGAGAGGATGATGAGTCTAGAGACTCGACCTAGGCCGACGCAGTTTGAGGCATTAACTGAATGGGAAGATGAAATGCATGAGCGAGAAAAGCAGAGGAGTGGAGGAAATTACAGATATATGTTCGGGTAAAAGTATGATCGCAAAACTCATCATGACCGGATGAGAAGATGGCGAGATGCCAGTATGACTGAGGGATTATATCCTGTAAGAACTGCAGAGGAGACAGAAGGGAAAAAGTGTACAGGAAAAGATCATAATGTAGAAACAAGGAGGTATGGGGCGAATGAGTCTGATGATGATGTCTTACATGACATGTTCTACAAAAGACCACCCCCATATAGACGAGAACCAGAGGTAGGAACATCAGTTACCCCAATGAGAGACACCCTGCGGATTATAAAGACAGAGGTTATGACCCCTGAGTTGAAAAGCAGTAGTTCTCTTGCGGAAAGAGAGAGAGAAAGAGAGAGAGAAAGAGAGAGAGAAAGGGAGAATGAAGTTGAGGATGAAAAGACAAGAGAACTAGCAAGAACCACATTTGAATTGACAGAGAAAATCAGAGAACTGACTAATAATCTCGAAGCAGTTACGGTGCCTGTAACAATAGGTCCAGTTATGCCTATTTTTGAGAAGCAGAGGACTGGTGAAGGTGGTTTGACAGTTCCATATGTAGGCAACAGACTGGTCGTTCCTCCAGAACAGATAGAAATGAGTTCGGGAGAAAATCAGTGTAGACCAGGAGAAAATCAGTGTAGACATACCATATGTGGAGGAGAGTTGAATGTGCAGACTAACTCGGGCTTGAATTCCGGTTGTATGGAAGGGAACAGAATGATTGGAGGATCGATCTTAGAACCACAAAGAGTTACAGAACCAGTGGGTGCAGAAAAATCCATGGGGTTAACTGCTGAAGATTTGAATGATTTGCTGAAAGCTTTGCAGAGGAAAGAAAAGGAATCCCAGGGAATTGATGTAGCTAGACTACGTATGGAAATGGAGGAGCTGATTGTAGGAACAATCCCTACAGAAACGCTGAAAAGTTATCAGGAGGGGGAAATACTATTTCTGTGTAAAAGTATCACATGGAGAGCAAAGAACATACATGACAGGTTGAAAGGAATAGCCAGTGAAATGGGAATCAACATGGAGAAGGTAAAAGCTTTACAAAAGCCTTACCGAGTGGATTTTACAGATAAGGACATTGAGAATCTGAATAATGCAGGCCGAACAGGGCAGATTAAGGAGATGATTGCTTTGCTGAGAAAATGGGGAGATGTGGAGAGATGGAAAGATAGATGGTATAGAAAACGAGAAGATGCAGCAGACAGAACTTACTCAACATTCCCTATGAAAGAAAAGGAGAAAGCAGTGACAGCTTATCCCATGAGGGAGATTCCAGGAGGAGGGTACGTACATGTCCCATGGACCAGACAAGATATTTTGTCATTTACAAATGATTTCCCTTGACTAAGAGAGAAGCCCGTCGAGTAGTATAGACAGGTTGACAGATTTGTGAAGTTGTCAAAAGAGCTGTGGATCGACCTGAATAGTCTGTTTGATATAATTGTACCAGCAGACTTGTGGGCAGAATGTAAGATAGTCATAGACTGGCCCACTAAAGAATACCCGAGAGATCCAAAGACAGGAGCTCCAGACCCGGAGGTCATGAAAAAGTATGAGCAGGTTATGGCTTTCCTGAAAAATAAGGTACCCCCCAAGGAAACAGACTGGGTTAAAATAGATCGAACACATCAAGAAGTGAAAGAATCAGTCCATTCTTACTATGAAAGACTAATACTGGCTTTCAAACAGTTCAGTGGAGATGAACATCTGGGTGACAAGGATCTGAGCCATTTTGTATATAGATTTGTGTATGGCTTGCGACCTGAAATCAGTGAAATGATAAGGCAGCATACCGTAGACTGGCAGAGCAAAAAGATTGATGAGATCCTGAGACATGCAAAATACTTCAGTGATGAGATTGAGGCAAAGCAAAGGAAACTGAAAGAAAAGGCAATGTGGGCACAGGTGAAAGTTGCAGAAAGACAGGAAGCTCAGTTGGTTGAACAAGCAAATAACCCAGGAAATAAACCTAGATTTGGCCCAGGAAAAGGGAAAGGCAATATTGAGGAAGCAAAGAAAAGGTTTCCCTGCCACAACTGTGCAAAATTAGGGCACTGGAAATCCGAGTGTAAGAATCCACCGTCTACTAATGATGACAATCCATCATTGAATTCACAGGTGCAGAGTGAGGGGTGTGGTCAGCATCAGCAACAGCAGAAGGCTGTTAAGCAGCAGAATCAGGTGCCAAAACCGCCCTTACCACAAAGCAGAGGATCCCAGAAGTACAGCCAGGATTCAGGGTTCTACGATGAAGAACAGGTAAACAAGCCAAAACGCGCAAGCGCTGTGTCACAATATTGGCTAAGGAATGAGGGAAGTGATTCTGAGGGAGACTTCTGACGGTGCCGAAGAGAGGAGGAAGAGTGCGTACTTGGCACAACTCTAGAAATAGACCAGGCAGGACCTTTTGTAGATGGAAAAATCAATGGTGAAAGTTTTACTTTTCTAGTTGACACAGGAGCTACGAGATCAACTGTAAGGTCAGCTGATATAAAGAACCTTCCTCTCTCGGATGAAGCAATCCAAGTAGTTGGTGTGTCTAACACACAGATTAAAACTCTTCTTACTGAACCAGTAAGGGTTAGAATAGGGAAATTCTCAGACATGCACCGATTCGTGGTGTGTGACACCAGTCCTGTGAACCTGTTAGGCAGGGATTTGCTGTGCAAAATGAATTGCACTATTTTCTGTACTCCAGATGGAATAACCTTTGAAACACCAGATGAGGATGTCCTATACAGAATGACCCTAGATAACAGGGAAAGTGAGGTTTTTGGGACATATGCTGTATTTAATCCAGATGCATTACCCCCAGAATTGAAACAGACAGTAAAAGCAGCAGTTTGGGATTTTACTGGAGAAGATGTGGGCCTGATGAGAAATGTAGATCCAGTATAAATTACTGTAAAAGAAGGAGTGGTTTACCCAAACATCCCACAATACAGACTGACACCTGAAATAATTGAAGGAATAACACCCATAATTGAGAAAATGATCCAGCAGGGGGTATTAATGGAAATATTGAGCAGCCCATGTAATTCACCAATAATGGGACTGAAGCAACCTAATGGAAAGTTCAGAATAGTACAGGATTTGAGAAAAATTAACAAGATTGTTGTGCCATGCTGTCCCATTGTGCCAAATCCATCAGTGATTTTGTATCAGATTCCCCATGATGCAGAATGGTACACAGTAATTGATTTGTGCCATGCTTTCTTTTCAATCCCGTTGCATCACGACAGCCAGCCGATTTTTGCATTTAGATTTGGAGAGCGAATTTTGGCATGGTGCCGAATTCCACAGGGGTATACAGAGAGCCCTTCGATATTTAATCAATTGCTGAAGAAATCTCTGGAGAGTTTAACAATGCCTGAAAATTCAGTTTTGGTCCAATACATTGATGACCTGCTTGTGGCATCAAAAACACGTGAAGCCTGTGAAGTAGACACCATTGCTTTACTGAATCACTTGGCAGATGGAGGATTAAAAGTATCTCCAGCCAAATTGCAATTCTGCAAAAAAGAAGTCCAGTATCTGGGACATAATATTGAGAAAGGCCTGAGGAAAGTGACCATTGACAGGATTAAAATCATCAGAGGGATGAGAGCCCCAATGACACAAAGAGAAGTAAGAATGTTCCTGGGAATGGTTGGTTACTGTCGTCAGTGGATAAGTAACTTTTCCTTGATTGCCAAGCCACTGATTAAATTGACAAAAAGTGAGGTGAAAGACCCATTGGAATTAAACCCAGAAGAAATGGCAGCATTTAAAGAGTTAAAGAACAGGCTATGTGAAGCTCCTGCCCTAGGAATGCCAGATTACGAAAAAGAATTTGAGCTGTACTGTAGTGAGAGAAATGGATGTGCACTTTCAGTGTTAATCCAGAAACATGGACGTCTGAGG
Organism: Triturus cristatus; assembly: GCF_964204655.1. Classification (NCBI taxonomy): domain Eukaryota; kingdom Metazoa; phylum Chordata; class Amphibia; order Caudata; family Salamandridae; genus Triturus; species Triturus cristatus. The sequence goes on from NC_140583.1 coordinate 758,665,322, forward strand.
AGGCCAATTGCATACTTCTCATCAACACTTGACCCAGTAGCTGTGGGTTTACCAGGTTGCCTGAAAGCAGTAGCTGCTACATGCAGAAGTTTGGAACAAAGTGAGGGAATTATAATGGGATATCCTGTACGGGTATTCGTACCTCATGATGTGGCAATCCTTTTAACAAGGAGCCGGACACAGTTCATGTCTCATAGTCGGCTGACTAAATATTAGAAAGTCATTCTTGGTGCAACAAATGTGAGCCTTGAGAGATGTGTGAATGTGAATCCAGCAACACTGTTGCCTGATGCTGAAAGTGTGGGAGTGAGAGATGATGTTGATCATGATTGCCTGGATGTGCTTGATTACTGTACAAAACCAAGACCAGATATAAGAGATCTGCCACTGCCTGAGAGTGATCATGTGTTGTTTGTGGATGGATCTTGTTTGAGAACGGATGAAGGAACACTGAGTGCTGCATATGCTGTGTGTACAGTTTCAGGAGTTGTGGAAGCATCACCTTTGAAAGGAGTTAAATCCGCTCAGGTGGCAGAATTGGTGGCACTAACAAAGGCTTGCAAGATTGGAAGAAATGTGAGAGTGACTGTAATGACTGACAGCCAGTATGGCTTCGGAGTTGTCCATGATTTTGGCCAGTTATGGCTACAAAGAGGCTTCCTGACCTCAAGTGGAACTCCCATAAAGAATGCTGAAGTGGTTGGAAAATTGCTTTAGGCGATACAGCTGCCTAAAGAACTGGCAGTTGTAAAATGTGCTGCTCATGGTCAAGGTGATGATTTCGTCACCCTTGGGAATAAATTTGCCAATGACATAGCACAGTATTGTGCAAGGAATAATCATTCCATTAACCGGAGTAAAGAAAGAGAAATGTCTTCTTGTTCCTTAATGTTTACTAATGTGGTGGGAACATGGGAGGAAGTGAAGCAGTTGCAGGATGAGGCAGGAGATGAGGAAATGAAAGATTGGGTGAAAGCAGGTTGTGCACCAAGGGAAAAAGACCACGTGTGGGTCTCTAGGGGTGGAAGACCAGTCATTCCCAATAGCATGTTCTCAACAATGGCACGGATGTATCATGGCCAAGGACACCTGGCGAGGGATGCCATGATAAGGGCCTTTAAGCAGACCTGGTATAATGCAAAATTCAGGCTGATAGCAGAGAGTCTCTGTCAGAGATGCCTGATATGTCAACAATTCAATCCTGGAAAGAGAACAGTGGTGAGCCTAGGTACAATAGGCAGGGAGGGAGGACCCTTCACAAGAATGCAGATAGACTTCATCGAAATGCCCCAAGTCAATAGATTAAGGTATGTCCTGGTGGTAGTCTGTTTGTTCTCCAGGTGGGTGGAGGCATTTCCAACAAGAAGAAATGATGGGATAACAGTAGCCAAGCTACTGTTAAGAGAATTCATCCCAAGGTATGGGTTCCCAGTGACCATTGAATCAGACAGAGGAGGACATTTTTATAATGAAATCATGGGTTTGATCTGTGAAGCATTGAGTGTACAGCAGAAGCTACATTGTGCTTACCGACCGGAGGCTTCTGGTGTGGTTGAACAAATGAATGGTACCATCAAAAACAGAATTGGCAAAATGTGCCTGGCCACAGAAATGAAATGGCCTGATGTCTTGCCTCTAGTCCTGATGACAATTAGGTCTACTCCAGACAGAACCACAGGTTTGAGTCCACATGAAATTGTCATGGGACGTGCTATGAGACATGCGTTTGTGCCAGTCAACAAGCTGATGACTATAACTGATGACATGATTTTGGATTACTGTAAAGGCCTGGCTGACGCAGTTCATTCTGTGTTTCACCAGGTTGGAGAAGACGCCACCACACTTGAGAAGAAACCAGCCCATGATCTGAGCCCAGGGGACTGGGTAAGAATAAAAGTCCACAGAAGAAGGAATTGCCTGGTTCCAAGGTGGGGAAGGCCAAGACAAGTCATTCTGACCACAATGACTGCTGTGAAGTGTGCTGGAGTGAAAAATTGGATACATGCAAGTCACACTCTGAGAGTTCCAAATCCAAGTGACGGCACTGGAAAAGAATACTTTGAAGAATCAGATTCCAGTGATGATGCAGACAGTGAGGCAGTAAAAAGGAAAAAGAATCCTGAAAGGGGGGAAAGTGAGTCAAGAGAAACTTTCGTCCCACCAGAAGAAGTTCTGAAAAGAACATTGCAAACTTCGGAGACGAGTCCAGATTCTGAAGAAGTGCCTGAAGTTCCAACTAACAGTGACGAACACAAAAAGAAAGAAAGAAAAGAAAAGAACATTCCAACAGAGGTGACACCTGAATCGAATGAGAAAATTGGACAAATTCCACCTGAGATAATTCGTGAGGAAGAAGGGACAGAAAAAGAAAGAGAGGGACAGATTGCGGAAAAACCCCGAGGAGGTGTAGGGAACATTGACAACAAGCTAGGTGAAGGGACAAGTAGACAGCAAGAAGATTGCGTGTCGGAGACCCGAGGAGGGACAGAAGTAGGGAAATCTCAATTGGTGGAAAAAGAGACTGTTGGAGAAAAGGAAGTTGTTGAAGAAGAGAAAATTGTTGATGAACAAGAGGCAACTGAGACTGAATCTGATGAAAGTGAAAATGAGATACATGGAGGAAGAGTTCTGAGAAAGAGAACTTGGATTGGAGAGAGAAACCACAAAGAAGGAAGACAAAAGAGAAATGCTAAAGGAGATCTTTGACCCAACAAGATAAAGAGACTGAGATATCGACTGACACGAGTTAACTCTTCGAAAGCTGAACGGGTGAACGAAGTGTCAAGTCAAAACCAAACGAAAGAAGAGGAAACAAAGATATCTGAAGGAACTAAAAGAATCAGAAAACCAAACCAGAAGTATAAGTCACCAGAATGGACGTATGTGGCACTGCCTGAACAAGGAGAAGAGGCAGACAGTCAAGGAAGTCCAGAGGAGGCTTTACTGAAAGTGGTTGATGAAGAAGAAGCAGTGGGAATCCCGAGAGTTATCTTGTCCGACATTGGAGAAGAAACGGATGTTCAGGACCTAATACAGTTTGATGATGATGAAGAAACAGTGAAAAGTGATGAAAATCCAAATTGAATAAATCCAAAGAAATCATTTGGAGAAGAAAGAAAAAGAAGTAAATTAAAACTAATAGATTGTAATAATCTGTTGGGTACTTGCTGCCCTAAAAGTTCGGTAGTGGAGTAGAAGAGGCTAAATCAAAAGACACGGTCAAATTAACAAGATGGCTAACACTGAGAATAATCAAAGTAGATGTACCTTCATGAAAAGATGGTGCAAGATGTGCTGCTGCTGTACAGGATTATTAATGCTGCTTTGGAGCGTGCTTGCTCTACTGATCTCTTTTAGAGTAACCATAAACACTTTAGAAGGACATACTGAGAACAGGACTAACATAGGGAAGAGTTCACAGAAGATAGTTCCAACTAGAACTAGCAATGTATATATACATAAGGATAGGTCTATTAATGATTTTTCTAGCAATGTGTTTTCAAAATTGTTGTATGAATACGTAAAGACAATGGATGTAAGGGATTGCTACGTCTGTATGCAATTACCTGCCTCTGTTTCGGAAGGAGTGACTTATCATCATCTTCCGGCTACGTATGGAATTTCATGTAGTGTGTTGATTAGTATATTTTATCAATTAGGGAAATTAGATTATAATATGTCTAATGTAGATAAAATTCTTGGGCAACTGCCTATGAATAAAGAACTGAATCCTGCTAAAGAAGCTAACACTTTAGGTGAGATTTTTTTAGAAACTAGAGAATTAACATTAGAATATGTTTTTAGAAATAATTTAACCTGCAGTTTGAAAGAAGAAGAGAAATCTTTTCTAGACATGGTTGAGATAAGAAGGTTGAACATGCACAAGAAAGCAGAAGGGCATAAAATGAGTGAAACAGTGTGGGATATTGAAAAAGAAAAAGAGTTGAAAAATGGAGCCAGTCCAACTATGGCTGTAGACGCACCACAGAAAGGCAAACTATGCATTACCAGGAAGAGATCCCAGTATGATTATTATTTCATAGGGACTAGTGAGTGCCATGATACATACCTTATTGCAACCGGATGGGGATTTAGAGGAGGAGAAGATCCAGTTTGTCCGGGAGTGTATTATATTTGTGGGAACAAGGCTTATTACAGGTTGCCTGACCATTGGTTTGGCACATGTTATGTTGGCCTGGTCTTTCCAAAGATTTTTCACATGGATAGAGTAGAAAATGCTGAACATACTAATCCATTAACACGCTATAGAAGAGAAACATGGACAGAAATTGTAGGAGATATTTTTGGAGCTTTAATACCAGCAGTGGGAATTTCATTGAATGCATATGGCATTCGGAAGCTGTCAACAGTGGTGGATCGCTTGTCAACAAGCACCGCTGGAGGCTTTCTTTTGGTAAATACTGAAATGGTTGCTTTAGGCGCTATGGCGATGCAAAATCGACTTGCCCTTGATATTCTATTGGCAAAAGAGGGTGGAGTCTGTGGAATGCTGAAAGTTCAACATTGTTGCACTTACATTCCTGACGAAAGCAAAGATCTAAAGGTCTACATCAAAAATATTACTGATTTGCATGAAGAATTAGTACCACTGGAAGCTGAAAGTATCTGGACTAAAATGGCTAATGAGATGATTGCTATTAAGAATTTTGTAGCTAAAATAGGTAGTACCATTTTTGGTAAGATATTATTTCCATTAACGTGTGTAATTGTTGCATTATTAATTCTTAGATTAGGGTATATGTGTTGTAGATACAGAAGAAATAAAAAAAAAAAATAACACGAGAAAATATTAAAAAGAGACAAAAGAAACCAGAAAGAGATCCACAAGAAATAGAATTAGAAGAATTGAGAGAAAGTATGTATATAGAAACTAAAAGAGAAGATGATATGGAAACAAGGGTTTGAAAATGAACAAGAAGACATTTTGAATTTCTTCAAAAGGGAAAATTAAATTGATTTTTGGGTTTTGATTTTTGTGGTGATAAGATATCACCAAAGGGGGGATTGATGGAGAAGGGTTTTTACTTTAAAACCAAATACCTGTTTCATTTTCGTATGTCATTATTAAAAGAACTACTGATTAATTAATAATTACTAAAGATTTGTCGAGTTTTGGATAACCAACCTTATTAACAGTAGAATTACACATGGGAATGCTATTGCATGGCTAAAATAATAGGTGAACTAAGTTGGTGAGCAAATTAACAGAATAGATGTTGCTTATGTGATGTTATGGTGTTTTGCGCTTATAATTAATATGCATTAATGGCTTTTGATGTCGCAAATGGCTAGATAAATACATACACATAAGGGTATTAGCAGGGGAATAACACTGTATAATCATTTCCGTGCAGTAATTATGTTTTGTGTTTCCTTTACTTAAGTTGACCATTCTGGCCTGCTATAAAATGGCTACCACCCGCAGCCTGCATTCGAGTAGATGGAAAATTTGAAAGGAGGCTTTGCGCTGACTGCGACCTTGTCCTCCCATTGAACTGAAAAGCCATGATCATGACAACAAATCTGGGAGCGATGCCAGATGCCCCTGAACGTGAAGAATTGTTGCAAGTCCAAAATCCGACCTGATGAACTTATAATGGTCCCATGGATGAGATACATTTTATCCTAAAGAGACATCCGTAGAAGTAACGAATTAGTTATGGACTTCTAATTTCTATTCATAATTTGAGACTATCAATACGTGAGAAAATCCATCGTTGTATCCCAATGTACCAAGACGACATAATTTCCGCCATTCGACTGTTTTTGAAAGATATGTTTGCAACATTTGGAATGTAAATTTGGTATTAATATTAGTAGACTAGAGAGGTCTAGCGCCACTTCTTCCCGAACCAATGATCAGAGGTCCCGATGCTGACGGAGAGGACGGCGACTCTACATGACGGCTAGAAAACGTTAACTATTTGCTGAGGACCGGTTCTGACTTAGAAAACGACTTTTAGCCGGAATAGGTCAATATGAGAGAAATTATCTTGCATTTAATTGGCTTTTCTTACAATTTTAGATAAACAATATTCTGTTTGAATTACTGTGTCGGGTGGTTATTTTATTGTCATGTTTATTGAATATATAGAGTGTTAGGATGTTTTACCAGATCTGTAGCAACTAGTTGATGCCATTGACCTCAGGGTACATGCAGATTGGTTAGGTATTGAAAAGTGTTTCCCCTTATACATGGCACGGATAGAGTGGTAGGATGAATGTTGGTGTTATGGGCCCCACCAGCGTGTGATGTGTGTGTGCGCGTGTGACTGTGAAATCACTCCGTCCGTGGAAGTAGAGGGGATTCGGAAGCTCCGATCTGCACCACCATCCACTAGAGCCACATATCATTGCTCAACCCCCTCACCTTCCCTTATGCACTTCAGCCAACGTAGCTCTAAATTCCGTGTCATACCTAACACAGGCAAAGCCTCCAAAACTTGTTCCTTACAATGTCAAAATACTTAGTCAGGGTCATGCTATGCTCTAGGGATTTTTCACAATAAACTCTAGCATGTATCAGGAATGTCACTTTCTAATTTTCTATAGTCACTGACACGTTCAGGCTTTTAGATAATTCCCACTCTTTTTCCTTTAACCCTTCTTCTGCCCTCATTTCTGTGTGCAGCAGTTTGAAATCTTTTCGTTTGGAACAGCCATCGAATTTGCCCCTAATGGCTTTGTAATGCCCATATAAAGGAGGTTCTTATGTTTTATTTCCTTGCTTTCCTTCTTCAATTCTTCTCCGTCTGAACCCTCCGATGCCTGGCTACTATTTCCTTCTTACCGTCACTAACCAAATGACCTCATCTGTTGTCACACTATTATCCATAACATATTTGGCCTTTCTCAATTTACATCCCACACTATTCTCCTCTTCTTCCCCCCTGTCCCCAGTCAGTGTCAAAGCAAAGCCTACCTGTTCTTTGAGGGCACCATACCTGCATGCAGTGTTGGTGTCGACTCCAAAGCTCCTAAACCTTCTGCATCTATGGCTTCAACTCTTTTTTTTGTTGTTTTTTTATTGAGCAGAGCCATCAAGAAGCAACCATTATTTACACATAAAAAAGAAAAAAGAGAGAAAAAAAAAACTTGAACTGAAACCATCACAATTCCATGTTCACTCATTAGTAATTACACATAACAACCAAAAAAGAAAATACCGTCATCAAATTAACAATCAAAAAAAATAATCCCAAATTTCTTATTTGCCCCCACCCGTTTGGCATAAGCTTCTTCGAAAGACATTGTCCTTTTCATCTTAATCAACCATTTCTCAAATAGAGGCATTTCCAATGATCTCCAATTTTGTAAAATCAAAGAACGGGCAACCGACATGGCAATTGCAAGAAAACATCCCTCATCTTTCGAAAGTACAGCCTCCCTAATACCTAACCCGAACAAAGCAGCTTCTGCTGAGGGTTCATACATTCTCTTAATTGCCCTACTAAAATAAGCAAAAATATTTTCCCAGAATTTTTTTTACTTGGAGCAAGAAAAAAAAATATGTCGCCATCCCCCTTCTGCTAGGGTACCACAACGAAAGCAACTATTTACCACTTCTGGATATATTTTATTTAATGCTTCTGGAGTTTAGTATGCCAGCCATTGGGCAAGGAAAGCCATCCTTTTATAGTTAGCAGCTCTCAACGCCTTATTACCTAAAGTTGAAATCTTTTGCCATTCTAGATAAGAAAAAACACATTGTGTATGAGCTTCAACTTTCTCCAGCATCTTTAACACAAAAGGGGATTCATCTTGAGAGTTCAATAAACGATACCAATTGCCCACTCCAGATAATCTCGAAACATATAATGCAGAAGCAATTCTACCTGGGGGGATGTTAAATATGAAATTGTATTTTTTCCAAAAATTAATAATTTGAATAAATTCAAAATAGGAAGGTTTATTGGGACCCAGAGTTCTAACCTGTACTTCTTCCCAAGAAATCAACCTACCCTGAATACCCAATTGATTCACAATCCCCAAGCCAGCATCATTCCATTTTTTCAATTGAGTAGAATGAATATATAAACCTAGCTCTCGACATTCAGTTAGCTTTAGTGAAAAAAAGCCAGAAAAATCTTTTTGTTTAAAGATAATATCAAGTCTATTTGAGAAATCTATTAACGTTTTCTTGTTCTCTTTGGGAGTTTAGATGTCTTCAAAAAAGTAGGAAGTTGGGTTCCAGCCTCTTGGATCATTTTGATGATAAAAAAGTTGTTAGCTCGATGCGGATTAGACAATAAACATGCTACATAATCAAAAAATGATGCATCATAATATAAACAAATATTTGGAAGTGCCAACCCACCCAGCTGAGTATCCAATTGCAAAATTGGCAGCTTAACTCTAGCTTTCTTTTTATTCCACACAAATGCCCGAATCATAAAATCAATCGCTTTGAAATAACTAACGTTAATCTTTACCGGAATGTTAGTAAACAAAAATATCAAAAGAGGTAAGATAGACATCTTAAACAATGCCACACGTCCTATCAAAGTTAAAGGAACATTAGACCATTTATCCAACAGTTTCTGGATCTTTATACTGGTGGCTTCATAATTATTATTGACCAATTCCCCATAATGACCTGTAACATAAATTCCCAAATACCGTATGGGATCAGATTTCCCTGCCTGTTGTTTTAGTTCTTCTGGGAGGCATGCTGACCCAGAATTTAACATTAAAATTTCAGTTTTAGAGGGATTGATTTTATAACCCCCTATCTGTTCAAATTTCTTAAATTCTGCCATTGTTGAATGCAAATTAAATTTTTCTGGATCTAGATATAAAATAGCGTCATCAGCAAAAAGTTTCAATTTTGGCATTCCAATGATTGGGGATCTAATGTTCCTATTGGCTCGTAATCTGATAGCTAAGGGTTCAATAAAGAAAGTAAACAAAAGGGGGGATAAAGGGCAGCCTTGCCTGGTCCCACGATTTATCTCTATTAACCCTGCCGGATCGCCGTTGACTATTATCTGTGCCTGTGCACCCAAATAGATATTTTTAATCATAGTTATTACTGCGGATGGGAATCCAAACCTAAGAAGTGCATAAAATAATGAATCCCAATTAACTAAATCAAAGGCCTTTTCTGCATCGACCATCATAATGCAGGCAGGTGTCTTATTAATATTAAAGTAATCTAGGGCTTGAATCAAAAAGCGGGTATTAGTCGTCATCATACGGCCCGCTATAAACCCTGTTTGATCCCCATGAATCACTTCCTTAGCTGCTGAAGTGATACGTTGTGCCCAGATCTTCTTAAAATTTTTATAATCTGTGTTTAATAAGCTAATGGGTCGATAAGAATTCAAATTGTTGGCCGGTTTACCCTTTTTTACAAAGCTAATTACTATCGCTTTTTTAAATTCAGAAGAAACCGGCCCACCCGTTTTAATGTGATCAAATAATTTTTCCAAAAAAGTGGTCAGCTCCTTCACAAAACATTTATCAAATTCGCTCGGGATACCATCCTCGCCACAAGCCTTAGCTCCGGCCAAACACTTGATATTTGCCGATATCTCGGCTTCTGTAATTCTCATCTGTAGCATCGTCACTAGATGTTGAGATATTGTCGGTATTTGAAGTGGAACAAAATACTCCTGAATCATCTCCGAATTAACTGGGTATTTAGTAGTATATATTTGTTGGAAATGATCAATAAAAATTCGAGGAATATCAGCTCTGTCAGTAACTAGTAAATTTGTTTGGGGATCTATTATTTCTATGATGCAAGCGGATTCTTGTCGAGCCCTGATTGACCAAGCTAGCATCTTACCCACCATTTGACTTTCTTCATAAACTTTCTGCGAGTATGTCTGGGAGCTATTTATTTCTTCTAAGATGAAAAAATCTCTTAATGCCTTCCTAGCCTGATCCAACCGAGTCTGATTTAAGGAACCTACCGGTTTAGAAGCATGGACCAATGACTGCTGAAGCTGTGCTATTTTATCTGAACGTTCCCTAGTTTTCTTAGCGGAGGCGGCAATCATCTGCCCGCGGGCAGCGGCCTTAAAACCCCCCCAGACAGAAATAATATCAGCAGTCCCTTCATTAATGGAAAAAAAATCTTTTATCCTGCATCTAAACTCTTCAAGCCATACTGGATTTTGAAGGAGAAGGCGGTCCATCTGCCACTTGAACGTTCGCTTTTTGGAGAAACCCATTTCTATAGATACTTGAATATAAGCATGATCGGAAAAAACATTAATACCAATATCTGCATCTCTAAAACTCAATGAACGTGAAACCAATGAAAAATCGATTCGAGATGCAGTTTGATGTTGGCGTGAGGAGCAGGTATATTGACGAACAGTTTGATTAAGAAAACGCCATGCATCAATTAACTGAAGATCTTCTACCAAAGCGTCAAAAAGCTTCTTAGTTTTAGGTTTCAGTTGTTTTTTCCCTCTATTTGAAGTACCCATTTTCAAATCCTGAATGTAATTAAAATCACCTCCAAACACAATTTGCCCCGAGACCCCAATCAGAAGTTTATAGACTGTACGTAATGCAAATTCGTCATCAGATAATAGCTAACAAGATTCAAAAGCTGACCATTCAGTGACACCTGTATCCAGATCCACCTCCCCTGGGGATCCCTTTGTTCCTGTAGAAACTCCCAGTCGAATTCACGAGAAAAATAAATAGCAACCCCCCGCATTGCAACACCCGCTGAAGCAAAAAAACACCTTGATAACATTCCTGGAATATAACATTTTGGGGTATTAGTTTTCAGATGAGTTTCCTGTAAAAAAAGTATTGGAGGTTTTAAAGTAACTAACCACCTTATTAAGCCACCGTATATATGTCTATTCAGTATTCCATTGACATTAGCAGAAATAATTTGACATATACTGGATAGACTCATTCTATCAGATAAATACAAAAAAAGAAGCAAAATATAAAAAATTCACTATACTGCCAAACTATTCTAGATTGATCCCTGCACCATTTACTGCCTTCCGGATAGCACCTGCTCATTTTTCCTATTAATCCCAATCACCCTAGCCCTCCCTCAACAAAAACCCTCCTCCCCTTAGGAAATGTGGTTAAACCCGCTATCCACATACTCCGACCCCCCTGTGCCCGTACTAGTGCCCTGTTATTGCACCAAAGAGTGACCTCCCCCCTCCCTAAAACAAAAACTATTCTTTAAGCTCAAGACTCTGCAAATCCTTAAAACAACTGTGCCCAAGAAAGAATTCTTAAGAGAGACAAAAACAGCAGAAAAACATCCAGCAAGTTATCTTCCAATTGAAATTGCCTTAAGCATCTCCTGTGCTTCTTCTAAACGGGTAAATAGATGAAACTTCCCGTGAACTAGAACTTTAAGTTTGGATTCTTGTGCAATCGAAGCTTGTGCCCCTTTAGCTTTAAACAAATAAAGTAACTTGACAATTTCTTTACGTCTTCTAGCTGCCACTGCTGACATGTCAGAGAATATTCTGCATTTCACTCCATTTTCGGTTTCAAACTGTCTCATCTGAATTGCCTTTGTCAGTACTTTTTCCTTAATGCGGTAATCCGCAAAGTTAACCAATATTGTACGGGGGAACTAGGAGCAAGATGAGCAGGGACCCGATGAGCCCTTGTTAAAGTTAGGTCCCCTGAAAATTCAGGTATCACAGCCTTCTTTATAAATGTTTCAACCCACTTAAGAATATCCCCTTCTTCAAGTCGTTCCGGTACACCAACTAACCGAAGATTAGAGCGACGTGAAAAATTCTCAAGCTTCTCAATCTTGTTCTCCATAGTTATTTTTTCACGGGAAACTAAATCCACTTGTTGAAGAATACTATTCATTTGATCTTCTAAAGAAGAAATTCTTGATTCAGCCTTATGAACACGACCCTGAAGACTAGCAACTGCTTCCTCTATTTTTCCCAGTCGCTGCTGGATTGATAACATTTCTAACTGCTGTGTTTTCTTCATGTCTCGAATTTCCTCGAGAATCATATTTAACATTGTTTTAATATCCATCTGACATGAGGCAGCCTTCTCATCCTAGTATATGAAGTCTGATTTTTTGCTTCCTTGCTGAGACCCACTAATATCTAAATCAGACCCAGGATCTAGTAAAATAGAGCTACTTTCCAGCAAGATGTTGGTACCTGAAGGAGCTAGGAGCCCTTGCTGTTCTGACGGAGCATACTGAACTTGCCTATCTGTCTGGCCCTGAGCTTGGGCCAAGATGATGCTGTTTGATTGCGGTTGAATGTCTTTTAAACTGGTATGGAGAAGAGTGGGCGGAGAATGAAGAAGTGGAGTCGTAATGGCCATCGCCTCGATGGAAGCATTAAGTAAAGATAGAGTCGATGGGCCTGTAGATGGTGCCTGTAAGGAATGTCCTCCTAAAAGAGGCAACCCTGGAGATGGAGAGGAGAGTAACCCTGAAGAAGGTACTGATTCCATAGGTGTAACTCCGGTTGTGGAATCCCCTGTTGCCCCCAAAGTACCCTGTTTGAAAGAATCACTTCTCGATTTATCAGTCAAAGTAATGGGAAGTAGCACCTTCTTAACAAAAAGAGGAAAGTCTCTAGCATTTTTCTGCTCCTGATTTACCCGAGCATTAGTAATCCCATTAGAAATAGTCAAGTTTTGGTCCCTGGGAGGAACTTCTGCAGACTCCATCGGTCTTATCTCTTTTAAAGGGGGATCATCAATCTCTGAACTTTGAGAGCTTGCGGAGGACTCAGCATGGTGCAATTTGTTTCCTCCCTTGGACTGGTTCAGCTTGGCTTTTGCTGAACGTGCTTTATTTTTTGCAGCAATCGCGACATCCACTTTCGCTGCTGCAGCCGCCAGCTTGAGCTGTTTCCTCATTGTGTAATTTATTAGATTAACTCTACCATCCAAGTTCTAAATTCTTATCACCGAGGATACTGATCCCGCTTTCGCGCCCTCCTCCTCCTACTATTACTCAACACAGTTTTAAATTAGCTCCTTTTTCAGCCTCCCAGCTCCAGAAGTGTATTTCTTTAAAACAAAAACCCCAGAATTTCCACAATTGTTCGCTGCTTAGCACCTTCAGGGCAAGTCGCAAGCCAGAACTAATCAGTCTCTCCCAAAGATTAATCCGGTAAGAGCAGCTATATATACGCCACACTCCCAATGCTCACTTCCTGATTGAGTTGAAAAGTCGCCGGTTTAGCCAGCACAATTCCGCCTTCATTCACCGGTCTCTTTTTTTTTCCCTTTACACAAAAACAGGTGCCTCCGTGATGAAAACAGCATTCAGAAGACTCACAAATGCCAATCAAAGAACTAGCTTCTTTGAAGGAATCAAAGAACTAGCTGCAGCGGCCAGCCCCACACACAAGGTCCACAGGGCTATACCAAAGACATCCGCAAGATGGAACCGTTGCCTCCCAAAAGGTATAGAAAAAACATCGAGTGATTCAGTTTTCCCCAGTGCCAGCCAGATCCAGCTCCAAAAAGTGGTTGGTGAGCGGTAAACGGCACTCGAAAAATGCCGTGAAGCAGAGCCGAAGCGAGGAAGAGATCAAACTGCAGCATCCGGCTTCAGCGTTCTCCACATCTGACCCGCAGAGTCGCCATTACCGAGAGGGGGAGGAGCATCACTGAAGCTAGCGGGAAGCACCGTAGCCGCCTATTGCCAGGCCCTGTCCCCTCTATGGCTTCAACTCCTCAATTCTGCTGCTGACAAGCTTTTGGTTCGCCTCTGTTACTGCACCTGAAATACACCAATCACTTTGCCACTTCTAGGCTGCACAGGCTGATTCTGACCCAATATTTGCTCCAAACACCATTGCTACTCATCTCACTGCCCATATACCTAGGTTCATCGCCAATCCCCACTTCTTCCATCTCTTCCACCTCCTTCTCATAATATAATTATGTTCTTCCGACTCATCAACTTCTCTCTTGCAGTCTCTCTCACAACTTGTGCCCAGCAACTGCTCATCTCCTACACCCCATCACAAAAACGAGAGTCTGAAGTTGAGCGCTGTGCAATCTTTTTGAGAGGAGCCTTCCAGTTTTACTCTGACTGCAACGGTGCAAAGCAGTCTATCTACACGTGTCTCCTGCAAGCAAGCCGCACCTTTATTGCCCTTACCTGACGGCCACCTTCCTGCCACCTTTGAACATGTTGATCAAGGAGGCGAGCATGCAAGCACATATTCCACCAACCCCTCCGCTGATCTCCTTACTGACCGGGAACCATGAAGAACCCACGCCTGTTGAAGCACGTCCAGGGAGAGCAGGACCTCGCAGAGTGCCATAAGCACTTCAATGACCGCCTGCACTTGCTCTGCCATAATGTGTCACCTCAAGAATCCCAGCCAAAACTACCAACCCATTAAACCGTCACTAGGCCTCAAACACTTGGACCTACCACTAAGGTCTGTCTCGCCACTCACCGAAAAAGGAAGAGAACCCCTGTGACCTTGTTCTGTCTATAAAATACCCTAAACTCCACTCTCTTTGCCCACCGCCTATTCCTAAATTCTCCTTCCTTGGTCCTCTCCACATGCCCAGATAGCCCAGGGAGGTCCTCCTGAAGTCATCCCCACCCACCCAAGCCCTGATTCATTTGGCTGTGTGATGTACTGGCCAGTTTCCCTATGCTCCTCCCAACCCCCCACGCACAGTATCGGCAGGCCATGTGGGAAAAAACTGTAAAAAAACTGTCAAAAGAGGTTACCTGGTAGATGTAGTCTAACCAGCATTGTATGTAACCATGGAAGATGCTGTCCAGACCTTGAACAAATGTTTATCCAAATGTGAATCATAGGCATTGGATTACCTCAGAACCTCTAATACAGATATCACCAATTGATGCCCTCTTAGAAGATGCACCGCAGTCAACACCGCAGAGCCCTCAGAACATGCAGTTCAGACCTAGGACAGGTGCTTATCACTGAAGTTGCATCCTCTGGCAAATATAAATCAATCAGCCCTGTATAAGGAAATTAGCATTTAAGTCAAGACTTAGGTCGGCATCTTTCCTTTAGGACAACATATGACACATAACCCTGGGAGTTTAAATAAATGAGTTCATACCAAGAGGTGCAGGGACGGGGCGTGCTACGAACTACGACTACGCAATAGCACTGATCTTCAGTACTATGTGTAGTGTAGGAAAGATGAGAAGACGGATCAGGGTTGAGTGAAAAAAGTGTATTTAAAAAGGGCCTGGCTCTCGTGGGCTAGAAACTTTAATATTCCCTTGAGCTGACACTATTAAAAGAAGTGTGCAGGAGGTACCCCGCGTTACACTACACATAGTACTGAAGATCAGTGCTCCCGTGTAGTCGTAGGTCTTAGCACGCCCCGTCCCGCAGCGGGGCGGGAAGACCCCTATGATGAAGCATGACACCAAGGGCCCTTTTGGTATGTGAGGGGTATCCAAGCAAAGACTGTGTGCTTTCAACCAATGTAGGAAAGGCACACAAACCTGTGAGACCTTCTTTTTAGAAAGATACCCATTTCAAGGTGGATCCTAGTGTTTTTGAACGAGTATTTTGAGGAGGACGTAGCCACCTCCAGTGCCTTTCATGGACACTACCTCTTCACTCCCTCTCTTGTTATTTGTAGGTCCACTTAATGAGACAACATTTTATTCGCGTGCTGAAACGCACCATATTATGTGATAAGGAAACTACCCCCTTGTTGCTACAGCAGATGTAGGCTTGCACTCGCACAGCATACGTGTGTACACAAACTCAAACCAGTGGTCTCTGGAGGAAGGCAGCACTGTGGTATTGATGGAGCAGGTAGTACAAAATTTTGTATCCCTCCCCCATTTTGCATGAAAATACTAATTGAATAACCTATTAATTATAATATTATTAAATGAGTGTGCATGAATATTAAACCAACATTATTGATAACCAAATTATATGTGGGATTTGCATATTGCATGGTTAAATAACCTAATGACTAAAATTTGTACGCATACTAACAGTAGTATATGTAATAAAAAGAATATTGCATGATATATGTTGCTTTTATAATGTCTTTGTAATGTTGCCCGAGAGGAGGACCAAAAGGGTGAATATAATTGATTTAAATGTCGCTATACGCTAGATAAATACAAGCACATAGAGGGTTTATTAAGGGATTAACACTAGAATAATTATTTCTATGCATTAATTACTCTTTTGTGTTTGTTTTGCTTAAGTTGGCTGTTGGGCCTAAATCCCAAAATGGCCGCCGACGCGACACAACGAAGTGGCCACTGTCCCACAAGGCGCAGAGCAAACCGCGCATGAGCAACAAAGACGCCTACGGCCTCTTCGTGAACCATATCCCACTGTACTAAGGCAAGGCCACGGTGGGACGACAGCCAAGTGACAAGACAATGAACATTCAGAAAAACCAGTACGGACTGAACTTGTGACATCACCCCTTGAACTGTACCAATATTCCAAAAAGACTCTATCGAACGATCCCAACCAGCCAATCACGACCGTATTAAAATAACAAAATGTATCTTCTTGCTTTGACTTATTATAAAAATACGCGGTAGAATAGAGAGGGGCGCTCGCTCGAGTATTCTCTACACGACTGAAGGTGATCGCTCTTTCCGATGACCACGACGACGATGTTGACGCTACGCGAACTCTACTACTTAGGGTGACTGCTGCGTTCTTTGAATCCTAGATGGTCCGACACTGCCAAATTACCTGAAGACGGCAAACTTTTCCTAAATTCTATGGGCACTGACCGATGCTTGCACGTCTCTGGTCCTTACTGATCCTTTGAGACTGTAGCGTGCTGAGCAGAAAACTATGAACTTTGACCAATGACTTAGAGGACTCCGAATAGCCAGATTAGGTAAATATGAGGTTCTGTGCTATAATTGAACTTTGATATAAATTTACAAATGCAACTTTAACATTTCCAGAAATTTTAGATAAACAGATATTGATTAACAAGAATTGAGTTTGTGGTTTATTATGAAGGATAAGATCTGAATCTTGAAATGTGTTTTAGCTGGTTCTAGATCACCATCAACCAATCCAACGATTTGCTCCATTGACCACATGGAGGGAGTGTCTTGATGTTCTGGATTGAGATCTATAGGTGGAAAGGGTATTGATGTATATATTTAGTAAATTAACTTTTCTTTCCCTATAGATTATAAGGTGTTTCCCCACATATCGAGCGCTTGAACCGCTCATCCCTCCAACTGCGTGCAGGCCGGGGAATGGTTAGTGCGAGTGCTATGGGCCCCACCAATGGATGTATGAGTGAATGAGTTAGTGTGACGTCAGGTCTGTGACGCAGGGAAGGATACCGGTAAGGAGGGTTTGCTTTTCCCCCGTTGCCAGGGTTGTCGCGCTCCATCAGTATCATGTGCTACTATTGCTGTCAACGAAAAGCTAAAAGTAGTTATTGTGTTATTAATCGCTCGGTGCTCCAATTAGAAAGCAGGGTACCCGTTGTTCACACTCGGGAGCTACTGTGGCTGTGCCTTCTTTTATACACTTCTGTGTGCATGAAAATGACTGTGGGCTTTTAAATGCACATGGGTTGTGTTTGGTTGCCCATATGTGCTCGTTATAGGACGAGAAAGAGAGAGGATGTAGCCTCATGGCTACAGCGGGCGACCTCAAAGCTGGGGAACAGCTGGGGAACTGGGTTCGTCTCAGGAGGGACGTTTAACATCCGGTGATTCTGGAAAAATAACGTAATCTCCCCGTACCTAACAAAAATGAATGTGTCCTTCTATAACAAAACTAGTGCTCATGTCGAGCCTCTGATATCTGATATCGCCGGCAGTGTGCAAACTTCGGGAGCAGCAAAGAAAACAAGTAGTCCCTAAATGAATAGATAACAGCCAGCAGCGGAACTAAACTGTAGTTGGTCGGTGCGGCTTCCTGCAAAATGGAGGCAAAACGGAAGTGACGTATCGGAACAAAAGCCAACCTTAAGCCAGATAACATGAGCAGTGCCAGAATCAACCAATGGCAAGCGACAGGAGAGATTACTCTTTATAAAGGATCTAGGGAATAGGACATTCCCCAGACCATCTCTTATTTTTCATTTTTTCCCCAAAGTTTATACTATTTTTGAACTTGGCGAGCACAAGATTCAAGTTCACATGTTGCAAAGGACTCCAATTTACGCATCTTTCACCACGCTATTTTTAGAGATGCACAACGTTTTCACAGCCCTTCCAACAATTACTGATAACGTCACCATATTCCCACAAGGCTTCAAGATTCTCACGTAAATGCGTGGTACTTGGCAGGGCTGTAGATTCACAGTCAGCTAAGATAAGTAAATGCATTATTAGACCACATACAGTAGGCTCTCCTCTGTTTACAGATGGTAGATGAGGTCTTTTGCGAGAGCCCGGTGTCATGAAGGCTTCATGTGCCCTTATTCACATCCATTACCGGAGACTGGGCTCAGAAGCTTGTCCTTCCCTTGTAAAGTGAAGAGATAACAAGATAAACAGTGCTGAGGGCCCACGTGTAACGCAAGGGTCATCCCCATCCTGCGTCAAGAAGAGCCGGCTGCCAAGAGTGCTCCTTCACCCCGACTGCTCCTCACCTGCTTTAGCTAAAGTACTTACCAGGATGCAGATAACCAGGGCTTTAAGTGGGCTGGGTCTCACCGGATCTTAGCACCTGCAGTTTTCTGAAGAGGGCCTCGAAACGGGTCTCTATCGGGCTGTGTTTTGTGCACTGGCGCATGCGGTCTGTTTTTTTCTGGACTACAGTGACAGCAGGCACATCGCTGTGCGCGTGCTCACACTGCTCACTGCTCACTAGTGGAGAAGTTACGGCATGACGTCATGCCAGGTGAGCGTTGTAAGGGAAGGGAAATCCTTTAAAGAGAGTCATTTTTTCTCTGGATTTCCCTTCTATTTTTGAAACTCAGGAGCAGCAACATTGTCGTGTTGTCACCAGGGCTTTAAGTGGAAGCTTTTTTAATATTATATACAAGCCATAGTTGCTGCTTATTTATCTTATTCAACTAACAACCATTGACAAAGCCAATAGTCCTGACTTGTTGTAGGTATGGTGTTACTTGTTGTATCATATATCTAGATGCAAAAACAGAAACAGCAAAATACAATTCGGTCGGCACACTATGCTGAGCACAGATTTTTAGCTTACATGTTTTTAAGCCACACCCTTAATTACATTGGCCACGCCCCTTTGAGAGACCCTCTAGTTTTTTCATCCCACTTAAAGCCCTGCAGAAAACCATGGAGAACCTCTCCCTCCAAGCCCTTTACCTGACTTTGAGATTTCTGGGCGGCTGTGAGCATTGCTGACTTTAGCGCTGGTGGCGCCTGGTGACAATCTTTTTTTGGCCCCCTCTCCCGATGACCTCCTACTTCTCGGATTCCCTCACTACCACCCAACAAAAGTGCCCCATATCTCTCCATAGCCCCTCTCTCACATACATTAATTTGTTTTAAAGTGCTGGTAAAGGTTGGCTTTACTAATCCACTCAACAATCCACATGAATTACAGATCTGTTCTTTGCAGCAGGCGCTGCTTTATGGCAAGTCAAAACTGCCACTAGGCAAAACTCCCATCTCTCTCTCTAGCAGGAACATTAATCACAACAGTTATCTTGACATTTTTATTGCTGCCTGAAAGCTGGAGGCACAAGGAACTCTGCAGCAGGTGCTTTTAAATTGTAAGATATTGATAAACGCAGCGCCCCTCTAAGGTCACTGCCCCCCTCCAGGTCAGCGCCCAGTGCGGCCGAACTGGGGGCATCACCCTAAAGCTGGCCCTTCTGGCAGGCTGTTTGTTGGCGCCCCCCCCCAATGACCACCTCCACCATGGATTCTCTCACTAGTACCCTTTAACAGTGAACAAGTCTCCATAAGTACTCTCTATCAGATGCATTGAATTAGTTATATAGCGCCACTCATACCAATGTAGGGTGACAGAGCACTTTGCAACACACACACACATTACGCAGAGACAATCAATCATACGTGTTAAATCAGTGTATAGGAAATGTAACATAAGCCAAAGGACTAAAAGTGTAGGAGTCACATGTTATCCATACTGGTGGGCAGTATAGTTTAAGAGTGTTTGGTGTGGAGAAGTACAAACTTAGAGTCGGAAAAAAAACAGCATAGTTGGGAGTTTTCTTTAATAATATGAATCGATTTCTAGTCAAATTAACCCTTATTGCAACATTAATCAATGTTCTAATGTATACTTTGCAGTGTGTATGCAGTTCTCTGATGAACGATAATAGCTCACTGTTGTATATTAGGACTTTAAGTTATAAATTGCAAGTAATGAAAGGATGTAAGCGGTAACCCTGCTGATCTGTTTACATTATACGCACTCTGTAATCTACTTAGTACACGTTATTTACAGCAGGCATATTAACCCTCTGCACTAACTTGACATGTCAAAACCTCAACTATACAAAACACTGATCTCTCTCCAGGAAGATAATTAATCACAGGAGTTATCTTGACATTTGTTTTAGGCCTGGTAATTGCCGGGGGAAAGAAACGCTGCAGCAGGTGCTTTAAAACATAATAAACTTGCAAACACAGCGCCCCCAGGAAGCTAGCACCCGGTGCGGTGGCACCGGTCGCACCGCCCTAGAGCCGGCCCTGCCACGCAGGGTTAGATGCTGCTCGTACAGAAAGCTGGGAGGGCTGTGGCAGGAAGGAAGGACAAGGGGGGGTCCTAAAGCTGCCACCGTCGGCAAACCGCATGGCAGCCTCGAAAATGTCTGCTCAGTGCTGCATTCTTGTCATAGTCAATCGTTTGCAATTAGAAAGGTCACAACGTGAAATCATACACACACTCTCTCCTAGGCTGATATTTCAAAGGTGTCATACAGATGCAACGCTAAAATGCAAGGTTTCACTTTACTTTCTTTTAAAAGGTCTGGACTGCCGATAATGATCGCGTGCGCGGAAAGCGACCACATATTTTTGGCGAGGGAAGCAGTGCGTTGATCAGAGCCTCAGAGGCCGTGGCAGATCTCTGTGACGCACACACTCTCGAGCGCATCCTTGAGATCAGCACTATCCAGTAATAGGATGTCAGAAACCGCCGATGGGCGCATTCTGTCCTCGCGCGGGCTGAGGTTAGTGAGAGGCACTAGAGAGAAATGCGTCAACACTCAGCACCGCAGTCCGATGGTGCAATCACAGTTCATCGATATCACTGGGCTGCCACTGCAGTTCACGTTACTGTTCTTGGTGCACAGAGGTGCGGTCTCCTTCCTTGCATGGCTGCCTTCGTACACATGAGATCAGTCTAATACCTCAGAGCAGCGTCCTTGTGGACAATATAGCTGTCTTACAATTTACAGCACTGGACTCCATGAGCGATCGTGCCGTCTCATTGTTGAAATAACCAGCCATGCATAGTGGTATGCAGAGGGCTTGAAACTCTGCCTCTCGCCTTCAAAACTTCATGTAAGCAATCACTCATTTACAAATTATTTAACTGTTACTGCTCCCTAAATATTACCTATACTAAATGCAGACCCCTCATTCACATTCACTTAGTGACCATAGCTACGACTTAACCATCTCCATACAACATATAACCTCTTCAACAGCAAAACAACCCAATACACTTACACCAAACAACCTATCAAAAACAAAATACCAATTGTAAATCCACAACCCAAACATTTAACAAACATGTCGCAATGATAACAGCAGGAAATAAAATCAGGTGAAGGCACAAACACCATGATCTCTACATTCCCTGACCAAACCTGTACCCCCGAACCCTCCACACTCCATTCAAACTGCCACACATCTCAATAGTTACAACACCACTACCCTCAACAAAATGCCCACACACATGAACACACACATTTCAAACATCTGAATTCACTACGCAATAAATCACCCTTCCACCTTCACCCGACCTGCTACTGGGTGACCACCAAACCACCCACACCAAAATCCCATATGCCTCTCTTCCTCCTCCCATGCTACTTCACACAATGACCTCAAAACACCTTGAGTTAAAGATGAAAGAAACAAAACAACTAAAGTGCTTTCTCTTCAGCACAAGATCCATGAATAAATATTGTCAACATTTCTTTACTTACTTTTAGAAACCACACCAGTCCTCACCCTCATTACAGAAACATGACCCAGTAAAGATTTTACACCCACATGTCACAAAGCCATCCCAGCAGATATTTGCATCATCAATAAAAATCTTATTGGCAAAATTGGAGGAGGCCTGGCCATCACCCATAAGAGATCACCAAAAATAACACAAATTGAAAACCACACCAAGAACAGCTGTGAATCCTTGATGATAAGATGTCACCTCCAATCCAACTATCACTTATTCCTTCCTCTTAATACAGAGACCACCACCAAGCAATGCAAATGTCTTACTAAATACAGTGACCAAGACCCTTCTGGGCCACCCAAACCTTTACATTGTAGGAGTATACAACATATGGTTTGACAAGAAGAATCTGTCACAATCAATCTTGAAGACTTCAACCTAACAAATGATTTTTGGCCAAACTCACTCCACTGGACACACTGTAGGTGTCATTTTCCATTCGTAGGCTAAGCCACAGTTACAGACAACTCCCCTATATGCTGGAGTGACCACAACATCATCACCTTCAAAATCAGCACACCTAAAGTATCAATGACAACACTTCAAAGACACCAAAAACCAACAACAACTGCTCATACAGACTTTGGAAAAAACAGATATCCACAAATTCAATTTCCATCTTGAAAGAACCTAAATAAACATGCAACAAAAAGAAATGCACAGCTTCTACAACTGGATCACCACTGCACCGAACAAACAGAGACCAATAAACAGCAAATCCAGGGTTGACCAGAAAAGAGTACCACACAGATTAATGACAATATACAAGAATGAAAACAAAACGCAACATACTACAACACAAGTGTAAAAAACAATAAATGAAACAGACAAAAATTCACTACTCCACTGTAACAAAGCCAATAGAAGAGCCATCAGAACAGCAAAAATACATCACTACTCCACATGCATAAATGAAGTCGACAGCCATTCTGAGAAACTTGACAAGTTTCTAGCAGAATTCCGTAATCAAGAGTGCCAAAACACAGAAAAGCAACAATTGCAAGACTTCTGCGACAAAATCTCCTGGGAATTGATCATTAAAATCAAAAAGATAGAAAATTCTCGTGGGTAAAGGTCACACTGTTGTGAGCTCTGTCTGAAAGACCCACAAGCATCAAATCCTGAGGCGTCACTAGTCTGAAAGGGGTGCAGTGAAGGCCTGGGCCCACTGCTGGTGGCAGGGGGACCCTCAGACTTCGTGGGTGGGGCCTCGGAAGCCAAGCAGACACATAGGTAAGAGACGAGCTGTGACTGGTGGTGCGGCCTGCGAGTCACTATCCTGCTGCAAGTGGGTCCAACGGAGTTGGGCAGAACTCTGAAGCCCGAGTAGGACAAAAGCCGCCAGCCGAGGACTCTGGAGGAGCCAGAGGAGGAGGCCGGTTGGGCACGGGGCCTGCTGAGAAGGTTGGGCCACACTGCACAGAGGCCCTGGGTGGAGTGTGGAGCCTGCTATTGCAACCTACCCCCAGGGCGAAGATTGGATGCCCGTGGATGAAGCCCTGGCTCAGAGCAGAGAGCTAGTGACACCAGTCGGAGCACAGAAGGTTCTCGCAAGGGCCTGGGAAGCCTGCCCTGGCCACAGCAGTGGAAATTAAGCAAACCATTGGTCATACCCTGCCAGAGAGTAAACCCACACACAGGGCTGACAGGGGACGCACCGGTGCCCATCCACAACAGGGCACATCAGACGCACCCTCTGAGAGACCAACTCGGGGCACCACTGCCAGGATTCACCCTTAGAGTTCTCATCACACAATCACCAGGCCTACATCCACCCCGAGAGGAAAACCCAGGGACCACCTATGACAGTGGAGACCTGGAGGGCAGGGGCGCTGCTGGAGTCTCAGGAATCTTGCCAGCCTTGGGTGGAGATGGAGGGTCCCGGGGTGCATGGTAACACACCGCAGAGCCAGGGGTGTGATGGTGTGACCTAAGCACCCCAACAGAAGTCCAAAGCAAGCCCACCATCCTAGCCAAAGAGATAGACCCCCTGGAGACAAATATGGCCACAATTGTGGTAGTGATAAGAGACACTAAGGTGGTACTAGAGCATAAGATTGAGACTGTGGCATTAGATGTGGGCCTGCTGTGCTCTGATCACGAGACACTTACAGCCAAGGTTGCCCAGACTCAGAACTCTCTGGCCACAATCTCGCCATTGGTGTCAGAAGGAGCCTGCAAGATGAAGAAACTGCAACAGGCAAAATTCGACTGGAGGACACCGAAGGCAGCTCCAGGCACAACAAAGTGCATCTGATTGGAATCCCGAGAAAGCAGAAGGCCCATGTGCCAAATAATTTGTGGAGCAATAGCTATTAGAGTCGGTGCTGGGAGGGCATGCCTCCAAAATGTACACGGTGGAGCAGGCTTACAGGATTCCAGGAAGGACCCCATCAGCAGGGACCCCTCAATGCCCAATGATAGCCAGACTGCTTAATTACAGAGACAGCAACCATATCTTGTAGGTGGCATGGTCACATGGCCCATGGCAACCGAGGGTAACCCATTGAGTATATATCCAGATTACGCAACGGCTGTCCAACCACAAAGAGACCTTCCTGCTGGTCAAAAAACACTTAAAATATGCCCTACTGTTTGCAGCCAAATTGAAGGTAACCACCTCTGATGAATCCAACTTTTTCACCACAGCTTAGGAGATTTCTGAACGGCTGGAGCAAAGGGGTTACCACATGCCACAGATATCCGAATTACAGTCCCCCAAAGATTGGCAGGAGTAGATCTCCAAAAGTATGACGTGGAGGAAGAACCGGATGATCCCTACTAAAGATCGGGCACAGCTGGAGTGCTTGAGAGTGGTACAGGAAGTGAAGGAAGACAATTCCTGGATAACCGCCTCCGGGTGGTCTGTGCTCCACAGAGACTCCGTAAACTCGGGGGCTAGTGGAAGGATCTCAAGGGCAGCGGCCGAAGATGCCCACCACCAAAGGTCACACCAATGATGGTGGATGAAATCATTTGAAGGACACGAACCAGGGGCCGCAGGCCCACAGGAGGAAGACTGAGGCGAACTAAGTGGTGTAGGTGTAGCCTGTGGGTCTAGGTCCCTGTGCATACTCCTACCACTTTTTTAGTTTCTTTGGTTGAAGTGAACACAGAATTTCACAGGGTGAGCGATGGGTACTTTGGGCATTGGGATGGCAGGTAGTTTGAGACTTGTAGCACAAGGGGATAGGATGGGAGGGAATGTTGTGGTGGGGAAAAGGGGAGACTTGTGGATGGGGAAGATGCACTGGCAACTGCTGGAAGACTCCAAGAGTGAGTCTCTTCTCTTTGGCGGGATGGTGGCTGAGGGGAGGGAGGGGTGAAGGTGCCCGGTATCTATTGAAGAAAGGGGGTACTGTTACTTGGGTATTTATGTGACCAAGGACCAACAGCTTTTCTTCAAAAACAATCTGGACACAATTCTAGAGTAATATAAATGGAACATGGGTTACTGGCGCAGGCTGTCCATATACCTGTTGGCTCGTGCAGCCCTGTGCAAAATGATTTACCTCACAAAATTCTTCCACTCCAGAACTCTCTCTTCCTGATCCTCAAGTGTATTTCAGACAGGTCGATGATGTTTGCAGCCGCCTCCTGTGGAATGGGAATGCCCCACGAATAGCACTGACAACACTCACACAGATGAGCTTCGATGGAGGCACAGTACTACCGAACCTATGCCTCTATCACTGGGTGACCCAATTGGTAGTAATAAATGACTGGTCTTTCACGGAACAACGTATGCCCACGCTGATGGCTGACTGACAGGCCATGGACCCACTGACAACTGGATTTAATACCGACCCCAACTGCGATGGTGATTAAGACATGGAAGGCGCCCACTAATAAAATCTGTTTGGCTGGCAAAATCATGCTAGAAACACCCCTGTGGGACTCATCAGCCTTAGGCTCTGCTGTAGACGGTGGAGGCCAATAGGAAGTGTGACTTGTTGCGAATATCGAAGCTGGGGTATATATAGATGGATTCAGGCATAATGTCATTCGCAGACCTTCAGGCGCAATACGAGCTCATATGGCCCAAATCCTGCAATACCTACATGCCAGACACATCCTGTCGAAATGCATAGATACACCAGAGGCCATCCTTGATGAAAGCCCCCGAGATTATAGAGTGCTAGGATCCCCACGGCACCGCTACGCTATCTCACTGATATATAGAACACTGGTGGCCAATAGCCTGCCCCACCAAAGGCGCTACAGGACACGTGCAACGGGTGCCTAGGAGGCATCGAAGATGATGAATAGTGCGATGCCTGTAGGTACCCGCATGAGGCCGCAATCAGGGCAGGGTTCAGACTCATTCAACTAAAAATCCTACTCAGAGCATACTACACTAGGACTCGATTATTCGTAATGGGCAAGGCAGAAACAGATTGATGCTTAAGGGGGTAAGCACAACAGGGTACCTTGAGACACACACTGTGGGATTGCCATAAGCTGCACCCATTTCGAAGGGGAGTCCAGAACAATATATCACAGGCCTTTGCACAGCCACTAGAACTTAACCCCAGAGTGGTTCTGCTCAGAAACTGGGGGGAGCAAACATTGAGCAGATACATTCTCATCTTCTGTAATGTTGCCTTGATGGTTGCTAGGTGGGACGTTGTTCAACTATGGGGGCAGCCATCATGCCAGCAGTGAACAGGTGGGAGACCAACATGGACTGTTGCATGAGGGCTGAACAGTACATCTATAAGGCCATGGCATGCCCAGGAAAATTCACTAAGATATTGGGCCACTGGCATGGCCTGACGGACAGATTTGGTGAACCACTGCTGGAACACTAGAACTGATGACCAAAGCGGGAAAGGGGTCTCTGTGCAGTGCAGTCGTTTCTGGAAGCCACAGAAAATGTTCTTACACATCTCCAGGTCAGGAGAAGGAACCCAAGAGGAGTGAATGACAGTTTGGTACTGAGCATTACATCATTAAGACTCGGTTGGCTGATTTTTTGGAGGGGGGGCTAAATTGGATTATCTTTTCTGTTTTCATATGTACCACAAGGAAACTTGAAATAAAGAGTTAAAAAAAGATAGAAAATTACTTTAAGGAGAACACAGACAACACCACACCAACAGATGAGCCAACCAACATTGAAAAAGAAAAAACAATCATCAATCAAACATACTTTCAATACCCTCTTAGAAAAATATTTCCTTGTCATCATTGCAAGCAAACCTTCAGGATCACCTTCAGACCTGGCACTTTCAAAGATCTGTAAAGATATCCTTTGCACAACTTGTTTAGTGGCGATAGCTCGAAGCTTACTCAACAAGTCCCTGGAACTAGGTTAATTCCCTCCCAAACTGAAAACATGCCGTGTTAGACCATTCCTCAAAAAGGACAACTTTGACCCATCCGACCCAGCAAACTATGGGCCAATATCAAATGCACTACTCTTAGGAAATATATTTGATAGAGCAGTCTTTACCCAACTTAAAAATTTTACAGAATTTAGTGACTTAATGCCAGACCAACAGACTGACTTCAGACCAGGCAGAAGTACAATGTCAGCCATTATATCCATTTGGGAAGATCTAAAACTCACTGTGGACAAGAAAGGAGTGGACGCCCTATTGCTTCTGTATTTATTAGCTGCTTGAGAGTGTCCACCTCCACATGCTATGGCAAAATCTCCATCATCTTGGAGTATGTGAAAATGCTCTAAAATTATCTTTGAGACTGCCAAAGTGTAGTTCTTTTTTACCACTTCAGTTCTTCCCACCCAACACTGTGGCGTCCCTTTAGGGACCATTATATCCCCTCTATTATTCAACATATACATACCCCAGTATCAACTTGATTAAATTATTCAACCTCACCTGTTGCAATTATGCAGATGGCACCCATACCATTCTAAAAAGGATGGCCCAGAAGACCTCTAGAACTCAAAACGTGATGACTGGCTGTGTGCTATAAATGCATGGATGGATGAATAACCACCTAAAGCTCAACACTGCAAAGACAGAGCTCATGTCCTACAGGCAATGGCAAAAATATCACCCTGTCCACTATATGGCCCAAGGAACTTGAAGTCCCTGCAACAACATCATGAGAAGTCAGAAACCTAGGGGCAACCATAGATTCAGACCTTGATACAACATGTTAAATGAAAACATTGAGTTAATCTTCCTCTACCTTGGATACCACCAAAAACTGCAAGACATCCTCACACTCGTAATATCCAAACTTGACTATGCCAACAGCCTATACTTTGGTGCACCCAGATTCATCATCCTCAAAATGCAACTCTTCCAAAATTCTGCCACAAGGCTTCTTCTCCTCTTTCACCCAAGAAAACGAAAAACTCCAGTCTTACAATTACTCCACAGGCTACCTATAAATAGAAGGACAATGTTCAAGGCCCTCTTTATTGTCCATCGAGCCGCTCAAGGAAGAATTCCACTATACGTAAAAGTTATATTCACGCATTACAAACAGAACATGAAACTGAGCTCAAAGTTTGCACCATCCATCATCATAATACTTTACATAAGAAATCCATAATGGGCACTTCTTTCTCAGTAAAAAAGTTGCCAATAACTGGAACTTGCTAACAGCCAACAGTTGATGCATCCAGGAGCATGACACCCTTGTTATAGAGATTATATTTAATCTCCATTTCAGTTTTCCTTTTTAATTTAGCATCTTTTTAAGATGGTGGTTTGCACATGTTTTTCGTTAACATGAGTAAAGGACATTTTTAGCAGGCATTGTTGTTGTGGTCTGCACTGTTAGTCCCAGGGACACACATACTAGAACGTGATGTCCTTGCTTTATTATGTGCTCGTAGGAGATGACTCTTTTTCTCCAGGTTAAGTAAAGTTGTTATTTTGCATCTCTAGCAGAATGTGATAAGGCCAGTGTTTTATTATTTAAACAGCATCCATTTTGAATACCTTGAGAGGCACTCCACACAGGAGTGATCATGAATGCTGCAGAGAGCTGCAAATGAGAAATAACCCTGCAGGCCCCAACATTCACCCTAAGAAGGAGGATAGCTGTGCAAGCAGAGATGTGTGTAGGCTTGCAAACTTAGACAGAGTTCCTGAGACATTACACCAAGGTATGGGGGTTAGATCTTTCTGGCAGAAGGGTACTCCCACCATGCTCCCGATAGACTAGGGGTATTATCGGCAGATATGAGAAACGTTAGGAACAATTAACATGGTTGAATTGTTTGTGTTTTTCACCATTCTCATAATATTTATAACAATGATGTGTTTCATTTGGCTAATAATGGCAGTTCATGTTTGACTTACAAGGATTAGGCTTTTTGAATAAACATTTGAAAATGTATTATTTCTTCTTTTCTTTGTAAAACTTTGGCATGCAAAATTGATAAATGAAAGATTTAAATCTGTTTCCATGAATTCCTTGTGAATAAGAGTGGTTATGTTCGAGGTTACTGAAAGCATCTACAACTCTGGAGGTATGTATGTATGTATTTTCATTTATAGAGCGCACTGTAACCCTACGGGCATTCTGGCGCTAACAAGGTTTAGGAGTTTAGATGCGGTGCTGTGAGCTAGCCGAACTAACATTTACTGGTGATATGAGTAGACTCAGTCTCTATATTGTGAAGTTTTGTTGACCTAATACACGGTCCAACTAAATTTGTACGAACCCCATAACACCCTCTCATGTTTACATTTTTTAAAGCTCTCTAACTAAATAAGCAATAAATATACAATTCAGAAGTTGGTTGAAAACATGGTTATTTCCAAAATAAGTATAACATATCATATTTCTGGAATAGAACCAGAAATGCAATTGCACCTTCAAGTTCAATCTTCAGCTTCCAAGCCATGGATAGTTATGTCAATTCATATATAACATTTCTGTCCCACGCTAATACTTAACACGAAAAGGAACCCACCTCCTATAAGTATAATCAAAATTGACAAACAGGCAGACAATTCAATAATAGTATATATTAATACAATCCTCTCACATCGCATATAATCACCACCTTTACGAAAACAAAACACTACTTTATTCATTCTACACACACCTCATACATACTACAAGCTAAAAAGAGCATACACACATATCCACGTTCCTCAGTCGAAATAATCCCATCTAATCAAATTCATATTGTGTTGGTCTACATAAATGTGCAGCATAAATCTCCTTCCTCTCTCATATTTTTCCTTTAAGCAACTGGTATTGTCCCTGTAATGCCAAATGTTAATGTCCTTCGGGTTGGGGTTCAAAAGTTGTGAGGTGGGTGACTATATGTGATGTGGGAGTATTGTACTAATTTGTGTTTTGGCAAGTTATACAATGGTGATAAATAAATGATAGATGCTATTATTGAATTGTGTATAACAGAAAAAATATATTGTCTAAAGATATTTTATTTGTCCTAATAAATATGTTTTTATAGCACAGCTAACTCCAAATGACATATGTTTGTAGTAAAGAGCAACTTTTGTATGCAAAATGACTTGATGGCCAATTTTGATTATTCTTAGGGGAGTTGGGTTCCTTTTTGTGTTCAGTTTACTTTCTCCTGTCCCGGTCCCTTTATCCTTTTCAGGTGCCCTATTTGTAGATTTCCACACTAGAACTTACACTATGATACTCAGTGGCTGGCAGTGTACTGTAACTTACCCCTCTTACACTCACGGAAGACATAGCTGCTATGGGGCATGTCCATCACCATCAGAATATCTGAAGAGATCTGTCACACACTGCTCGTCAATCGGAGGACTTCAACGTAGTCCACCACTGCAGGCCCCAAATAACTATACACTATGACAGCTTCTTTACATCTCTCAATGACACTCAGACATGGGATGATAGTAACAAAGCCCTTCTCAGCAGATCACTCCACTCTTTTTGTCTCTCCAACCCTGCCTGCTCAGCACTAAGACTTTCAACAAAATATCTGGTTGTACAACCCTGTGCAGTAACCAGCTAAGTACACTTTGATATTAGGAAACACCGTCAAGGGACCTGCAGAGCTGACCAAAGCTTTCAATGTACTGAAAACCATAAACTGTGGTTATAGCTCCCACACCTCATCATTCACCACACTGCTAAGCGCTGCATCCCAGAACATGCATGTTAGCATCACCTCGATGGATCCCTCGCGATATGGAAAAACGTCCTACATAGGACCACAAAAAAAGACAATAGCATTCCAACCACACACCCTACATAGTGCAGCTTGCTGGCCACGTAGGTAAGCTCTTGAGTGCCCCACATGGGGTAAAAAAGTGCTATATAAGTGCTGCATAACAAAATAATCTTCCCTCTCATATCACTGCTCTTGACGCAACGCAGTGCAGCTTCACTCCTGGTATTGTTGGTCCCTGTGCACAGTAGTGCTGTCTCACCCTCTCACTGCAGGCCTTTGTGGAGTCTGTGGACAGCAGAATGCAGCCTCGCCCCTCATACCAGGGGCCTCTGTAGTGTGTAGTGTACATCATGTGATTTCTTGCACATTAGAGTGTACACTCATTTCTCAGGTCGTTAGCCTCATGCACAGTAAAGTGCAGCCTCACACCAATAGCCGCCTTGCACGGACGTGAGTCTCACTCCTCACTTCAGAATCCTTCTTACAGAGTAGAGCCGGTTCACCCCACACATCACTCTCCACGTATATTTTATAGGGCCGCCTCACTGTTGCCATCACGAGCTTGTGCACAGTTATGTGCTCTTACACCACACATCGCTGCCCTGGGGTGCAATAGCGCAGTCTTACAACCCCCACCACTGATCTCTAGTATTGTTGACTCTAGCCTCACACCATTGCCCTGGTGCACTGTGGTGCATTACCCTGCCTAGTGCATGCTCGCTTCTTTCATTATTGCTCTGACGTTCAGTAGTGAAGTCCCGCTGCTCACTACATTACTGCTTGGTAAAGCTTCACTTTTCTCACCAAGCCCTGGCATACATTAGTGCAATTAGGCTCACTCCCACTTTGCTGTGGCAGAGCGTAGTGGAGTCTCACACCTCACATACGTGTCCTGGTGGACAGCAATGCATTCTAGCTCCTCACATCATTGCCCTGCTGTACACAAGTCCTGAATCCTCGTTCTCCACACCATAGTCCTTGTGCACTGTGGCACAAGGACTATGTTGTACTGTGGTGCTGAATTCTAGCTCCCTACACCATTGCCCTTGTGCACAGGAGCACAGTCTCACTCCTCACATATTGCCCCTGTTGTGCAGTAGTGCTGCATTCTCGCTCGCCACACACACCATCGCCCTCGTGCACTGTAGTGTCTTGCTCCTCACACCATTGCCCTGTTGCACTGAAGTACATTCTCGCTCGCCACACACACCATTGCCCTGGTGCACTGCAGCATAGTCTCGCTCGATGCCCTGGTGCACAATAGTGCAATGTGATTGGTTGTACAGTTCAGAGTTTAGTGCCGTCTCTGTACTCCTGAGCTCGAGCAGAAGGACCTTTCCCGCGAGCTATTCTGAGTCTGAAGGTCCATTTCCCTCCCTGGGCCCTGCCTTTTCCTGGCTTTGTGTGGTCCGTGCTCATTCGCACGGCTTCCCACCAGGGTCCTTGCACTTCCTTTCCTTGGGGAAACCATTCACACACCGCTGCTGGGACCCTGTAAGCCAAAGACAACACACACCAAAAACTGAGCATGAAATGGTGCACAGCGAGATAGAGCCCCCTGCTGGCGGGCATGCAGCCTGGGGAGCGGGGGTATGTGCACTGAACAACACAGTGTGTAACCACAACAGAGAATTGCTTGATTCAAGAGCTCAGATCGCTGGGTCTTACAGGCCATGGGAGAGAAGGCTACATCATGGGGCTGTAGCTGATCAACTCAAATCTACTGGGACTTCCTTTCGAGACCTGGCAGCACTTTACTAGGGCAAGGAGAGAAAGTAATTCCAGAGCGTGGAGGCAGAGATTGAGAAGGGCCCGCCACCTGACAAGCATACATTTGAGTAGACAGAGAAGGACTCTAGCTGGGGAAGGGGGAAAGGCTAAACCAGTTTACAATCTTGATGAAGGAAACCACTATGATTTAAAATCAGATTATTAATCGTTACGCTACCATAAAGGTGAATCTAGAGAGAACCCACAACGCACAAGCTTCTCCAAGCGCCACATACCATGGGACACAGTAGACACCTACTATGATGGCTCTATAGACGCCTATGGGAGCATCTCATGACACCACTCACTTTCTTAAGAGCTAAATGGGAAGCGGGCCAAGCCCGGGGGATAACTTTTAAAGAGCGGACTTGTTTATTGGAATATCCCAAGAAAATGTTGCGTAACTCGAGATTTAAATTGATCTAGATCTCCATGTTTCACAGAGCATATCCCACTCCACATAGAATTAACAAAATGGTCCCCATAGATTCCTCGACATGCCCTCGGTTCATTCTCTGGATGGCAACTTATTGCACAAGTTGTGGACATGTTCCTCCCTGCCCGGCTACTGGGAGGATATCTCAGCAGCATTGTCAGAACTGACTGGCCTGAATCACTGGAATGCACCAGAATACTGTGTCGTAGGGCTATATATGCGGCCCAAGTGCTCTAAAGTGGTAAAGCGCTTTACGGAATTAGCATTACTGTTAGTAACAAGCATTGGCATAGTCAATAGGTCTCGCCTTTAGGGCCTTATAAGTATTTAGTTATGCAGCACAATATCCTTGGTGCAACAACATCAACTGTTGCATGGCTAAACACTTATAAGGTCCCAAAGGCGAGACCTATTGGCTATGCCAATGCTTGTTTTCTGTAGGCACAGGAAAATTAAGTGACGTGCTTAGAATCTCAGAATGTTGAGCCAACACAGAGACTCGACCCAGTATATGTGCACAACCGTTGGTATATATTTTTTTTTTACCATGCAGCTTACTATCACAGTTTTGCAGCTTGGTTGCAATATTGTGTCTTTTGCTCAGCACTGCGTGTAAACCTATACACACAGAGCTTACTAACAGCTCAGTGAGGTTATGTGGTCATTGCATATGCAACTTGCAGGACACACTGACCTGCAACATAGCCCGTTTGGTTATGTCCCTGCTGGAAAACATCTGCATGTTAATACTTTGACAACGCCCAAATCATTGAAGAGGTTTGATAAGCTTTAATTCATTGTTAAAATAAATGCTATTGATTTGGTTGCAACAAAATTAACTTGCTCCTTTAGAATGCCATGAAGAGTCCAGTGGACACAAACACCGTTTTATCGGTAGCTTCCTGTTTTTTGTTTATTTTCGTGAGCATCACAGGTGTGTTCAAAGGCCCAGAACGCCAGCTCTACTGCTCTGATAGAAGCCGCGGCAGTAAATAAGTGCACACCACTAAGCATAAATCCACTCTAAAGGGATGCCAGGTTCTCGTGCATGAAGGCTCAGCAACAGACATAGGGTCAACATTCTGTGGCTTGTGTGGCTTGCAAAACAGCCTGTTATGGTAACAGGCAGGTCAAAAGTCCTAAAATAAGAAGTGGAGGGACTAACCTAGTTAGGCAGTATGCAAGCGGCATCACACATGGCATCACAGGAATTTACATAATAAAAAGTGACAGGGGTAAAAAAGCATGGGGGCGGTGCGGGGGGAGTCCTTGTTGGCAAAGAGCAATCAGTGATGTAAATCATAACCATTCAGATAATGTTAAAAGGTGTAGAGGGGTCATAGCACCGTCACACCAGGGTTATTATTTGAAGGAAATGTGGTCAGCTCATGACAAGTTTCAGAAAACTAAAAGTAACTGGAGGAGGAAAAGGCACACAGTATGGAAACCGGCGCATTATTAGTCTGGAGGGCTCAAAGGATGAAGGGCGTCTATTTAACATACTGCGAGAGGCATACATCTATTTAACAGGACTTATGATATTAGCAAATTTTATGAAAGGGCGCTTCGCCTGGGTAATAACCACTCTGGCAAAGAATAAAATAACTGGTCCCAACAGCGTTTGAAAATGGTCTGCTATGGACAGTACGGCAGGTCGAACTTGAAAGAGTCGTACTGTAACTTCTAGCTAGATACAGAGGTGGGAAAAAAACCAGAAGGACAAACATCACCTTCAGATACAAGTTCGCTCTGTGTAACTTTGACCAAGACGAGGGAAACGAAATGACTTCAAAAAAAATGAGATCACAGATGTCATCCAATGTAAGAAGTATGTAAACAATTAACTATAGGGTGTTTTGTTTTCTTGACAGCAAAATAAATACATAAAAAGGTAAAGCATAGACAAGTCAAACATTCCCAGGGTCGTCTGCATGACTAATTCTGATTCTAGTAAGTGTGCTTAAAAATGGCTGACAGCAAAACGTACTGCTCTTAAGTTCCTGAAAGCACAGAGCCCGTAAATTCCAGGCCACGTTTGCCGTCACAGTCTCCGACTTGTATTTTGGCTAAAGATCGGGACCACGTTTCAGAAAATTAGATTTTTAAGAAAGGCATCGCGATTTCGCTATTTCCTCGTTTACAAGGGTGAGTCGCCTATCTTCAAAAAGTAGCCGCGCTGCTGCGAAAGTGAAAGCGACGCTCACTCTTGTGGAGGTGGGGTGGAGGGATGCGCCGGAGAAAGGGTGGAAGAAACGGAGACTGTTGTAGAAGCAGCCGAGGGCAAGAGACTGCATGCTATCAAAGAAATAAATAAAATGACTGGAGACATCTTTTGTGATGTGTAAGTATGTGATGTGTTGAAAGCAATATAATAAAGGTGGTGCAAGGAGAGGTAATGGTTTCAAACAATAAGTGAGGCGCTGGATGGCAGAACTGAGAGCTATAATATTTTACTACAAGTGCCATTCACCCCTGCAAGAGGTCGCTGACTGGTCGTTGTAAGGCGTGAAGGAGAGAAAGGGTTCACTTCCTGAACGGTGACAGTCAGACCACACTGTAATAATTTGTCTACAAATTGATTGTGCCCAGTGCTTAACAGGGCAATATTTTATGTGTTGGGATCTCCCTGACAATCACCAGACAACATCAGCTGCAGTCACTCTTTGAAGAAAGACTGTGCCCACAGAGCACCACGACTAGAAGCTTGGCGAAAAAAAACTGCACTGAGGATAAACAAGAGCAGGGAAGCACAACCAAGCGTTCACGCCAACCAAATGGTGGTACTTTAGAAATCCGTGCCTTCATCAAGGATCCCATCTGCACACGCCTGCCCAGCCCACAGGCTGAAGATTCCCAGCACTGATCGACAGTCACAGCGGCTCCCCCGTAGGCTTCAGGGTGTTGGATTTGATGCTTTTTATTATAAAAAGAGAAAGTCCCCTCAAGAGATCACCACGCAATGCTTTCCGCAATAAAAGCAATAATTAAAATGAAAGACAAGCGGTCTTCAAAAAGGAGACGGAGAGGGCGGAGCGAGTGGGCGAGGAGAGAGAGGAACGTGTGGGCGAGGAGAGAGAGGGAGATGAGGTAGGGAGCAGGAGGTGAGCCTGCGAGTGGCACGCGCACGTGCTTACCACGAACGAAAGTGAAAGCGCAAGGATGTCGAGCTGGAAGAACAGTCTGCTCTTTTTCGAAGCATATACTCGTGCTTGTGGTGCGCCCCTGCGCGCTCCCGCAAGGTGGATGCCGCCACAAGCATGAGTATGTGCTTAGAAAAAGAGCAGAACGACGGCTAAAGGTCCTCCTAAGCAGCGCATGCGCGCTGCGTAGGTGAGACCTAAAAAGGCTGATAACTTAAAGCTGGGAGGCCCTGCAAACCTGCCCCCGGTGAATAGATGGCACGAGGAAGTAGCGCACTGGGGTCTGGCTGAAAGCGAGGCTTTAAGCCGGGAGGAATATAGGGGCCTACGTAAAAAACCCATATCACTAGTATGGGACATGTTACAAGAAGGGTTCAAAGCTGAAAATATGAAGGCACGGAATGAGGGTTAAGCCTGTTCTACTCACATAGACAAATGGGTTGGCTTTTCCGGCGGGCTCTTCCACCCTCTACCGTTCCCAATCGGTGGTATCTTACACTATATATTTTAAACCAGCTCCTATAGCTACAGAGCCTGCTCCCACCAATAAGCTCTTTTGCAACGTCAGCAGAAACATAAACAGTGCCTCCTACGGTACGCACATAGTGATTCATGATTTTTCATAAACACAGCTACCCAATTATAGATTTCTCAATGGGTGACACGGCCCAGTTAGTGAGAGGGAGAGAGGGGCGTGTGGGCAGGTAGGTAAAGTTGTTTATATTGCAAATTGCTTTATGTCCCTGCCATTGTCTGTGTAATCATCCTCAGACAGAAAGTGTAACTCAATCTCAAGCTCTGTATACTGAAATGCCTGAACAGAAATGTGATTCAATTCTGTTGTGTATTGACAAAATGCAATAAAGGTTGTGTTAAAAAAAACAATAGTCTCAAAGGCTCAATTTTGTCCATATAATTGTTCACAAACGTACTGTAGTACTGGCATAACACTGAAAATGGGAGAAGTTTTCTTTGTTCTCTGGGCCTAGTGCTTTGCAAATAGAGTCCACCAACAAGGACTTAGGAACAACACCTTCACCAGAAATCGTGTGACCTAAGTTATCTATTTTTTCCTGGAATATTTTGTATTTCTTACTTCTGACCATATTACATCCCTCCTCAGACACTTGCAAATCTCCCTTATGTGCTCCATATAACACCATATTTCATCCAGGAAGCGCTTAACATAGGTCTCAACATCTATGAAAATGAGAATCATGGCCCTTTGGAAAACAAAGGCTACTTATGCCAATCCAAAAGCATTCTCAAAAATTGAAACAGACCAAAAAGTGAGAGAAATGTAGTGAGCTGCTTACATTCTAGAGTCAGCGACACTTCTTGTTGATACACAGAATGCAGACCAGGGTGCCGATTCGGATCCTGGAAAAAATTTCCCCGTACGACTCGTATCCGGTCATTTTACCGTACGAATCGTACAAGTGCCGTACAAACTGCCAAGTACGATTCGCATGGGAAAAAGTCCATACGAATCGCATTGGGAATAATTCCCCACACGTTCTCGGGTCGGAAAATGTGTCCGACACGTCCCCGGATGATTTACCGTACAAATGTGAAAAGAGAAGTCCGACCGCGCAAGTACGATCCATCCCGTGCGTCCGATGTTACAACCGTATGGAAAAAACACCGTCCGCACCGAACTCCCAGAGCAACCATGGAGACATGTGCCCGCATACACGCCGAACACCCCCCCCAGCCCCCGTATGTACGCGCCGAACCACCCCCCCAGCCCCCGTAAGTACGCGCCGAACCCCCACCTGTGTATGTACACCAGTGTACGTACGCACCGTACCCACACCTGTGTATGTACACCAGTGTACGTACGCACCGTACCCCCACCCGTGTATGTACACCAGTGTACATACGCACCGTACCCACACCCGTGTATGTACACCAGTGTACGTACGCACCGTACCCCCACCCGTGTATGTACGGCGCGAACCCCCAGCGCGTTCGTGCCGTACATACACGGGTGGGGGTACGGTGCGTACGTACACTAGTGTACATATACAGGTAGGGGTACGGTGCGTACGTATACTGGAGTTAATACATAGGGTGGGGGTATGGTGCGTACGTACACTGGTGTACATACACGGGGGGTACGGTGCATACGTACACTGGTGTACATACACGGGTGGGGGTACGGTGCGTACGTACACTGGTGTACATACACGGGTGGGGGTACGGTGCATACGTACACTGGTGTACATACACGGGTGGAGGTACAGTGCGTAAGTACTAGTGTACATATACGGGTAGGGGTACAGAATGCAGACCAGGGTGCCGATTCGGATCCTGGAAAAAATTTCCCCGTACGACTCGTATCCGGTCATTTTACCGTACGAATCGTACAAGTGCCGTACAAACTGCCAAGTACGATTCGCATGGGAAAAAGTCCATATGAATCGCATTGGGAATAATTC
The DNA here is from genome assembly GCF_964204655.1 of Triturus cristatus. Classification (NCBI taxonomy): domain Eukaryota; kingdom Metazoa; phylum Chordata; class Amphibia; order Caudata; family Salamandridae; genus Triturus; species Triturus cristatus. The sequence continues at coordinate 758,704,324 of NC_140583.1, forward strand.
CCCACACGTTCTCGGGTCGGAAAATGTGTCCGACACGTCCCCGGACGATTTACCGTACAAATGTGAAAAGAGAAGTCCGACCGCGCAAGTACGATCCATCCCGTGCGTCCGATGTTACAACCGTATGGAAAAAACACCGTCCGCACCGAACTCCCATAGCAACCATGGAGACATGTGCCCGCATACGCGCCGAACACCCCGCCGCGTACCGGGCCCTCAATTCCGCTCGCATCGCGCCGTACTTCGCTTTTCCGGCACTTTTTGGGTGCGGTAAAAATATTGTCGTCCGGACTGGTGTCGGTTCGAATCGTACTTCCTTGTTCGTGAAACGGAGCTTTCCCGGATCACATTTGTATGTATATTTTCGTCGGTCGGTGTTTTTTACGATTCGTACGGAAATGGTGTTTCCGTGCAAATCATACTTCCATGTTTGTAATGTTTTTTTACCGGGTACGAGTCGGATGGAGAAAACCCTCCGACCAACGGTTCGTACCCGGTTTTTCCAGGATCGGAATCGGCATCCAAGTGTGGAAAACCCCTTAGCCCCTCCTAAGGTAGACACTAACTCATTTATGTGTGGCAAGGGATGACAATCAATAATAATTCGGGTATTTTACAGGTCTTAAGTTTACACACAATCACAATTTATTGTCTACCTTCATGGCCAAATCAATTGGAGAAACCCATTCAGATATATCCACCTCTTGCTTAACCACACTTTCCAGGATATCTTCCAGGATATCCTTTACTCTTCCCCTGACACTCATCAGTACACCTTTCAACTTCTGTTTCACTGGACCTGCACTGGATTTCAATTTAATTTTGAGTGAGATGACTTTCAATAATCCAGGCTCTTCAGAGCACACATCTTGAAACTGTTCTCTCAACCATTGTTTTCTGCTGGACTTTCTCACAACCAGAACCTGTTCCTTGCTTCTTGGGTTCAGCCCTGCTGTCATGAATCCATCCACCCAAATGCATTTACCTCTGTGATGATGACAAACATCTTTATGTTAGTACATCTACCCTTAAAACTCAGACTAACCCTGGCCAACCCTATCATATTGTAATTGTAAAGTGTGTTTATATAGCACTAACTACCCTGACAAGGCAACAAGTAGCACGCTATTCTGGAATCCAAGGATAGATGTCAACAGGTAATAAGTTAGTGATATGTGATTCTTTTTCCTAGAAACATTAGTTCTATTAATGGTTGTTAAGTTTGCACTGTTGAGATCTCATGCATTTACTCTAGTGTTTTGAATAAGGATAGTTTAATTGACGTTGATTAATAAAGAGAAGATCTTATATGTTATTGAAAGTGGTGGACATATGTGTCTATTAGTGGAATAAATTGGATAGAAAAGAAGGAACAGTCTGAGAAGCATGTTTGGGTGTCCACAGTAGACCAGAGCCACCAAAAACCAGCACCTGGAAACTCATTATCTTTGGTGGTTCTCACCACACATCCATGACACCATCAGACTGCAGACTAAGAAGTGTAAAAATGAAATAACAAGGCAGCACGCCTTTCACATCTATGTACCCAAAATCTGGAACAACGCCATGTATACATCAGGACTGCCCCAAGGATGCTCTAATCGAGAAGGAGTTGAACACTCACTTCTCTAAAGAACATTATATCACAATGCATTAACAGTCCATAAGCCAACTACCTCCCCTATCACTTGCTGACTTTATGCTTGTCTTTGACCCTGTACAGCACTTTGCTTACTTTTGGCTCGGTTTGTGCTGTAGAAATGCCATTCACATGCATACATACATACATACATACATACATACATACATACATACATACATACAGACATACGGTGTGTAGGCTTCCTTCTCCAAGCACCCTGCAGTGGATGCTCTGAAGCTATCGTATGTAGGTAATAATTTCTGCTCAGAAGAAGTTGATTAGTCAATCAATGACTGATATAAAAAGTCTTTTATAATTGTGAACCATAAAATCCCTTACTTTGTGTCCTATCTTGTCTCAGAACAACATGTAAGGTTAAAGACTCTTTATAAATCGATAGTCATAGTAAAACACCTTTTATTTCACTTTTTGTTTATATGTTAACTGTGAGATTTGCAGTTAAAGAATACGTTGTTGGATTCCGATGCTAATCCCGTAGACTCCACCCTGGGAGAGTGACATGACACTGAGTGACAGAAGTTGAGAGCCTGCACTCTCAGTTTGTCAAAATAGAGATAAGGGTATAGAGAGTGAGAGAGAGAGAGAGAGAGAGAGAGAGAGAGTGAAAAACACTGGAGGATCGGTACTGGCTCTTCAGGCCCAAATTCTCACATTTCCTCATGTGAGAGGAATACGAGGACATATGAGATTGGTTATTATAAAGACAGTACATCATGCACTGACATAGACAATTTCAGTCTAGGACTTACCTGGGTCTCACTAAGGAGTTGTTGCTAATGGGCCAAGGAGTGCTTTTAACAATCCAGCTACCCAGGAGTCTGAAGACTGGGACAGAATATTTAGCGCAATGTGAATGATAGGCAGCCATCAGAATATGGAGAAAAGAAGACCAATTAAATAAGCCTCTGAGGTAGAATCACAGTGAGATGCAATACGCTTGACAAAGAACCTTTGGAATTTGTAGACCAAAAAGGTAGACAAAACTGCAAGGAGACGGAAACATAAAGGGAAGGTGGGTAAAGGAACAAAGGTATGGGCTAGGAGCAAACAGCTGGAGAAATACAAAGCAAAGAGCCAAACAAATGTCAGCTGTGAGACAACAGGATACTTTAACTGACAGTTTTTAAATTCACCTGGAGGCTCCCACATTCCTCCAGGCTTCACTCTGATTTGACATTTAGCATACCTGAGCTAGAAGGCTCATCTGATGCCCTTGTGCCCAAGCTGCCTCTGACCAGCCCCCCAACTCTCTGATCCTGCTACTTCCTTTTCTTTCTCTGCCTTGCCGGTCCATTGACCGTGTTGTTCTCATGTCTCTCATTAACCCTGAACCTGATAGTGTTACCCCTGGGCAATCTCCCATTTCCCCTGTCTTAGGTGAGGGCTTATGTGGCAATCTTATACGGAACTGCAAACTATTTTATCAAGCTAGGCACAGGCACAAAGGAAGCTTGCTCCCTGATCTTTCTGCGGCATCCCATAAGGGCCCATGTCCGTATCAGGAGCCTAAAATAGCGTCCACCTCAAATTCAGAGTGACCTGCTGTTGTCACTGGAGGCAGCATATATTTTCCAAGTTCCTTGGCCCTCTTAACTCTAGAAACAGGAACATCTGGGTGACTCATCCAACTATCAGTTTGTTTTGATGTGATTGCTGCTTTTGCCACAAATACTTCATATGCAAAGGGATCAACAAAATGAGGTGAAAACTTGGAATGGGTTCCAGGTATGATCACACTGGCTGTGAAGACCCAGATTAAATCACCCATAGCATAGGAGGGAGCAGGGATTCTGTGTCTGTCATAAATATTTGCTATATGCTGCCTTAGTCCTTAGGAGATTCTGTAAAGCTGTCATATCAATCTTGGTTAACCCCCTGTAGATGGTTCTACATAGAAAGCATATTTACATGACCAAAAATGCTAGACCACGCTGCAATTCGACCCATATGTACAAAAGAAAAAAGACAAACCTATGCAACTATGTAATAAGCTGTTGTAAGGGTTCAGTGACTAAATATCGAGGGACATAATATAGAATTCCCAAAATATCGACTCCAAAATATCGAAGTACAGAATATAGAATCCCTATCTACAAACAGGTAAGTACTAAAATATTGATTCCAAAATATAGAATGTTAAAGTATAGTTAACTAAAATATCGAATTTTTTAAATGTATTAAAAATAATATAAAAGTAATTAAATATTAAAAACAATTAAATAAAACATACTTAAAATAATATAAAAAAGCTTAAAATGTAAAAATAATAAATGTAATGTAAAAAAAAGTAGAGATTTTGTTGGATAGTGAGAGCGTAAAAATTACTATTCCCACTCCAGTGACTGCAACAGTAGGGAAATCGTTGGATAGCGTAGGGGTAAAAATTACTTTTGCCACTCCAGTGAGTGCAACAGTAGGGAAAGCGTGGGATAGCGGGAGGGTAAAAATTACTATTCCCACTCCTGAGAGTGCAACAGTAGGGAAAGTAATGATTTAATATTAAAATAAGATTATATTGATTATCAATACCAATAAAAAATGAATTAAAAATAATTACCAATTAATAAAAATTAATTACGATTGAACAAAAATTATTTACCAATTAATAAAAATTAATTACCAATTAATAATTAATTATCAATTAATTATCTATATATATAAATAAAAATTAATATTTACTTTATTAAAATTAAATTACTTCCCACCCAATTCCCCTATAAACCCACAACCCGATCCTAATAATAAAAAATACATTTAACATAATTATCAATTATTCAATTAATAAAAATGAATTACCAATTAATAAAAATGAATTACCAATTAATAAAAATGAATTACCAATTAATAATTAATTATCAATCAATTAATTATCCATACATATAAATAAAAACTAATATTTAATTTACTATAATTAAATTACTTCCCACCGTACTCCCCTATAAACCCACAACCCGCTACTGAATTAAGTTACGCAAAAATTAAATTACATAACATTCATTTCTTTAAAAAAATTAAAAATGCATTACAAAAATAATACATAATTTTAACACATATACGACCATACATGACACACAAAAAAATTCGATATTCTGGAAATCGATATTTTTAATTAGATATTATGGGAATCGATATTTCATACAACAATTTCGATATTCTGTCCTATCTATATTTTGGTTATTCGATTTTCTGTCCTATATATATTTTGGAGCCGATATGCTGTCCTGTCTATATTTTGGATTGTATATTTTGGTCGTTTACCGTTGTAAGCGAACAAGGGCAACCAGATAACCTAGTCTTTTTGATGGTCGGCTATAAAACAACACAGATACTATTGCTTAATTTAATCTTTCAGTCTGACCAACAGTCTGGGGATGGTAACTTCTGGACTTTTCATTGAATGTTCCTAGCTGTTGAAACAGAGCGATCCCAAAACAGGAAACAAACTGTGCTTCTCTGTTAGTAATGATTATCTCAGGGAATCCATGTTGTCTGTTAGGAATCCCTTTATTTGAACTAAATATGCAGCAAAAATTATGTGTGTGTCTGTGTCTGTGTGTGATCAACTTTTCCTGTAAAGAACTTTCTGGAATATAAAACTTCTAGTTCTTCTGGTCTTGACACAAATAACCCTGTTGTCTGCTTCTTTGAGAAGGGTCTTCCTTTAGCCAAGTTTTTTGTTCTATTTTGATTTGGCCATGAAGGATCTGATCAAGTAACTATTGAGTTTCTTTTCCATCTGTAATGCTAAAAGAACTGGAACAGGATCATGATCTGTATCATCCTTTACTTGACAGGAAAGAGCATCTGCTTTGCCTTGTTTATTTCCTGGGCGATAGGTGATGATATAATGGAAACGTGAAAAGAACAAGGACTACCCAGGATGTCTAGCATTACAACATTTCATTGACTTTAGCAAAGAGAAATTCTTATTGTAAATCCATTCTGACATAGAGAACTCTGAAAATTCTAAATAAAGCAACATTGAGAGAAAGCTTCTTTTATGGATAATTCACAATCATAAATCATATAGTTCTTCACCAACCCCTGACAATGATTGGGAATAATAAGCCACCGGATGGATGTCCCTGGATATTCTTGAAAGAGAATGGCCACAAAACGGCAGTTAATGTGAGGTTCACCTGGATTTTCTGCAGGAGCAAAATTCAGGGAATTGATGCTAGGTCCCAACTTCCCTCACCCACCTCCTTTGCCCAACAAGATCAAAGCAAAAGAGGGAAGTGGGGAAGGAGGGGAGACAAAACAAGGAAAGGAAGAAGGGATAGAATCCACTGGATCGTCCGTTGGGGTGTCACCAAGACATCTAATGAAAAAAACACAAAGGTAAGTACATTTTATTGTACTAGCAGTGTGTTATATAGCTCAACTATTCTGATATAATACCTGTTGAATAATATGCTATCCATACGTAGACAACATTTTCAACTAGGACGTAGGACACACACAAAGCATCTAGAAAGTAAATACAAACATATTATATTATATGCAGGAGTTTAACCACAAACAAGGATGAAATATAAAGCATACCAACCTAATTAGGAATCACATTTGGAGATCAATAGACACTAGGAAAAAAAATCATCTGTTTAGCCTGAACATGGGAAAAACCAAAAAACTCATCTCCCTAGTTAGGTGAAAACAAGGATAAAAAATATGGCAAAAAGGGCAGGGTCAAACTATGAAAAATATAGTGAAATAAATGTGATTCTAATGCAGTCTCTTTATTTATCGCAAGAAGAGTCTGGATGCAACCAGGAGAGAACTGAAAAAACACTCCTCAGCAACCAAGGAGCACAGCCACTAGATAAGTATGAGAGTGCTGCCCGAGAAGAAAAGAATATGCCCCAAAATTACGAAACAACGATTCTTTTAAGAACCTTTCTTTTCAATTTTTACAGAAGCAAACTGCTGGGGAACGAAGAGTTAACTGTGCAGCACAATCCAAAGGAAACAATGTTGCCAGCCGGCAAGGGAGCTCCGAGGATACTCGGAGCCCCGGAAAAGTATATGACAACCCGGAAATGCAAATAACACAAGGACGCCTGAAGAGGAATTCAAGAGCGTCTAACCACCTTGGCGAAGAATTAAATTACGAGCAAGCAATGAAATGTATGGGAGGCCTGGCGGGGTCCGTGAAGGAACGTGAAGTGCGTTACCCTTGCGGTCAACTGGTCAGGCACCGCCTCCGCCAGCTGACAGGAGTTGGCGGGCTGAGCTCTCCTCTGTGGACACTGCCGGGGCTAAGAGCACTGCTGCCGGCAGCGCGGACTGCAAAGCCCGACAGTTAATGCATCATTTTGCACAAAAAATGGTCTTGTGCAGCGAGAAAGAAATAGGATCAGAGTTGGTGTAAAGGCTTCCTTTAATCTCCCAAAGGCCTGGGTTTGTTCTTGGTCCCAAAAAAGGGTTGTTCCTTTCCTGTTGATTCGATGAAGGGTTCTACTATCTGGGGAAAGTTTGTGATAAAATGCCTGTAAATGTTTACAAAACTCAGAAACATCTGGATCTGTTTGACTGTGATGAGTATTGGCCAAGCTAGTACAGCTTTCACCTTACTTGAGTCCATCTGAAATGACGAATCGAAGCAATGATAAGTGGTTGACTTTGAAGATACGTTTTTCTACCTTTACATACAATCCATCTTTCCTGAACTGAAGCAGCACTTCTCTCATGTATTCTTTGGGTTCTCCTTGGGTCTTAGAAAATACCAAAATATCATCTAACTAGATAACCAAACATGTGCCTAGTAAATCTTGAACATTATTGATGAAGTGCTGAAAAGCTGGGGAGGCATTGCACAATCCAAATATCATTACCAATTGCTTGCAATGCCCAGAGTGGGCAAGCCAATTAAAGCTTGAGCCATATGCCTGGCTCTGGCTCAGTTTGAGGTCCTCTTGGAGCCTCAATCTCAAAACGAACCAACCTTACATGTGGTTCCAACTTGCCATCCATGCTTTAACTTCATTTACCAAAATTAAAGACAGCATTAACATTTCATGTAAAATAGATAATAGAAACAGGTATGCATATAGTGACTGAATAACACAATGTGAAACCAGAAAACCTGGGATCAACCCCAGGTCTCCTGCTTGATCAAACTGTCTGATCCTAGGCAAATTATTTGAGCCTCCTTTCTCTTCATTATCATGTAAGAGCATTTTCAAATACAAGAGTTGAGGGTATACAATGTAGAAAAACCTTGTGTGTCATGTATGAGACTATAATAGTCCTCCATCTATAATAAAATTCCCAGGCCACATATGGAGTGCACATCACAACTGACTTGCTTCTTAGTGGCATTGTGGGCATGGTGAGAGGTGGTATGGATGCTTCTAATTTCGTGTTCTTTTAATTAATGGCACTTAATGCAGTGATTTAATTTGATGTGCTAGGGTGATGCTTCCTCTTTTAAAGAAATATACTTTTTGACTTTAGAAGAATGTTATCACAGTTTTACATGATATCTGCTTGATTTGTTTTCATGTGAAATATTACTAAGAATCAAGGCTCGGCTCAAGAACAGCCTCTTAGTGCCAGGACAGAGTCTTGGCTCAGCTTTAGCTCAGCTCTCCTGTTAATTTGCCGGCTCACACAACTCAGTTTTCTATTCATCCCTTTCTGTAATACTAATGATATTATAAATTCCTCTCACTTCAGGTTTTGAAAATATTTCGTCATATTTGATTTGGTCTAAAAGAACAGAAAAGAGAGGTAAAGGTGACTATTTATTATTGTTATTTAATTGAGTTCTCTGTAATTTATATAGTGACAATAACCCACATCTGGTGTGGCAATTAAGATGGGTTCTCCTGCCAGTGAAACTGAATATAGCCGTACAGCCTCCCATAGCGGGCTATACCGGCTATTAAAGGCCCGCTTCAGCGTTAAAGGCCCGAGCGGGACTTTAATTTAGCCGGTATAGGCCATCTATGAAGGGCTATAAGGCTATTAGAACATTCTGCCACTAGAGGGCAGACTCTTCTAACAAATAAAAAAATGCTTCAGGGAGTCCAAAGGGTTTGAAATCCCCTCAGGCTCCCTGAAGCCTTTGTTAACAGCCACAGCTGTAAACAAAGTCAAACATTGGAATGTTGGAGCTTCGGGCTTATACCAGCCATTATAACATTCGAATGTTCTAATGTCAAATAAACCCCTATGCTAGATTTTCTACGAGATAGGCCTTCAAGAACTGCATCCTCTTCAAGTGACAGAGAATAAATGAGGCTGCGGGGAATCTTGATTGTGGTTAGAGGTCTTTCGCTCAATCATGGGTGCGATGTAGAGGGATTTCATGTGCTCCCTTTTTACTAAAAATTGCTCAAATTCCTCATGCACTGGAGGGATGAAAGTTTCTTTCACCACCATCTGTGTGGGAAAGCAAGCTAGTCTTTGCCTGGTCTGATCACATGGTCTTAGCCAGCAGTATTCTTTGCTATTTGGCTCCATATATCCTTATCTTCGGTTTATGAAAGGATTGCGTTTTTTAACCAGCTGATTCCAAGCACAATGGAAGGCACGGGTGAAACTATTTAATCAAAACTGAGGGTCTCATTCTATCCAGACTCCGTGGATATTAGGGAATGTTCTGTTTCTCACTGTGCTTCCCCTGACTATAGCAGTTGTCCATCAATTCCCCAAATAGCTTCAGCTCCGGCCTTCGTTACAAGGGACTTGGTATAATTCTTCCATACGCCTTAGCACATAATAAATCCTCGCACACATCCATAACACGTCCACAGGTCCTTGTGACATGGTAATCGAATCTTAATGTGGATATAAGCTATATCTGTGGCAAGCACCGAAGAAGGTGAGGTGCTCACCCAGAGCTGGGGGCTCAAAGGCGAGCAATCCAGTTTCCCTGCAAACGGGACAGACATGGACGAAAGTCCTTCTTTTATGCAGCACAATATAATCCATCTTTTCTTCATCTATCTTTTTCTTCCCTTGTCAATGTTTTGTTCATGGAGCCACTCTGCATGGGATCCTCTTCGGACCTCTCTTGATGCAGTTCAGTATTTCAAGCAGGATACAGTTCCCTCCCCAAACTCTGCTCTCTTTGTCGTTGTTTTTGTTTTGCTGCTATCTTCAGAGTGAGACGAATAAGATCTCTGCATGCAACAGGCCAATTAGCAACCAATGGGAAAACATCTTACATTTCTTTTGCCTGGTCCTTTATAACATGCAGCTGCCTGTCTTGGACCCCTCAGTTCATCTTGCCTCAGCATGAAGCTGTCGGAAAATAGCTGATGCACCTACCAATTCTCGACTTCCTTGCAGCAGCATAAGTAGCCGCACATGGGAGGACTGTTCTTTTTGTCTTTTATTGAAAACATCTGCAAATTGTTCCAGATATTGTTGCAGTTATGGTAACTTCGGGGGGTTGCATTAAATTCAAGTGGTAGCCCAAGTTAATGCCTCTTTCATTACATCCGAGAGTGTGAATGTCACTTTTGGTGGTGTCTGTAGTAAAGTCTTGTGGTCTGAACATGGAATGTAATCTGCACTGTGCTGTATAAGGTTTACATTTGAGGGGATCTCCATTGAACATTTTCGTGGGAACGAGCATTGCTGCCGACATAGAGGTAGTATTGGATAGTGGTGAAGACCCACCTGTGTCTTCACTCGAACCTGCTGTCCTGCTAGGTGTGGACATTTCTTTCGGAACTCCAAGATCATTGACCTTATTAAGCAAAAAAGTTTGTCCTTGTCTAGCACTATCTAAATCTGAATTTCCGAAGTGACCTGTGTGAGTTCCTGAATGGGATGACGTTCAGAATCGATTTCTCTTTGGCCTTCATGATTTGTTAGGTGCAAGGGTTAAAGATTACATTGTTGGATTCTGATCTCCCAGACTCCACCCTTTGAGAGTGACGTGTCTGTGAGTGACAGAGGCTTAAAAAACAGGAAATTGTTTGGGTGAAATTTTGGTATGGTTTCAAAGAGAGAGAGAGAGGGAGAACAGGGGTCTCTTTGGTGGATCGATGCTGGTGCTGCAGGTAAATATAGCTCTTCATTCATGGATTGTAACTTGTACACTCCATCACAGCACCGCAAAATGAAAGGACATATGAAATTGGTTAAAAAAAATGTAGTGCACCATTCACCAATGTACAAATTTCCAGTGCTGGACTTACCATGTTTTCAGTAGAGAGTTGCCGGAAACAGGCGAGGGAGCCTGGGTAATCCTCCAGCTACCCAGCGAGTTTGAAAACTGGGACAGAACTTATAGCAAAGTGTAGATGTTACAAAGCCACCAGAAGGCGAGGATAGGAGGATCAGTTGGACATGATGCAGCAGAAAGGGGTTTGCCAATTTTACCATCTGGACCCAATTTAATATCTACCAGTCCCTTTCACGCTGCATGAGCTTAAACAAAGATACCAATTTCTATTGTCTATTTTGGTCCTCTCTCCTCTCCGATCAATCTTTAATAGTTGTTAGGGATTGGCAAAGGATTGACAGAATTTCAACAATGAGAACCTCAATAAGGAAATAATCATTCAATATAACCAAATGACATTAATAAAGACAGACTCTGATTACTTATCAATATGCCTTTTATCTAAATTAATGTGAATAATCATCAAGTACAATACAGCTCGAAGCATAGATCATCATACAAGTGAAACAACAAAATTGTTATTCATAAACACATCCCAAATAACCGTGTCATGAGAGAGTGAATAAGTGAAGAGACAAATGAACACTAGAAGTCAGGAAAACAACTCTCCAGACAAGAGAAGAGCTGGGGCATCCTCAAAGTTAATGAGGAGCAAAATCAAAGAGTCAGGCTCAGCAGAACAACAGCCAGCCAATTAAGTTAGGAAACAGCAACACAGCTCTCTCCTCTCGCAAGCCTCTTTCCTCTCGTGAGCATCTCTCCTAACTCAAGCCTCTCTCCTCTTTAAAAGTTCTAGTACCAATAGTTATACCCTGATTCACTAAAAATCCAACCCCCCATGTATCATCACACGGAAAACCCTCAAGTCCCATTGGTCAAAACCAGGGGGATCTGGTAACTCCACTTTAAGGTGTGCCTAACTCTTCAACAGTTAATTTGTCTTTAGAAACCATTCATCATCAACCTTCGGCAGTGGAAACTCAGATAATCTCTTCTGCGCCTTGAACATTTCTCCATCTCGCTAATGTATCAAACTCATGGTACAAGTGTCCACATACTCCGCTCGGCAAGGAAATTCCATTCATAATGTTCATTACTTCCTCCACACAGCCTTGGCCATCATCAGGATTCACAAAGGACAAAATACATATTTTGCAGCCTATGTTTTAATAAGCAAATTAAACCTAAAAAGACTCTTGAGGCCTTCTCTGCAGAACAGTAAAATGTGCTCTAGGAAAAACAAATACTCATGTGATTATCATTGTTACTTTATAAAACTACACTATTAGTGCTTCTTAGCATTTCATTATGTACATTTTCAAACAGTTAGTGAAAAGGTAATTATCATGTCTTTTTTAAACTTAATATTTTCTTTGGCTGTTATTTCTGCATTATTCATTTACATTTGCAGCTTATTACAAAAGCACTGGAAACACTAGTTTATTTCCAGCAGCACGCATTTGCGCAGTTTTCATCCTCCCCTTTTTAGTTCACACTGTTAATTTTCACACCATTTTGTTAATAAGGAGGAGTTTAATCCAAGCATGTTTTATTTCACAAAACTGTGCTCCATCAGACACACCAGCCAGAACATACATACCAACAAGGTAGATTAAATTAAAAGAGCAAGGAAACAAGAAAGGGAATGGAGGGGCAACAATGGTGTACTTGTATAAGCAAGGAGCAAGCAGGGGGCTAACTACAAAGCACAGAGCCACACAACTAAGCAGTTGCAAGGCAACTTGCCACTCTTACTAAAAGTTCTTAAATTCATCCTGACGCTTCCACCTTCGCTTGGGTCTTCATTCTGATTGGTCTTTTAGCAGCTCTGATCTGATGTCCTTATGCCCCAGCCACCATTGCCCATTCCTCCCAAATCTTCAATCCTGCTTCTCCCCTTTCTTTCTCCGCTCTGTCTGTCCATATCTTCCATTACCCCTGATTCTGGCAGTTTACTTTATTAATAGGGCTATACTCTCAAATACAGTTATACTTGTCGGCATTGTGAGCAGATTGGAGCTGTGCAGTTTGAACATTTGGCTAACTGAGTATGCTTTGAATATATTGGAAGTGTACATTCTTCCTATTGGACTATATGGATTTGTTTACACCTTTTGATGTCTCACTTCAAATAATGTTGTGCAGTTTCTGTTATGAATGAAATTTGTGTGCACTGATTAACAAAATATAGTTACTTAAAAAATGACATGATCAAAGTGGACATTTCTATAGTACACTTAAAAGAATCTTCATCCCTCACAAACACTGTCACTGATGACAATGTGGAATGTAACAGCTACCAATAAGATAAAAGAGAGGAGGCATGCCTACATTTCAGGTGGGGGTAAAATCCCCCATGTCCCAAGACAGTATATTGGGGAATTGTTTTTTCCCTTAAGAACTGCCTGAATGGAGGTTAGAGAACAGTGCTATTGTAAAAGATCCTCAAAAACTCATATTACCATTTAGGTCTGTTTATTGTAAAGCACAGCTTGAGTGTGGTCATCCCAGGTCAGCCGAAACAAACTACTTGGGCCTGGAATCTCCATGGTCAAAAACAAATATGGAACATGAATTATAATTCTAATGCTCCTTAAAGTAACAGAGGCATAACATATTATCTTTCCTTCTATAACAAAGTGTCCAACAATCAGAGTATCAGTGCTGATCAAGGGCGGCACATGCTGGTCCATAATTGTCTTGTAAGACAACCGCCGGGTCACGATGAACCCAGACCCCCAAATATTTAATGGGATCCGAGGTCCGTACCAAAGGGTAGTCCCTTGGTGGCGGGGAAGTGACAGCTGTCAAAGGAATAATTACTGACTTGTCCCAATTAATAGTTAGACCGGTGAATAACCCGAATCTGATGTATTCTCTCAGTACTTGTGCCAGATTATGGTCGGTCTCCTTAATGAATAGGATCATGTCGTCTGCATAAAGGGATATGCCTACCGGGCGATGAATAAAATTAAGTGCTGTTTCCCGATGTCTTTGATGTATCACACAAGCCAAAGGCTCAAGTGCCAGAGTAAATAGCAGGCGCGATAAAGGGCAACCTTGCCTGATTCCTTGTCCAATCGGGGAAAGGTTCTGATGTTAAGCCCTCCACTCTCACTCGTGCCGACGGGTCATGATAGAGCAGCCGCATCCAGCCCAAATAAAGCAATGGGAATCCCATTCTCTGTAGGATGGCAAACATGTAGCTCCATTCTATAGAGTTGAACACTTTAGCCGCGTTCAACATTACCGCTGCTGCGTGTAGGCTCGGATCAAGAACGTGCATCATCGCAAAAATGGTTCTGAGATTGTGTGAGGTGGATCTCTCTGGGATGAAGCCGGATTGGTCCGGGAGGACCAATAGGGGAATCAGGGGTTGAAGCCGCGTGACTAGGATTTTTGCAAGTATTTTGGTTTCTAAATTGACCAGGGATAATGGCCTATATGATTCACATCTGTCAGATGGTTTGTCCTTTTTGAGTAAAGTGATGATTAATGCCTGCCGAAGTGATGGTGGCAGAATACCCGATTCATGTGCCTCCGCGTATTACCTCATTGCATCTTACACACTTACTACTGCCACCTCATTTTTCTTGGCAATGACGGCTGCACCACCCACCAGCTTAATATCTACAGGAAGGTGTGAAAGGTGGCCTGAGCATTACGTCAGCATTGATTATGTTGTATTACACAACAGTATTCCTGTATTCAGGCTGCTAATCTGGTAAGAATTGCTGAATATTTTTTAGCCCCACCCGATAGCAACACTTTGACTAGAAGCATGTGGTTCGTTGAATAGAGGCTTGTGGTCCGTGCGGAGTGAAAACTGTAGACCCCTATTGGCATGTAGTCGGGTCTGGTGGCTCAGTGGAGTAATGCATCCATTGCAGGGGCCTGTGTTCAACCTCATGGTCACAGGTTCAAATCCCGCCGGGTCCCCTCAGCCTTTCATCCATCTGAGGTCGATAAAATGAGTACCATTGAGTTGGGTAACAATAAATATCTGTTATTCAGCGCCAAGAGACCAATGGGTGAACGTGCGCTTTACAAATACACTTGTTCTGTTATGTTCAATAATACTTCACATTCCAAGCAGCTGCTAATGATTTGCATTTAATAATAGAGTAGTTCTGTTTGGAACTCATTGAGGTCCCAGAGGTAAAGGTCACGGTTTTCTCAGTTTTGCCATGCACTTGAAAAAGAAGAGCGCCTATACATGTTGCACTGACATCAACAGCAAGGATAGTCTGTAAGCCCATATAAAATGGAACAAGGATTGCTGCATAACAAATGTCACTTTTAATCATATAAAAACATCTCTGTTGTTCATCACCCCATTTAAAATTGTGACCTTTTCTTAGGATGATTCTTAGACACTCTGTTTGATCAACAAACGTCTCTACAAACTTGGAGTCATATTCAATAGGCTCCATGAATGATTGTAACTGATCTTTACCAATTAGCGGTGGCACTAACTTGGTCACATTCAAGATAACAGCTTCTGGCTTAACCCCATCCGCCAATATCGTGTAATCCAAATATTCAATTTCTTCCACCAGAAAGTTGCACTTAACTTTTCTAAATGTAAGATGTGCCTCAGCCAATCAATCTAATGCCTGTATAGGTGACAAATTGGGGATTATACAAATACATTTGCATATATTTAGGCACAGGAAGATTATAAGTCATATGCCTGGAATTACATGATGTTAGATCTAGCAATGAGTTCATGTCCCCAGGTTGAAATGAATAAGGCTCAAGCCATAATCATTTCAAAGACACTCATTGCCAAAGATAGCCCAAACAGCATGAGGGTAAATTGAAACTTGCCTTCCATGGTGATAAATGATGGCAGAGGTATTATATCATTTCATCCAACATTTTTCTAGACTGCTCCACGCACTTCAATGGGAACCCTCCTTACCTTGTGTTGGACTTGGAAGGCGTCATGTTTAAATACTATTTTACGAACATAAACCTTTAACTGGCCTAATGTTTCATTGATTACGTCTTTAGCTCCCTTAACAATATCTTCTATACGCATGTCTTTCACCACCATAATCTGATATGGTGCTGTAGGCTTAATGATTATATGAAGATCATATTAGTGCATCCATCCTAATATTAGAGGACCGTCTCTGCTATGTATATTTTCTATGTAATTGTTCTGTCCTTAAATATAATTATTGCCATTGTGTAATCCAAAATATAAATTGCCTCGAACTAGTGACTTTTAGAACAAATATCCTTGGCTAGTCATTTGACTCCAGGCCACTCAGAAAACATGATTTTTAGTGATATCATATACATGGAACCTGAGCCAACCCTGAGATCTACGTCCCTCCTAGCTATGTTAAACTTTGTTTTTGTTCTACACCACCTTTGTCCCCTATATCCATACCCACAATCAATATACTATGACTGACATTTTCAATGTGTACCTCTTATAAGACAGCAGTAGTCCTCGTTTCCGTCAACATACTTCCTTGACCACCTTGTTGGTTGTTTCACCTTGTTACCAAGGTGTGTTTTAAAGGATCCTCAGCATTTCATACTACAGTTTAGATATGTTTATTGTACAGCACACCCTGAGCAAGGTCATACTAGGTGAGGCAGTTACCAACTGCCTGGGCCTGGAATTTACAAACTCAAGGACAAATATGGGACATAAATGGACCTTCTAATATTACTTAAGTAACAGAGGTATAACAAGTACCTAGCCAGAGTGCACATATGTGCTAAGGTACCAAGAAACAACAAGCATCCCCCAATTCTGAAGCACGTACAATAAGATGTGATAGAAGCATCCTAGGTTTGTTCTGCCCATTTTCAGATTAATAATTTAAAGAAATAGTATCATTCAGTAAAAGATCTGAGTCAGCAGCGTGTACACGTCCCCAGCTATCTTTAAGGAAATCAAACATCAAACATAGCCACAGGAATAAATACCAACACCACACTTATTGATGGGACCATGCTGAAAGAGCTCAGGTGGTCGTTTGTCAAGTCACCACTATGAAATCTGGTCTGAATGCATATAACCATGCAAACTGCAGACTGACAGCAAATGGATACTACTTGGCTAAACTAAATAAAAAGTAGCCTACGTTCAAATGTAGAAATTCCCTGACAAAAAATAACATTGTTTCCAATGCACAGGATGGTTTCTGTTTCCAGAGGGACAGAATATATCCTTATTTCTACATCGGATTACAAAAACACAGGCAGCTGCTCATGGAGCAGCCACTCTGATCCTAATAGACCTCCCTACTGCTTTCAATATGACTGAAAACTCATGACCAGACCAGAGAATGTGGTTATCTATGAAACCGTCTTGAACTAGAGCACCTCCTTCCTTTTCATCTGGAGCCACACCATCTCATCACCACCATTTACTTCCAAACCATACCACTCAGATACCAGCACCCCCAGGACTCAGTCATCTCTCCCCTCCTTTTACATCAGGCCTCTGATGGGATTGATTCGAATCTTCTGTCTGTGTTTTTGGAACTATGCTGAAGACGCAGGGGTCATTCCCAATTTTAAGATTGTCAATGACTTTCAAATTGGCACCATGTGTGATCTCAGTAAAAGACTGGATGACCACCAATAATTTAAGTCCAAATGAGACAAAACCAAAATCCTTAGACGAGGAAATTGTTAATCGGTACAAGAGATCCCTGTCTGGCCTGCAGACCGAAAAGAAGCCTCCACACAAACAAGCACAATCAAAAGTATGGCATCCATTCTATAAGCAGCTCACACCCTGGATCCGCTAATAGATGCGGTACAGTAATCCTTAAGAATTTACCTGCAGGGGTCAAATTCCTAAGCCTCTGGTGCACCACCTTAATTTATTGCACTAATATGAATTAGAAATACAGTTGGACGACGACCCGTATACAACCCATTGAGCAGTACTGTGTAGGAAGTGTTTACTGGTCACAATCAGCCCCACTAGATTAGTTTAGGGATACAGTGGAACTCCAACCCTCTTTCATGAATAAATAACAGGCTCAAACTAGCACTAGGAAACAGTGGATATATTTCAGAATGTTTATTTCTAAAACCCAAGTCTAGTGCATAAAATAGAATGGTAACCAACGGTAACCACACAAAATGAAAGAAAATGAATGTCGTAATCCACGACGTGGTCATCAAAAAACAATATGAACATACTAAACATAGTTAGCTAGTTCCTAGCACCTTATCACTACTTCTAAGCACTATGTTAAATTATAGCAGAAGCAGAAAATAGAAGCTTATGAATCAAGTTTGTTAAGATGTAAAGCACAGCATACTTTCTCTCTGGAAAAAATATCTGTTTAGCTATTCTCTATCACAGCTCTTTTCCCAGGATTGAAAGCAGTTCAAGGCTGAAAGCCACTTCTTTCCACCACTCCTGGAGTCGCCTACGACTAAGGCTGGTTGTCACTGCAAACCAACCTGAACTCTGACGTGATAGTTCTAGTATGGAGATCCTCTAACCTATCATGATATACCTCAGTTTTTATACTATCTGATCACTGATTTTATCTCATGTTTATAAAATAAAACAGTACTTGCAGATGCTAAAGTCTCAACAAGACTAAACAAATATGGCGATAAATGTGTTATCTCGATTTATATATAGATAATTTCCCCTTTTACCTAAAACAATAAAACCATGCCAGTTTCCACTGCAAGCGTCCTTGATATTACGCAGTGTCCATAGTAAAAACAATAAAGATATGTCTCCTAAATAGGAGACTGACATGATACCAACACTTCTGCGCCTGTCTAAAACTTCACACTTTACACTACTAGAAAAGATAAAAGAATCTGCAAGCAGACACATAATAAAAATAGAAGGGGTCCAAACAGGACTTGTCACAGCCTTCACGACATCCCTGAATTGTTAATTGAGAAATAAAATTTTTAACAACATTTATAATATAATGAAATGAATAATACATTCATAATACTGGTATATGAGCTAGTACACATAAAATATTGAATAGAATGTCAACGAGTAGTATTATATGCGCTTTGGTAGATAAAAAGGCAAACTAGGCAAAGCATTTTGCCAATAGGGAATGTCGTACAAAATAAAAATAAAAATAAGAAAACAAAAAGGATAGAAACTGTCCTTTGACACTCTCTTCATCATTTTGTTTCGAGAATAAAGGAACAGTCTTTTTTTCCTTTTACAATGAAGAAATGATTTAAACCTGGTTAATTTATTTCCAATAGGTGATGGTGTCACACAGTCTCCATGATATCCAAGGGTCTTGGCCATAGAAGGCGAGGCACTTGGAATAGCATAGGTATGTACATTGTGGTGATCTATCGCTTTCTGTTTGGCATCGGATGATGAAGGAGATGGATATATGCACGGATCTTCTAGGTCCAGAGACT
The DNA here is from genome assembly GCF_964204655.1 of Triturus cristatus. NCBI lineage: Eukaryota > Metazoa > Chordata > Amphibia > Caudata > Salamandridae > Triturus > Triturus cristatus. The sequence continues at coordinate 758,723,526 of NC_140583.1, forward strand.
CTAGGAAAGATGACTCATCTTGTTCATTAACCCTTGTTAAAATTAGTGGCTCAAGCACTGAAATTGTTGTTGGCACAAACGCTGGAAGAGCAGCTTGCCCATCATATGGTGCATATTTCTCAATCGGCAACTGCAGTACTTGGCGACAGGCTTGGTGCATATTTAGTGGTCATAACAGTTGTTTCACATTGATCAACTCCATTGATGGCACTTCCAATGGAACTTCCAGAACAGTTATTTGCAAACAGTTTATGCAACAGAAGACTGGTTGCACTTGCAAAGCATCCCATTTGAAGAAAGGTTGAGTCCAATACTTGCTTATGACAAAAAGCCATTCATATCCAAGACAAAATGCCAGGTTTTCCCAGCACTGCTTCTCATATAGGATATTCATATTGAAATTCCTATTGGAGGTTGGACTGGTTTTATTTTTTAACCAATAGAAATATAAAAAGGCCACTGCTGATAGGACTGACTGAAGAACATTGAATGAAAAACCAAGGCAATCAGTCCAAAAACAGTCTTAACCAATTCAACACACCACATTCAATGTTTTTGGAGAAAATCACTTTACCGGTTGTTTTGAATGAATTAAAGATGGTGTGCACAAACGTTGCAAAATAAGTAGGATACCGAGTTTGTAGACATTTTTGAATCTCTGATGTAGAACATAATGTCTGTACATTAAAGGATTCTGCCGCTGAGCAGGGGTGTAACACAGGCCCCCGCATCCCCCGCGGTGTGGGAGGCCCCCAGCTGCAGGGGACCCCTCAGAACAGAACTGCGGTCTGAGGCCTCCGGATAACATGCGAAGTGGGGGCCCCTCTGTGTACATTGCAGGGGGGCCCCTTAAACTTTTGTTACGCCACTGCCGCTGAGTTTAAGGGGTCCGCTCTCTGAATTAATATCATCACAAATGTGTTCAACTTATCAAGGACTTTATTATCCAGATCTATTCTGGGCCAAGGGGCATTTTCAACTGTTTTTCTGGAAGAGGCTTTAAAGGGTTACAAACTCTGTGGAGAGTGATGCCATTGCAGAGGAGTGAGTGACCTTGAGGGCTAGAACATCCAGCTGCACATATGAATGGGGGACTGTCTTGCATCTAACAGTAGAGTTCAAACTGTAACTCCTACACATGATAGAGGAAAGTGTTGTGCATTTTTCATACCAACCTAAGGAATTATAGTTCTGGCACCTATGAAAGGTAAAGTAAAAGGTGGTAACAGGCAGTGAGATTACTCCTTGTAGGAGACACGTGTTATGTGAGTCTTTTGTTAAAGAAATTGGGCAATTTCCATTTCTTCTATACTTAATAGGGTGTAAGTGCTACCTTTTTAGCCATGGTTCTTTGTGTAGAGGTCAGAATATACATGTCAAATATGGCACTTGTTAATGAGCTACCAAGACACTTTGTTAGATTAAACTTTTTGCAGCACCCAGTATATCTATGTAATAGCTCTCAACTGGGTCTGTCAATGTTGTAAAAGATGTATGTCTTCTTTTAGAAGGTCAGTGCTGCTGACATTACAATGATTATAGAATACACTTGTTTGGAAATTGTTTGCATCTTGTTATCAATGACGTTAAATGTTGTCTGCATAATTTCACTGTCAGTTTCTTGAATTCTTCAGCAGCCTCTTTTTCTGAATATCTTTGCATTTCATTTTAAATCACATAGCCTGCTGTAAGTATGAAGAGTTTAACTTTGACTGGATGAGGACCCGGAGGAAGTCATTGTAATCCATATGTTCACTTATTGTTGACAGGTGCTCCTTCACAGCCACAAAACTGGACTATGCCAACCATCGTTGGCACAGCTTACCCACAGAGTATGCAATGACAGTCACACACACAGGTGTACATTTATTATACTTGGAATATAGGTATTTGCTAAAAGACCAGGGGTCTTGAAAAGAAAGCTGTTCATGCATACATCAATATCAGTTAGCCATAGTGCTATCCCTTAACGGTGTAACATAGTCATATTGTAAGTACCATTCTGCCTCACGTCATTTAGTTCAGAATCTGTAATCTTTTATTCCAATTGCTATTTTGTAAACTGTGTCAAACTGACTTTTGGAACTAAAGCTTCTTTAAGACTCTAAAGGATGCAAATCTTAGACAGGGAGTCAGTTGGACAGTTTTTTTCTCAAAAGCTTGTCTTTAGGAATTATGAATGTACTAAACAAAACTTCCTTACCCTGGAGCTACCAACATTTCATGTTATAAATACTTTTCTGTTCAATATTTTCTTTCCAATACTCTTAGCCTTGTATGGCAAGATTTTCAACACATCATTGGGGATATATCAGTTTGTGATTAGTAGTCAAGTTCTGCTGAGGTCTTTCTTTCTTTGTATGTAATAAAAGGCTGGTGGGCCTAACCTGTTAATCCTGTTCAAATAGGGGAATTACTTTTGAAAATGTGGATGGCTATTTATGGGAGGAAACAATGCAATGCTCTCTCTGTGTATAAGTATGTCTTCTCTGTGAGTGCTGGTTCTGTGTATGTAGTGGTGTGTGAAATGGTGAAAGCAATGCATTTATTTATGATTGTCAGCATTTAACTAAGGGTCCTCGTTGTCTAAGACATTTTTATGGTCTTTTGTCCCATTTATATGAACAAAACCAAGCATTATTATTAGTTTCAAAACATAAGTGAGCTGTAACTGTAACTGTTCAGTAGGTCCCAATGCCTGATAAGGAACCTTTTCCCAAACTACCCAGTCTAGCACAGGATATGTGGTAATGTTCTCAGCATGATGATCCTGACGTGCTCTGTGGGCAGAGGAATGTGGTTGCAGTTCTTGGACCACAGGAAACAGCACTGTTTTATCAGGAATGTAATGCCCATTTATTAACAGAAACTGTGTGATAAGCATAATGATCCACGTTAAGAGGAAAAACACTTCAGTAGCAATCCAGAAATATGACCAAGGTTGTGTGAGTTACTTGTCATGAAACCAGTAGCAAACAGAGAGCTAAAGGTGATGTTGAGCCACTGTGGTGTGTGTATGTACTTGATCTAACTCATAATAATGTTTTCAAAGTGTTATTTCTTGTGGATGCATCGTGGCAATTGATACTAACTCTATTGGTGGTTCACAGTAAACCATTCAAGTAGTTGAAACTGTTGGGATTTTTGAAATTGCAGCATCTGGGTAGTTCTTCCAATGTGCCGAGAGGTTGTAAGGTTCTTCTCCAAAGGTACTTTGGTGTCAAGGGGGCTCTGCTGAAAAGAATTGGACACATAATGATTTCCAGTGTAAACAATGGAAACCTTTCTATTTTCTTGAACTAGACAATGGAGGCAGAATTACACATTATGTGCCCAAGAATTGGAACCCGGGTTCTGTAAGATGGCTCAAACACCTGTTTGACTGAAACCTTTTCTTGAACCAGCTCACCCACTTTCGGGAGCCAACCGTCAGCAGCTTTAGAAACCTAGCTTGTCTCTAATCTCTTGGACACTCTCCAAGACATTCAAACATGCCCAGGTCACATTCATTTTCTTCCACCACCTTCCCAAGACTATCAAGGTGAGGCACATACATACATACCCTAAATGGCATATAATACAGCATGTGACCACCCAATACTGCTCTTGGTAAATTCTTTCATGTTCTCTGAACTACATGCAGACGATGTAGCCATTTCAGTCCTATACTTAATACCCAAGTGATCAAGGCTGGCTTAGGGGAGCCATTGGTGGACTCTGTTAACCTGTAGCTTTCTGTCCAAAGTGGGTAAAATAAATTCAGACATACTCCCAGAGTGGACATAGCATCCCCGAATGCCTTTGCAGCAAATGTGGTACAACTGTCTGAATGAAAGGTATGAGAACTGAGCCCATTGCTACTAAGCACTACAAGACTTTTCTGACCTCTCAAGCACCAGCATTTTTTTGCGGCCAAACCCGCAGAAATCTGGTGCATGAATTGACAGCAACTAATGAAATGAAATGAAAAGTGGATTTATAAAGCACGATTGTTGCCCGAAGGCGTCTAAGCGCTAACTTGAAGAGTGGAATGAGGGGCAGCCGGGACATTTCAGGAATTAATTTTGGAGAGTGAAAAGAAAAGTCTTTAAGTGTTTACGGAATGAAGAGAGGTTGGAGTTGGACCTGAGTTGAGGGGGTAAACGGTTCCACTGCTTGGCGACATTATATGAAAACATTCTGCCGCCAGCCCGCGATCTCCTAACCCTAGGTACTGTCGCTAAAAAAGCATGGCTGGAGCGGAGATGCTTTGGAGGATGGTAGTGAGTCATGAGGTTCCGGCAGATTGCCGGGCCTGTGTCCCAGAAGGCCTGATGGGCAATGCACAGTGCCTTAAAGGAGATTCTCTGGCGGACCGGGAGCCAGTGTAGCTTCCTCAGTCCGGGTTTCACTGATGTTTTCCGTGGGAGTTGCAGTAGTGTACGGGCAGCACAATTTTGCACAGTCTGTAATTTGCGGAGGGTATAGTCAGGGGCACCTAGGTATAGGGAGTTACTAAAGTCAAGTCGGGATTGTATCAAGCCCTGAACGGCGACCTGCCTGGCCTCCATGGATAGTAATGGGAGCACTTTCCTAAGCATCCTAAGTAGGCCAAAACAGGTTGCAGACAGTTTTGTGGCCTGGGTGTTGAATGTTAGGGCCTTGTCCAGCCAAATGCCCAGACTTTTTATATTGTCCTTGGGTACCGGCGGAGTACCAAGGCAGGAGGGCCAGAGAGGGTCACAGGATGTGGGGGAGGCAGGCCCCAAAAACATCAGCTCCGTTTTATCCCCATTGAGATTGAGGAAGGATCTTGTCATCCACACTTTCACAGCCTCCAGGCAATCCCTTAGTCCTCTTTGCATGGGGCTACTGTTCTCCTGTGCCAGGGATACCACTAGCTGAGTATCGTCCGCATAGGAAACAATTTTAATGCCAAATGGGCGGACGATCTCAGCCAGTGGTCGCATGTAGACATTAAACAGTGCAGGGCTAAGCGATGAGCCCTGCGGGACCCCGCAGCTGAGAGATTTACTAGTGGAGACAGTGTCTCCCTCAAAAACCCGGAAAGATCTGATGCTTAGGAAGGATCTGAACCAGCATAGAGCCTTGCCCGAGATTCCTATTTCAGAGAGACGGCCGAGAAGCACGTCATGACTAACTGTGTCGAAAGCTGCGCTCAGATCAAGGAGGATCACTGCCACTGATCCTCCCTGATCCATCATCCTCCTGGCTTCTTCGGTTACTGCCAATAAGGCAGTCTCCATCCCATGTTTTGGTCGGAAGCCAGTTTGGGTGATATCTAGCAGCTGGTTTGACTCCAGGAAAGCCATAAGGTGGAAATTGATGTGCTTCTCCAAGATCTTGCCTATCCAAGGGAGCAGGGAGATGGGACGATAATTACTAAAATCGCCAGGGTCCAGATTGTTTTTTTTTAACAAGGCACGGACCATGGCCTGCTTCCAAGGTGCTGGGACTATGCCGGCAGTGAGAGACGCATTGAGGAGGTCCTTGATGGTGGGAAGGACCATCTGGATGACTGACACCATGGCCTTAGGAGGGGCAGGGTCACAAGGAGATCCAGATTTCACCTGCCGTGCTAGTGACTCAACGGCGTCCTGCTCCAACATGGGGAAACATTCCAGGGTAACCATGGGTTGGGTAGGAAGTTCCGCACAGCAGGGCAATGTTTGAGGAGCCCGATGAGAGTCAGTGGCGGAGAAGGAGGAATATATATTGAGAATTTTTTTATGAAAAAACACTGCCAAGTTGTTACAATGCATTAGTGTATTATCCGGTAGTGTGGGTGGCTGAGGAGGTTTGATAAGGCTCTTTACTACTTGAAAAATTTCCTTAGTTTTAGATTTGGCCTGTAGGATTTGAGTGGAAAAATAGGTAGCTTGAGCGAGTTTAACCTCATTTTTATAGGCTCTAATAGCCTTTCTAAACAGTATTTTATCACTTGAAAGAAAGTCGAGTCGCCATCGCCTCTCAATTTTCCTACAATCCCTCTTTTTTATCCTGAGTTCCTCCGACTAATATGTCCATATTATGTTTTAAGTGGTACCATTGTCCTACACACTGTACAGGACTATAGAAAGGAGTGCCTAAGCCTTTTTAATGACAGAAAGAATTATTAAGTCCTTGCGATAGATCCCACAAAATGACTAACAATAGAAATTGGCAATTTGATGGAAGTAGCAGAACTAGGCCAGTGGATGTCAAAATGAAAAACAGAATTTCTGGAAGCAGATAAACCAACCATCCCATATTTTTACATGCTGAAAATCCATGAGATCAGAACACCCCCCACCAGGTAGGCCAATAGTATCAGAGATGAACTCCATTCTTATATTTGTAAAGCGCAGCTCAAACTAATAACCCCTAACTGTCTCCAGGCGCTGGGGGCCATCGGGAAGATTAAGTGATCTATATCCCACACAATGCTGAGCTGATCTGCCTCCGGTGCTCGGGATCAAACTGTAAGCCCCACACTCCAGAGTCAGCTGCCCTGGCCGCTGCACCACACCTCTCCCACTTCTTGAACCATTGTGTTGTTTCAGTGATCACTTTCTCCCCCAATGATCAAAAAATATCTCATCATATAAAAAGGATACAAAAGAGCGACTACTTATCTTGAAAGATATTGGGCTGGATGCTGAAAAAAAAACCTCTAGATTGACTTACACGTGGAAAGTCAATACCCAAGTTTACCACAAGATGAAGCCTTGAGGGTGAGTTAAGATCTACTATACTCAGAACAATGGGAACATAGGACACCCAGACGCTTCATATTGCAGTGCGCAAGAATAGCCCTAACCAAGAATTTGTTTGAATTTGAGTGTACTTTGTGCCTACAAATACACAGAAAATTTGAAGAGCAACCCTTTTGCTCCAGTATTGACAGCCTCTAAGTTAATCACTTTGAGCAGACACAGATCATGACCCTTAATAATCCCTTCAGGATCTGCATAAAACTGTCAAAAAGTTACATTGACGATATACTCATCATATGAGAGATTAGCCAAGAAACTGCTATGACATTCACTATAAGGGTCAACTCACAGAATGATTAGCTTACATTCACATACACCATCTATAGGGATACACTGACATTCCTTGATGTGCAGATCTCCCATGATAATGGAGCTGTGGGCACATATACCCACCATAAGCCAATAAATAAGAACAATCTATTAAAAAATGTGATTGCTTCCACCCACGTCTATTGCAAGAGAATCCTACGTATAATCAGCTTCTGAGATCAAGAAGAAACTGTAGAAAACCAGAAGATTTTAACTGACAGGCAAAAGCCCTCAGTGTAAAATTTAGACAATGTGATTATCCAGAAATTATCATAAAAAAAGATCAGGAGGCGGACTAAAAACAATAATGGAGAGGCAGTCTTGGAGACCAAGAAAGCAACAACCAACTTATATGCATTACCACATATAACGTTATCTCCAAGCCAATAAAGTAAATAATAAATAGAAAATGTGGATTACTGAACGCTGGGCACATGTCATTTGAGGAGCCACTGTTTTCTCATACAAGGGGCAGAATACTTAAGGACACATTGGTACACACACGCAATACCAACAGTATGAAGGCTCAGAGAGTGGACGCACTGTGGGGGGGCCTAACTAAAGTGACTGGGCAATACCCTTGTGGTGGGTGTAGTGTGATCTGTAATTCAGCTTATGTAGTATATTTCTTCACATGTCCCTGCAAATTGAAGTATGTAGGGATGACATGTAGAAAAGGGAAGACACGCACAGTGGAACACCAGAGTGAACATAAGTGTAATCGCAATACAATGAAAATGTCCAACCACTATGGAAAATGATCTGGAGTGGGTTGTAAGAAATTTCTATAGGCAGCATAAATAAGAAAGGACATCTGATAATGGACACATGAGTTTATAATGCTGAGCAACAAAGGCTACCTGGTCGGGATAATATGGATGACACAGCATTCTACATATATAACCCAATATCTGGCACTGCTGTCCATAATACCAAGAAACAATGACTGCTATGTCATCTTCAAATGGACTGTTATGTTACCTGCATTTGATATAGCTCAAACGAATCATCCCCATAGGGATCTCTCTGCGCTTGGATAAATACAGACATGCAGCAACAACTAAGCTAGACAAATTGACTAGAATAGCCATGTTTTTAAAAGCTTTTTTAACTTTCCAAATTCCAAGCATAATTGAATTTGCAAGGTAGTTTATTCCAGTGGAAGAGAGCGAGATAGGAGAGCGATCTTCCGCCATATCTGGTAGTGTGTATTTGCGGAGTTTGCAAAAAAGCTTTGTCTTTAGATCTTAGCAGTCTGGCCGGGTTATGCTGTATAAGCCTATTTTGCAGGAAAGATGGAGCATTCCCATTTAATGACTTATGTGGAAGACAACATGACTTAAAGATGAGCCTTTTCTTGATAGGTAGCCAGTGCAAGAGTTCAGGATTTGAGCAGAAGAGGATCTGGATGGAACATTGCAAACCGGTCTGGCTGCCGAATTCTGTACCACTTGTAGTTTGGACAGCAGAGCCTAATTTGCAGCCACCAATAAGGCATTGCCATAGTCCAAACAACTTGTGATTAAAGCTTGCACAAGAGTTTTTCTGAAGCTGGAGGGAGCCAAGGAAAAAGGAAAAACGTTTCAAAATAATCGCATTGCAGGGAAGCAGGTTCCACAAATAGCAGATGCATACTCTTTCATAGAGAGAGTGAGACTTTACATCCAGCTTTTTTGTACTTTCTTTGGGAACCGGGCTGGCCCCAATTCAGAAGGCCACCAATCCGGCTTCAACAGATCCTGAGCTTTGCAGAAAATAAGTATTTCAGTTTTTCTCTATTCAGTTGCAGACAGTTACTACACATCCAGGAAGCTATCTTCCTCATACAGTCAGAGAAGCAGGATTTAACCCCTTCTAGGTCCTGACCAAAGGAGATGACCAGTTGTGTATCATCAGCATATAGAAAGTGCCTCAAAACACATTTCTTGATGATCAGTGCAAGAGGGGCAACATAGATATTAGGTAATGTAGGGCTAAGTGTGGATCCCTGTGGTACCCAGTGGTGGCTCCTCCTCTAAGGCAAAGGAGTGTCACCCCACTGCTTTGCAGCAGTGAAGTAAACAAAACATGAAATAATAATAACTTGCGTTATTATCATTTTATTTTTCCTTCTGCTGCAGCTTTGCGTTTGGGGCGGGGCTGCTACGACGACAGAGGAGCAGGGAAGGAGTGGTTTGCCCACTCCTAAGTGCACATGACTGTTTGGCCGACCCTCTCTGGCCAGCCAAACATTCATGCGCACTTTGCATCTTCTCCATGCAGGCTGCATTACATCCGCCTGCATGGAGAACATGCTCAGGACCCCATTCTCTGGCTGAGCGCCGTTCCATGACACTCAGACCAATCACAACACTGCATTGGAGCATTGTGATTGGTTATTGGGAGGCTGGGAGGCGGGTGCTTCATATTGCTTGTTGCATCCTGCTGCGGGACCAGAGTCAGGAAGAAGAAGACGTAGGAGAGACATTTTCATCATCCCCACCCCTCTACCCCCACCCCGTCCCACCACCGGGGTCCCGTAGCAGCCACTGCTGGTGGTACCCCTTGGTCAACAGGCATGGTGTAAGATTTAAGGGGGTTCAAAGAAATACATTGGGTGCGATCTTTTAGAGTGTCAATAAACCATTTGAGTGCTTTGCCCTTAACTCCAAAGTTGTGCAGCCTGAGAATGAGAATCCCATGTGAGATCATATGGAAGGCCCCTGTCAGATCTATGAGTACTAGCATCACTGGGGTACCTGCATCCAAGGACAGTCCAATAGTATCAGTGACAGCACCAGCACTGTGCTGTGGCATGCTTTAAAACCAGACTGTGAAGGGTCAAGGAGACTGTGTTTTTCTAGGAAGGCAGAGTTGCTTATTTATGATGTTCTCCAAAGATTTGCCAAAGAGAGGGAGTAAAGAAGTGGACCTGTAGTTAGATGGAATGCCTGGGTCAGCATTTGGCTTCTTTAAGAGATGGGGGAGACTAGAGCAGTCTTCAAAGCAGTGGGGACTGAAGCTAGGTCCGTAGAGAGGTTAAAAAGTTACATGATAGGAGAAGCAGTTAAATTAGGCACAGGTCCAGTGGGGATCCTGATTTAGCTGATTCGAGCAGTCACATGGTCTGGTCTAGAGTGCATGGTAAGAAGCTCTCTGGATAAAATAGTGGCCTTAGGAGAGGGCAGATTAAAGTCAGGAGTTCTTTCAGACTGGCTCAGGGCAGCAGTAAAGCTTGCATGGATTTTATTAATTATTTCCTCTAAGAAATTGGCTAATGCGTCACATAAGTCTTGAGAAGGCAGGATAGCAGGTGCACAGGCACATGGTTTAATAATGTCGTTAGGTGTTTTAAAGTGAGCTTTTGTGGAATTTCCTGCTGGCTCAATCTTCATTGTAATACCATCTCTGTTGAATCCTTTTTTTTTAAATCCTGAATAATGGCATGGATAGATCCTAATTTAATGTCCAACACTGTGCTGAATTTATAGGCACAATGACATGATTTGGCAAAACACGAGTACTCTGTAACGTGGACTTCAAGGCTGCATTTGACTGTGTACAGCAAACCTCCTCCGCCAGAAATTATCATGCTGGGGAATCCCTGCATATCTTTTAAAAGCAATACAGATGCTCTACACTGGCACTTGGACAAGAGTGAGAATCGGGGACGGCTGCTTCTTATCTATTCTTAGAAAAATAGACACCTCTCAAGGCCTAAAACAACGATGTGTATTTTTCAATTTCAGATTTTTTCAATCTATTTCTGGAAGACCTGACTGTAAAATTAAGTTAATACATCCATGGAAAAGTATAATGAAGTAAAAAGTAGGTTTAATCCAGAGAATAAAATGTCCCATACATCAGCAAGCAGGAGTCAGGTGCAACTGACTAAACACAGATCAGTAACATTCCATCTCCATGGTGCTAATCAAAGAGAAACATACAGGCAATGGGAAATACAGATTGAGCATATAGTAACATGAATTGAACACTATCATATATTTGAACACTATATTCAAAAGAAAACTGCTCCCAGCATTGAGGCGCCTCACACTTCGTGCTTGCATACCATTTATTGGAGCTTTGACAGGGATGCAACAGCGTGCACCCAAACAAGTACTTCAGCCTTCATTTTCCATACGCGTTTCGTGAGCGATCTCCCTTGATCACTGGAACCGGCAGCATTGGGGCAAGGCAACAGTGTTCACAGCGCAGCTGCGCTGATTTTAAATGTTTCCGCCCAATGGGCGTGAACAGTAGGATTATGATGGTAACTGGAGTTTTTTTGCAAAGTGATGTTGTCGTGAGTCCCCTTCAAACAATAAAATTCCACAGTGGGCAGTTTGTTATTGCACCCCATTCACAGCCCTGCTATTATCAAACTCCAACTGGGCACGGAGTTCCTACAGCGTCTCTTCTTCTACTATGCTGTGGACCGGCTCTACTTAGAGTACACTGACGAACGCACAAAAGTCCATTACAAGAAGTGTTGGACATGAGGTGTCAACCGCACAGAAGCTGCAAGCCTGATGTCACACCTTGAAGTGGTGGACTGGGCTCAGATGATCAGGGATGAGTACAAATACACATTCGCTACCACTGTAACACAATATTCAGGGGATAATGACCCAATCAGGAACATGGCAGGAGAGACCTTTGATGCAGTATGTGCTCATTCCACTTGCTAAACATGCTAAAAGTCTTTCAGTAGTGAGACCACTTAATAAGTACCTGGATCTTTATTTATAGAGGATGACTACAATCTGCCTGTGTCTAATCTCCTATGGGGCATATTTAATAATTTATACACAAGTTAATTCCTTATTAGAAAAACATTACTATTAATGTTTTTAAAATACGAATTTCAGGGTCTACCTATCTCCAAACACCTTATTGGGGGTACCATTTCACCACCAAGTGTGGCAATATTTAAGAATCTAGTAATCACTTGATCATATGTACTGCCAACACTGAGAATGTGCATGATATTGAGTGAGTTGCAAGAATGAACTGCTGCATGGGTTATATTAGCATGCATAATCAGTGCTGATACGATGTCGAAAACTAGTTCTGGCACAACTATTGTAACCTGGTAAAGAGCAAAACAATAATTTTAATGCAATACACATAAGCACTAACAGCAGTGTGCGCAGTGAATCACCAATGGCACACAATTTATCAAGAAATGCTGAATATAATGGACAGCTAGCATTATTTTGATTTTCCTAAACCCACATACAGATGCCTGGAAGTACCAGAGCAGTTTGTATACAATAAGTGGAGTGAGTGCACAAATGGATTTGTCTCTCTCACTGAAATAAGATTGGCACAAGCAGTGATTCAATTCTATCATATTTAAAAAAGGGATCTGTTTAGGAACTGAAGAAAGCTGGGTGACCCATAGGGCAAATACAGGTTGGTTGAAGCATGTAGAGCTGGAGTGTATATGTAGTAGCAATGACAGTCTCCATAAACATCTGATACTGATTTTAATTTGGTGAAGGACCTCTTAAAATAAATTAGGCACACAAGGACGGTTTCTTTAGGCAGTGTTAACTGAGCTAAGATGATAACAATAACATCAAAGAGCTCCCTCCAAAAGTGGGGTTGAGAACTGCCTAGGTGGATATACATACCGAACAAGGACTCAATGATAAAGCATGCCACAGAATTTCTGTGGGTGAGAGTCCTTTTAAAAAGACAACAAAAATTCCATAATGGTAGAGGGACCTGAATTTTGAGAACAGCAGGCAAGCTTTTTTTTAGTGCATGTGTATAGTCCCTATGAAGATAAGCTAGCCTACAATACATTTTCTACTCTCAACTATTTTTCTGATATTCCCAGAGCAGGCATAGTATCCCTGAAAGCCTTTGCGGCAAACACAAGACCATTGTCCGAATGAAAGTTATGAACTGCTACCATTGCTCCTAAGCACTGCAAGACTTTTATGGCTGCTTGAGCATCCGCATTCCTTTGTGGCCAAACCCACAGGGATCTGGAGCATAAATCAACAGCAACTAGTATATACTTATATTGGTTTACTAGATTGCTTTACTAGATTGATTGGGCTGAAATGCTCAAAAGAAAATTACCCCGAATGGTCAATTGGAGATAGGGATGAAAGTCTTCACTGGTCTTGAAAGAGCAGACTGTTTTGTTTGTTGGCAGACACTTCATAGCCATGCATAGTTTTCAGTTTGTTTAGATAAATAAGGTCATCAGTACCTTTTCTGGAGCATGGCTCTTGTGAGCATGGACAGATGCTAATCCTTCATGTGCTGCTTTAATTAGGTCCAATTTAACCTGTTCATTTGGAGTAAGCCTGTTTCCCACTATGGGTAAGGAAACCATCAGAGTGTTATCTTGTTTGAGGGTGTAGGGATATTTGCAGGGAAAGTAGTCAGGAAGTTTTTCACCCATAGTTGTTGCTTGAATCGTTGTCAAGCTATCTGTGTCAATCTTGGTTTGAGATCTGGTTCCTGATGATATTTTAGAAGTGTGAACTGCTAAAACTTACTATATTTATTAGTTCCACTTGCGCTTATAGGTGCTCTTTTAAAATGGCCGTCTACACTGCAAAAATAATTTTTTCTATTGGAGCACATTTCAGCTGTGGAATACAAGTGATTTGTAGCCAATGGGAACTGTCTGTCCACATTTTAAGCTATGTATCTGTAGCCTGAGGAACGGGAAGCAATTCTAATAACTAGATTTGTGTAGTTGTCCTTCGTCTGTAAATATTTCGTCACTGACATGTCTGCTTGGAGTCCATGAAAGGTAGCTGTGTGCTTTTACATCCAATGTTTTACAGAAAACGTGGGAGAAATCACGGCATTCAATGGCCACACACACTCTGCATAATGTGGCAAGTAAGTTCTTCTGAAGTTAAGAAATCCCATCAGAAATTGTAACTTTCCTAACATATTTAGGGCTGTACAATGGCACACTAAACCAGACTATTCTGGTTTAGTGTGCCACTAGAAATTATTTAGTCAAGTACTCGTTTTGAGGTGCTATGTTTTGACTGAAAAACCCAATGGAAATTTCCTGGATTGTTTTATATTTTTACCACACCAGATTTATCTGTGCTATTATACATTTGTTCAGCATTAGTGCATCTGTGTGAATTTACGTTTTTGTAATCTAATACTATTCTATATGATCTATCCAGTTTTAAACTAAAAGAGTGTTCTTTATTGTAGTAGTAGAGGGCGCTGCAATGCCTTAATATTGAAGCTGATTCAAAATAGCTTTTATTTCAGGTTTGGCTTCTGACTTCAGAGGATATAGACCCTGTGTTTAAGCCCACTCTGTAAAGGAATGACATATGGAACTGAATTTTAATCCCACCCTCCCTTGATGTCTGTATAACTCTGGGGTCTGCTTTAATGCCCACTCGCATGCACATTTTTCCCTGAGGTCTTCAGGTATTAAGGAGGGAAATGGCAGCATTATTACCTCTTGTCTACAGGCAGCATTCCCTATACAGACTGGAGGCAGTCATCCTCTACAAGAATAATGTCATAGACATCTGATAAATTGATTTGTGTGTGGTAAATCCCCCTCAGTCTGAATTTTCGTACTATAAACCCTGTCTGGAGGGTTTACATGTCCATATTAAGTTTCAATCTGTATAAATTCTTCAGTCACATTCACTACCAGAAACTCTCAGAGAGTCTGGAGCACTCGCGTCACTTAAGATGTGCTGTCCAGAAGCGTTGCCGCCCAAGTCCCATTCCACAGAAGTATCCGTAGTTTGCAGGGCATGATTTTTAGTTAGTCCAACTAGTTTCTCTTTCTACAGTGAATCTTGAAGTCTGAACCTTTCTCTTCCATACTCATCTTTTCTGTGGGACTTGGTCCGTCCACTCCTTTCCCCCCTTTTTACTGTCAAAGACCTGAAACTACAGGAAGAATAGCTACCAGAATACTGATACCAATCCGTTTTTGTATGGTCTGACTTGACAGTGCAGTTGTCGCCAGACAATTATGTGAGCATTACTAGACAGGGGCTTTGCCCAGATGTTGGGAGCCAGGAGTACATGAGTACATGTTTTGGCTAGGCAGATGTTGTGTGCTTCCACAAGAAAGTGCTTGACCTCCACACAGCTGTGATTATTTTGTCTATTTATCCAGCAGCCTGAGTTCTACCTTTAGGGGCTCACACATGGCATTTTAAGACTAGTAAAGTGTCTTAGATAAGTAGATAATTTTGGTTGTTTTTCTCGTGCAGCACCATAGATGATAGAAAGGGACTCATTAACCTACATGGATTTTTATGTCTGGCTTCACAGGGCAACTTTTTCCTGACCTTTAAACCTACACCAGTATTAATTTGGAGTTCTTGCTTCTACAGAAATACATATTCATGCCAATGCTATTTACTTGTAATGCTTCGCATTACCATACAATACTATTTTAAAGCCAGACCTATTGGCATTGCCAATGCTTGTTCATTTTGTCATGGTCCCTGAAATTGGAAACACCCCGGCTGAACTCCTGAGTTGACTGAGCTCCAGTCCTTTTCTTTTGTTTTACTCTCTGTTTCTTTTTAATCTCCAGTATCGTTTTGTCTTGTCCGGAACCCTCAATCTCACTTTTTTCTTTGAGAAGCATTCTGATGGATCATGATCCCGAGGTGTCAAGGCCCACAGATGTACATGATTCAGAAATTATTTTAGTAGCTCCCATCCATGTTCCTAAACAGGTACCGCTGAATGTTACTCAGAATGATTGAGGAAACTGTTTCAAAATTTACCATTAATTTCATTCCCATATCTAGAGACAGTGCAACTCTGTGCTGATTTTGCACCTGTTTCAATACATCTGGTAACACCGCCAATGAGGTTGTGCCATATGTAGTACTATAGATACACACAAATGTCACAATCCCAAGGGGAAGACACATAGTTAAAATTCAGTGCTGGCATTGGTATGTTGTATGAGAATAAACCGCTTCCAGCTGGTTGGTCTTCCAAGCAATCCAGAAGGAAATGTCATCATATTTTAAGGGTAGTTTGCCCATGATAGCATTTATAGTCGGTGAGCTGATTGCCTGTATGGCAAGCAGTGCCTGTGGTGCAGGTCCTGTTGGAACTGCTCTGTCTGCTATTGTCAGCAGCATGTATTGTCTAAGTTTCTATATAAGGCTACTTTCCGATTTGATATATCTATGATTTATCTTTGCTGTAAGTTTATTAGATTAGAAAAAGTTGCATTGCTGGTCAGTTCCTGCCAAGTGGTCAAATCATTACTTAAGGGACCCAGAATGACAGTCTGCTGCATTTTGGTTGACCAGTTTGGGGGTTTTTGCTTGGTCAATGGGATCTCCCAAGTCATAATAAACCTGGTATTGTGCAGGAGCTGCTGCAACTATGTATGAGTGAAAATGCACAATATTGGCATCTATAGGGTTAAACTCCACCCATGAATAAAACATTTCAAAGGCATATTAAGCATGTGCATTACAACAAGGGTTACTGCACCCCTGCATCGGGAACACCTCTATCTTTGAGATGTGGTGTTACTGCTGCTGCCGTAATTTACTCCTATTGTAATAAGAGCTGTCATTTTTAATGAACAAACTTAATGAACATGAGATCCAAATTGCAGAAAACACATAATAGGCAAATACCCTTTTAAGTGCCGAGCTTGACAAACCTACAGTAAACAAGGGCTTCCTATTTAACCTAAAGGAGGTGACCAATATTATAACAAAGGTTTTCATAGTAATTAGTTTTTAGAGTGCAAAATAAAAAAATATGCATGAATTCAGTGAGCACATGGCATTGGGTGTCAATTATCATGATCTGGTTGGCTATCACCCCTGCCACCCTCCGCCTCCAGAACTGCAGGGGTCAGATTTATAATCTCCTGGTGCAAGGACTGAATTCAATGCACCAATTCAAGCTAGTAATCCTGTTAAACTGCAACCCATATGTCACCCCCTCAGCTCAATGTCACAATAACTTCCACTAGATGAGTTCAGGAACACAGTAGAACTCCAACCCCTCTTTTGTAAATTAATAAAACACTCAAAATAGCACTAAGAAACAGGGGATATATTTTAAAATGTTTATTTCAAAAACCCACGTCTAGTGCATAAAATATGAATGGTAATCACTCAGAATGAGAGAATAAATTCAGTAATATATGACATGGCCGGCCAGTGAACACAATATGGCTAGTTCTTAGTATCCAAGCACTCATTGTCACTTCCAAGTGATATGCTAAATTTTACTTTTGTGTGATAGCCTAAGGCATTCTCGGTGTTGTAGTCTTATTCTGCTTCCATTGAACTAATTACACTTACACACCTGAAATCAATGATGTGTGGTTGAAATGTCCAGGACTGGAGGAGTTGTCTGTGACGACATGGAGTGAGGTGGTCACCACAATGCTCTCTGAGATTCTCTTTTAGAAATGGCCCCTGATACAAAAATGTCCTCCTTGAGGCCCTATGTCCCATGTGCCTGGAAAACAGGGTTGGATGTAGGGCTGGGCGGAATTTGCGGAATGCCTCTTCGCGGAATTTTGAAAAACAATTGTGGAAATCAAGCGCACAACCTGAGGGACCGTGTGCCCGGGACTGGGGTCCCTCGTGCTTGGGCAGGCTCCCCGATCTCCCCGGCCTGGCTGCGTTGAGAAGCAGGGACCGGCCCCGGGCCTCCTGATTTTTGGTCAGGGCCTGGGATCCCACGTCCTGCGGCCTGTCAAGTGTCCATCTGCCCGGGACAAGAGACCCTGGTGCAGAGCCCCGGAGCCCTGCAAGGGCAGGCGGGAGCCCTACCGCTATGGCTCGGTGTGGGCAGCTGGGAGTCCTTTCGGTCCCGGCCATCTGGTCGCACCTTTCCCTCGGCCATCTGGTCGCGCGCAATGCTTTCTAATGGGGCGACTAGATGGCCGGGCCAGCCTGGAAGTCCCGATGAGGGCTCATTTGACTCCCGGATCCCAGTCAGGGCTCCAGGAGGTTGGGCGCATCCGCGCTTAGGATCCCCTCCGTCACTCGGAGCGCGCAGGTTACAAGAAAGGTGGGTAGCCTTCCTCCGGATTAGTGGGGGCAGGGTATGCCGGGACACCCCTCCTGGGGATGGCGGTTCTCAGGCGGGGACCAGATGGGCCAAGCCTGGACGACACTTCCCCGGGGCGTCCGGTGCTCCCTCCTCCAGCCCGCGGCGAGGCAAAGTGCCCAGGATGGGCTCCATGGGTCCCCCGGGTGTCCGGGCCCCGGGAGCTCCACCGGGCCTCCCAAGCCTAAGGCCCAGCATGGGGTCTACGAGCCCCCCCCCGAGGCCCGCAGCCCTGCAGCCCTGGAGCCCTTCAGCCCAGAGCCCTTCAGCCCGGAGCCCTTCAGCCCGGAGCCCTGCAGCCCCGGAGACCTGCAGCCCCGGAGCCATGCAGCCCTGGAGCCCTGCAGCCCCTGAGCCCTGCAGCCCTGGAGCCCTGCAGCCCCAGAGCCCTGGAGCCCTGCAGCCCCGGAGCCCCGGAGCCCCGCAGCCCTGGAGCCCTGCAGCCCCGGAGCCCTGCAGCCCCGGAGCCCTGCAGCCCTGGAGCCCTGCAGCCATGGAGCCCTGCAGCACCGGAGCCCTGGAGCCCTGCAGCCCCGGAGCCCTGCAGCCCCGGATCACCGGAGCCCTGCAGCCCTGGAGCCCTGCAGCCCCGGAGCCCTGCAGCCCCGGAGCCCTGCAGCCCTGGAGCCCCGGAGCTCTGCAGCCCTGGAGCCCTGCAGCCCCGGAGCCCTGCAGCCCTGGAGCCCTGTAGCCCTGGAGCCCTGCAGCCCCAGAGCCCTGCAGCCCTGGAGCCCTGCAGCCCCGGAGCCCGGAGCCCTGCAGCCCCTGAACCCTGCAGCCCCGGAGCCCTGCAGCCCTGGAGCCCTGCATCCCCCGAGCCCTGCAGCCCTGGAGCCCCGCAGCCCCGGAGCCCTGCAGCCCCGGAGCCCCGGAGCCCTGCAGCCCTGGAGCCCTGCAGCCCCGGAGCCCTGCAGCCCTGGAGCCCCACAGCCCTGCAGCCACGGAGCCCTGTGTGGGCAGGCGGGAACCCTAGCGCGAAAGCTCGGGGTTGGACAGATGGGAGTCTCGATGAGGGTCCATTTGCCTCCCGGATCCCAGCGAGGGCTCCAGGAGGTCGTGCACATTCGCACCTTGGGTCCCCTCTGTCACCTCGTGCGCACGGATTACAAGAAAGGGGTGTAATTTTCCTCCGGATTACTAGGGAGACCTCCGAGTGGTTTGGCGATTCTTTGTATCAGGGGAAGGCAGACCCAGGGCCCGCCCAAAGCGGGGCCCCCAGGGGCCCGGGTATGCACACCTGCCTCTCAGCCCCCTTCCCGATGGTCCTTTTTCTCCGAGTTTGCTGGGTCAGAGCTCTGTGAGGTCCGGCA
>NC_140583.1:758747951-758752951 GCF_964204655.1 Triturus cristatus
GGGCTTGCTGCTGGTGGGGCCCAGGAGGGACCGCCATGGGGGCTACCTCCCTGCTGGAGGGCCCTGTGTGCTGGCCCCTGGGCCCTGCTTTGCCCCCCTGGACGCCTTCAGGACCTTTTGGACCTTTTTGCTGGTCCTTTGTCTCTGCTCAGGCTTGGTGCAGCCTGCTAGCGCCCTGGGAGCGCTACATCGCTTTATTTTGCCCCATAGGAGCGCTGGAGCTCCGAAGCGAGGCGCTGCCGTCTGTTTGGAGGGAATCCCCATCGCAGGGATTCCCCCCGTGATGCTGCCGAGAGCGGGTGCCCACCCCGCATTCTGATTATGCCTAGCGGGAGCCCACCCCGCTTATATTGTGCCTTTGGTGCGGGTGCCCACCCCGCTTATGTCTTCAATTTACGGGTGCCACCCCGCTTCTGTGGTTTAAATTTGCGGGTGCCCACCCCGTATGTGCCGACATCGTGCAATCACCGCCGCGGCCGCTTAGGCAGGAAGTCAGGCAGAGATTGCCTGGGACATGGGCGGGGCCTCCCTGGAGTCCGGAAGCCCCGCCCGCCGAAGAAAGGACGGCCCGGAAGACGGTGAAGCATGGCAGGGCTCCCATGAGTGGAGAGAGCCCCGCGCATGTTCCTGAAGCCCCGGGTCCCAGGAGGGGGCCCGGGCGAAGCGAAGGAAGCCGAGACCGGAGGAAAGGAAACCGCCCCCAGAGCCGGTGAGTGAGGGCTCAAGGGGGCGGGGGAGATCCGGTCGGGGCCTCAGAAGAAGCCGGTGAGTGGGGCTGCCCCCGGTCGCCTCATACTGGCTGCACGCGGGATGGGGACAGAGTGTTTTGCTACCAGGAGGAGCCCGGTGAACGGGGCTCCTCCGTCACCCTCGGTGCCAGTGTCCATTCTTGGGCATGAGCGGACCCGCCGTTGCGGGCCGCTCCAACACGGGGGCATGTTGTGCAAAGCGCCAGGGCGCTCCAATGCGGGGCACAGGTGGTTCCCGAGCCTGCGAGGCTCCAACGTGGGGGACATACTTGTTTAGAGCCTAGCATGGCTCCAACGTCGGGGGCATTGTTTTCTCTGAGCCCCGAGGCTCCAACGCTGGGCAGGTGTGCTTTAGAGCACTGGTGCGCTCCAACGGGGGTATAATTGTTTTTAGAGCCCAGTGAGGCTCGAACATGGGGGCAGAGTAATTTCAAGTTCCCTTTTGGCCGCGATACTCACAGCTGCCCCGCTACTCAGTGGGCAGCTGCAACGATGGGGCCATAATTGTTTTTAAAGCCCAGAGAGGCGGGCATGATTATTCTAGAGCCCAGAGAGGCTCCAACTTGGGGACATGGTGTGTGATGAGCCTAGGTGGCTCCAACGTTGTGGATATTGTTCCAAGGGCTAGTGAGAGCCCATGCCTTATTTGCCTACCACAGCTGCGCAGCACTTAGTGCCAGCTGCAGCGTTTAGGCCCTGCTTTGTCCCCAGCTGCCCAGCAAGTAGTGGGCAGCTGCTACGTTTAGGTTCTGGTGCGTCCTGGACTCTAATGTGATTGAGGTGTTATTGCGATTCATGCTAATGTGCTTTTGGGTGCTAGGAAATGTATTGTGTATAGCATGTTTTGCGCACCCTGTGTCTGATACCTCTAAATGTGGTTATTTCTGCCTAGAAGGTTGTTTTACCTGCTTAGGTTGATGGTAGGGAGAATGTACTTCCCTGTGCGATGTGCGCCCCTAGTATAGTTATAGCTAGGTGGTTAGGTCTAATGAGTTAGACCAATGAGAATTGCATAATGTGATTTATGCCCCTGTGATAGATACAGGATAGGTTTTATACCTGATGCTAGTGTGATGACACTGAGGTCATTATTGCGCCAGTAGAGACTGGTTGTGTTCTACAGTTACTTTGTGTTATGTTCCACATTTACTATTGGTGATTTGTGCTGTGTTCCAAGTGCTAATTCCTGACAGTGGTCCAGGTGGCCCTGTCTTGTACATAATCCCTTGTAAATTCTGCCCGTGCCTGTTGGCACATTGTAGAGTGTGTGTTTTTATCTAATGTGTTGTGTATAATACAAAGGCTATTTTTATAGAATACCTTGTGTGGAGTTTCCTTTGTTGTGGGCCTTGGGTGTTGTTGCTGGGTGCGCGCGCAAACGCTTTACACATCGCCTCAGAGATAAGCCTGACTGCTCGTGCCAAGCTACCAAGGGGGTGAGCAGGGGTTATCTTTGGCGTGTAACTTCCTTGCCCTGACTAGAGTGGTGGTTTCTGCCTGGCTTTGGCGCAAGCCTCAGCCAACCAGAAATCCCATTTCTAACATTGGTGGCAGCGGTGGGATTTGGACTTGCGTTTGCGCTGTACCGCAGCAGCAACTGGCCGCACTACAAAACTCTGCATTTAGATAAATCACATGGTATAGGGATTATTGTTTTAAAGTTTGCTTTTAAATGTCATTTCTTTGGAAATGTGTTCTTGTGCACTGTGAGTTAGGTGTCCCTAGCTCGGGAGGGTAGATCATCCCCCTTAGTGCATTGTGTTTTCTGGATTCACCAGAGGGTGGGATCCAGTGGTGGCAGCAGATGTGTCCAGTGCATGTATTCCCATTCCCAGTTCCAGGGGTAGTGGTACCTGTGTCACGTGGTGGTCAGGTTGAGAAATCAGGGGCGGTAGAAACTGTCTTACCAGTCTTGGGAGGGGTTTGGGGATGAATGTGTAATGCGCTGGATGAATGTGAATGTCCCATTCCCAGTTCCCAGAGTAATAGTACCTGTGTCACGTGGTGGTCAGGTTGAGAAAATCAGGGGCGGTAGAAACTGTCTTACTAGTCTGGGGGGTGTGTGTGGGGATGAATGGTGTGAGTTCTCTGAAATAAGGAGCTTGCTGAATTCTTTGGTGTGAGTTCTCTGAAATAAGGAGCTTGCTGGTTGATTGGGTGTGAGTTCTCTGGGATAGGGAGCTTGCATTGGGGAGTGATTCCAAAAGTAGTGGCTGAGGTGTCTTCCAGCCCAGCGTGGTGGAAGAGGTTCAGAGTAGCCCAGCTAGGTCTCGGTGTAGGGGCTCACGGCCTGTCTCTGCGGAGAAGGAGTGGGTGGGACTGCGTGTCTCCAGGTGCCCGAAACCCAGTGTCAGGGCCTGGATGGTTTCTTTAGGGAACATCAGGTCGGGGGCCTAGGCTGTACCAATAGGTCATTTGAGGAGGATCTCCCAGTGTCTAGAGGACGTGGAGCGTCTGTAATCAGAGCTCCAGTAGTCCTGGTGTCTGGCGGTACCGCTCCAGTTGGGAGGGTGCAGAAGTCCAGAGGGAGGGGTGAGAGGGGGAGGGATTCCCCAGTGGGAACCAGTAGGTCAGGGACCAGCCGGGAGGGCTGTGTCGCCACTGAGTGACCGTGGTGTCGCCACTTCTGTCCTGGGGGGTCTGCACGCACTGTCAGATGGACAGGAGGTAGTGAGATCAGCGCCAGGCAGACTGTCACACGACCCATTAGTTATGTGTCACCCTCGTTAAGTCCTGGTTCGCCAGGCATCTGACCAAAGGGTACGTCCCTCGGTTGGGGAGCCAGTAGTCGGTGTTTCCGGATCTGGACGTAAGGGCGGCTGTAGTCCTGAGGGCAGGTGGGGCTCATCTTAGGTGAAGAGACCCTGCTCTACAGTGGAAGGGGGTGCAGAGGGAGGGAGTCCTCGCCTCTGACCCCTTGGATCCCAGGTGGTAGACCAGTTGGTGGAGAGAGGTCCTGAACTGGTGGGAGAGTTGTGTTCTGGTGGGTGCTTCCCTGGGAGGGTGCGGAACCCCAGAAGTAGAGGTAGGGTGGGGCATTCTTGCCCGTGACCTCTGGTCAGCCTGAGGGTGCGGACCCTAGGTTGAAGGATCAATGGTAGTTGGGAACTACACTGAGAGGGAGAGTGGAGAATGGCTTGTATGCCAGGGGTTACTACCCCCCACTCTGGGTTTGGCAAGGACCAGTGGTATCTGGGTGGCCTAGGGCCTGGTCCTGGCCGTGGACAACTAGGTAGTACCAGTGGGGTAGCCTAGTTGGGCCTGAGTTCTTTGCGGTTGTTTTTTTTTCAGATGGAACCATGTTGATTGAGAATGGCGTAGAACCGGAGAGTGTCCCTGCAGTGCGGGCCTGCGTCCGTGTTCTATCGCCCCAAGCAGGGAAGACCATCACGGTGGTGATTGGTCTGCCCTGCGTTTTGGCTGGAAGGGGGTTGTGTTGGACTTGGCCCTTCTGGCAGGTTCACCCCTGAACTTTTTGCTTTTTATTGGTGACTTGGTGTGGTGATTTGTTTGGTTCCTGCGCACTTTCCCTGTGTCCCAGGGTAAAGTGCGTGCGTGCTCTGAGTGCATGTGGTGAGATAGGCCTGCCCTCCCATAGGAATGCATGGGGAATGTATGTGTCCCTAGTAGTTCCTGAGGTGTGGGGTGTGCAGGCCCGAGTTTGGTATGTGCGGACTCGTGGGAGTGAATGCTGCGCGATGATGTGTGCGGCGTGCATGTACCTAGTGTGGAAGTGCCACTTCTAGAAGTGGGCACTTCTGTGTGCAGTGCATCTGGCGTGTGATTGGCTGGAGCTGGCTGGTGAGCCTGGCTCCAGGAGTCTGGTTGGGTCTGCCCCAGTGGTGAGTGTGTGATTAGCATGCTGATGGCTGGGGAGGAGTGCACCTTGGACCTGAATAGGGCAGGGTTTTCCCCACACACTGCTGGCTCCGCCCCCTGTGGTGCGACTGACGACCCTAGCCCTGCCAGTGAATAGAGTGAGGGGCTGAGCACATCAAGGGTGCTCCCCAACCAGCTGCGACTGGTTTTCCCCCTCACCCTGAACCCAGACAAAGGGATTTGGTGTATAAAAAGGGGCTGTGCCCCCTTACAAAATGTTCTTGTTCTGCTTTGGATCCTGACAGGGGGGGCTTGCTGCTGGTGGGGCCCAGGAGGGACCGCCATGGGGGCTACCTCCCTGCTGGAGGGCCCTGTGTGCTGGCCCCTGGGCCCTGCTTTGCCCCCCTGGACGCCTTCAGGACCTTTTGGACC
>NC_140583.1:758760451-758785451 GCF_964204655.1 Triturus cristatus
GGGCTCGTGCTCCGACCGGCAGGCCCCGGGGTGCGGGAGCCCCCCGTCCTGAAAGCCAGCCGAGGGTCCGGGCGCTGGAGACAGGGGTCCACCGGGGCCCGGGGAGGCTCTCCCCGGCCTGGCTGCTTTCAGAAGCAGGGACGGGGCCGGTGAACAGGGGTGGCTGGCTTTATCTGCTACGCTGGCGGAGCGGAATTTTCCGCCCACCCCTATACGACCATGTGGTGCGGGAGCACCCGTCCTGCAGCCTGGTGAGGGTCCGGGTGCCCGTGACGGGGTCCATCGGGCCAAGGGAGGCTCCCCAGACCTGGCTGGGATCAGAAGCAGGGACCGGGCCAGGTGGGTGTGTGGCTGGCTAAGTCTTTTCCTTGCAGAAGTAGGTGTTTGGTTAGGGCTGGGCGGAATTTGCGGAATGCCTCTTCGCGGAATTTTGAAAAAAAATTGTGGAAATCGAGCGCACAACCTGAGGGACCGTGTGCCCGGGACTGGGGTCCCTCGTGCTTGGGCAGGCTCCCCGATCTCCCCGGCCTGGCTGCGTTGAGAAGCAGGGACCAGCCCGGGCCTCCTGATTTTTGGTCAGGGCCTGGGATCCCACGTCCTGCGGCCTGCCAAGTGTCCATCTGCCCAGGACAAAAGACCTTGGTGCAGAGCCCCGTAGCCCTGCAAGGGCAGGCGGGAGCCCTACCGCTATGGCTCGGTGTGGGCAGCTGGGAGTCCTTTCGGTCCCGGCCATCTGGTTGCACCTTTCCCTCGGCCATCTGGTCGCGCGCAATGCTTTCTAATGGGGCGACCAGATGGCCGGGCCAGCCTGGAAGTCCCGATGAGGGCTCATTTGACTCCCGGATCCCAGTCAGGGCTCCAGGAGGTTGGGCGCATCCGCACCTAGGATCCCCTCCGTCACTCGGAGCGCGCGGGTTACAAGAAAGGTGGGTAGCCTTCCTCTGGATTAGTAGGGGCAGGGTATGCTGGGACACCCCTCCTGGGGATGGCGGTTCTCAGGCGGGGACCAGATGGGCCAAGCCTGGACGACACTTCCCCGGGGCGTCCGGTGCTCCCTCCTCCAGCCCGCGGCGAGGCAAAGTGCCCAGGACGGGCTCCATGGGTTCCCCGGGTGTCCAGGCCCCGAGAGCTCCGCCGGGCCTCCCATGCCTGAGGCCCAGCGTGGGGTCTACGAGCCCCCCCCGAGGCCTGCAGCCCCAAAGCCCTGCAGCCCTGGAGCCCTTCAGCCCGGAGCCCTTCAGCCCGGAGCCCTGCAGCCCCGGAGACCTGCAGCCCCGGAGCCCTGCAGCCCTGGAGCCCTGCAGCCCCTGAACCCTGCAGCCCTGGAGCCCTGCAGCCCCGGAGCCCTGGAGCCCTGCAGCCCCAGAGCCCCGGAGCTCTGCAGCCCTGGAGCCCTGGAGCCCTGCAGCCCCGGAGCCCTGCAGCCCCGGAGCCCTGCAGCCCTGGAACCCTGCAGCCCTGGAGCCCTGCAGCCCCGGAGCCCTGCAGCCCTGGAGCCCTGCAGCCCTGGAGCCCTGCAGCCCCGGAGCCCTGCAGCCCTGGAGCCCTGCAGCCCCGGAGCCCTGCAGCCCCGGAGCCCTGCAGCCCTGGAGCCCCGGAGCCCTGCAGCCCTGGAGCCCTGCAGCCCCGGAGTCCTGCAGCCCTGGAGCCCTGTAGCCCTGGAGCCCTGCAGCCCCGGAGCCCTGCAGCCCTGGAGCCCTGCAGCCCCGGAGCCCTGCAGCCCCGGAGCCCTGCAGCCCTGGAGCCCTGCAGCCCCGGAGCCCTGCAGCCCTGGAGCCCTGCAGCCCCGGAGCCCTGCAGCCCTGCAGCCCTGCAGCCCTGGAGCCCTGCAGCCCTGGAGCCCTGTAGCCCTGGAGCCCTGCAGCCCCGGAGCCCTGCAGCCCTGGAGCCCTGCAGCCCTGGAGCCCCGGAGCCCTGGAGCCCCGCAGCCCCGGAGCCCTGCAGCCCCGCAGCCCCGGAGCCCTGCAGCCCCGGAGCCCTGCAGCCCTGGAGTCCTGCAGCCCCGGGGCCCTGCAGCCCTGGAGCCCCAGAGCCCTGCAGCCACGGAGCCCTGCGTGGGCAGGCGGGAACCCTAGCGCAAAGGCTCGGGGTTGGACAGATGGGAGTCCTTTCAGTCCCGGCCATCTGGTTGCACCTCTCCCCTCAGCAATCTGGTCGCGCACAATGCTTTCCAATGGGGCGACCACATGGCCGGGCCAGCCTGGAAGTCCCGATGAGCGCTCATTTGACTCCCGGATCCCAGTCAGGGCTCCAGGAGATCGGGCGCATCCGCGCCTAGGATCCCCTCCGTCACTCGGAGCGCGAGGGTTACAAGAAAGGTGGGTAGCCTTTCGCCGGATTAGTAGGGGCAGGGTATGCCGGAACACCCCTCCAGGGCTGGTGGTTCTTTGCCGGGGACCAGATGGGCTATGCCCGGGCAACATCCTCCCAGGCGTCCGGGGCTCCCTCCTCCGGCCCGCGGCGTGGAAGAGTGCCCGGGACAAGCTCCACGGTGCCTCGGGCAGTCCTCCACCGGGCGCTCGGGCCCGAGAGCTCCGGTGGTCCTCCAAGTGCCTGAAGCCCAGCCGGGGTCGCCGAGCCCCCCAGGAAGCAGAGCCCCCAGAGCCCTGCGTGGGTGGGCAGGCGGGAGCCCTACCGCTATGGCCCAGCTCTGGGCGGGCAGACGGGAGTCCTTTCAGTTGCCGGCCATCTGGTCGCTCCTTCCCCCTCGGCCATCTGGTCTCACGCAATGCTTTCCAATGGGGTGACCAGATAGCCGGGCCGGCCTGGAAGTCCCGATGAGGGTCCATTCGCCTCGCGGATCCCAGCCAGGGCTCCAGGAGGCCGGGCGCGTCCGCGCCTAGGGTCCCCTCCGTCACTCGGAGCGCGCGGGTTACAAGAAAGGGGGGTAGCCTTCCTCCGGATTAGTAGGGGCAGGGTGTGCCGGAAGACCCCTCCAGGGCTGGTGGTTCTTTGCCGGGGACCAGATGGGCTACGCCCGGGCAACATCCTCCCAGGCATCCGGGGCTTCCCTCCTCCGGCCCGCGGCGTGGCACAGTGCCCAGGGACGGGCTCCACGGGTCCCGGGCAGTCCTCCCCCCGGGGCGCCCAGGCCCGAGAGCTCCGTCGGTCCTCCCCGTGCCTGAGGCCCAGCCGCTGTCCCCGAGCCCCCCCCGGGAAGCAGAGCCCACCGAGCCCTTGGATCAGGCGGGAGCCCTACCGCTATGGCTCGGCTCTGGGCGGGCAGACGGGAGTCCTTTCAGTTGCCGGCCATCTGGTCGCTCCTTTCCCCTCGGCCATCTGGTCGCGCGCAATGCTTTCCTATAAGGGGGGCTAGACGGCTTTGGTGGCCTGGAAGTCCCGATGAGGGTCCATTCGCCTCCCGGATCCCAGCCAGGGCTCCAGGAGGCCGGGTGCGTTCACCCCTTGGGTCCCCTCCGTCACCCGGAGCGCGCGGGTTACAAGAAAGGGGGGGTAGCCTTCCTCCGGATTACTAGGGACAGGGTACTCTGGGACCCCTCTCGGTCCTCAGCCGGCAGCTGGATGGGCCCGGATGCCGCCCCAGCCCCGGGTCTGTCCCGGGGCCTGCCGCGTGGCAGGGTGCCCGGGACGGGGTCCGGAGGGCTCGGGGAGGCTTCCTCTGTGCCTGCGGTCCTGGTAGCCCCGGCTGGGTCCAGGGGCTGGGCCCCTGGTCGGGGTCTCCGGCCCCGTCCCCCGGCACTGCCAAAGGCTCGGGACGGGGTTCCGTTGTGGCCGGGGAGCCTCCCCTCGCTGGATTGGTTTCAGGAGCTCCGGCCGAGCCCCTGGGGGCCCCGGGGAGGGCGGCCTCCCCACCCGGGCTCCGTCCTGGGTCCTGCCGCGTGGCAGGGTGCCTGGGGCGGGGTCCAGAGGGCCCGGGGAGGCTCCCCCTGTGCCTCCGGGCCTGGGAGCCCCAGCTGGGTCCAGGGGCCCGGGCGGGCCCTGGGTGGGGGGCTCCGTCCCCGGGCCCCGTCCCCCAGGCCGGCGGCACTCCCAAAGGCCCGGGACGGGGTTCCGTTGTGGCCGGGGAGCCTCCCCTCGCTCGTCTGGGTTCAGGAGCTCCGGCTGGGCCCCTGGGGGCCCCGGGGAGGGCGGCCTCCCCACCCTGGACTCCGTCCTGGGTCCTGCCGTGTGGCAGGGTGCACGGGCTGGGTCCGGAGGGCCCGGGGAGGCTCCCCCCACGCCTCCGGGCCCGGGAGCTCCAGATGTGTCCAGGGGCCCGGTCGGGCCCCGGGTCGGGGTCTCCGGCCCCGTGCCCCGTCCCCCGGCCTGCAGCACTGCCAAAGGCCCGGGACGGGGTTCCGTTATGGCCGGGGAGCCTCCCCTCGCTGGATCGGTTTCAGGAGCTCCGGCCGGGCTCCTGGGGGCCCCGGGGAGGGCGGCCTCTCCACCCACGCCACTTCTTTCCACCACTCCTGGAGTCGCCTACGACTAAGGCTGGTTGTCACTGCAAACCAACCTGAACTCTGACGTGATAGTTCTAGTATGGAGATCCTCTAACCTATCATGATATACCTCAGTTTTTATACTATCTGATCACTGATTTTATCTCATGTTTATAAAATAAAACAGTACTTGCAGATGCTAAAGTCTCAACAAGACTAAACAAATATGGCGATAAATGTGTTATCTCGATTTATATATAGATAATTTCCCCTTTTACCTAAAACAATAAAACCATGCCAGTTTCCACTGCAAGCGTCCTTGATATTACGCAGTGTCCATAGTAAAAACAATAAAGATATGTCTCCTAAATAGGAGACTGACATGATACCAACACTTCTGCGCCTGTCTAAAACTTCACACTTTACACTACTAGAAAAGATAAAAGAATCTGCAAGCAGACACATAATAAAAATAGAAGGGGTCCAAACAGGACTTGTCACAGCCTTCACGACATCCCTGAATTGTTAATTGAGAAATAAAATTTTTAACAACATTTATAATATAATGAAATGAATAATACATTCATAATACTGGTATATGAGCTAGTACACATAAAATATTGAATAGAATGTCAACGAGTAGTATTAT
Organism: Triturus cristatus; assembly: GCF_964204655.1. Taxonomy (NCBI): domain Eukaryota; kingdom Metazoa; phylum Chordata; class Amphibia; order Caudata; family Salamandridae; genus Triturus; species Triturus cristatus. The sequence goes on from NC_140583.1 coordinate 758,765,483, forward strand.
ATGCGCTTTGGTAGATAAAAAGGCAAACTAGGCAAAGCATTTTGCCAATAGGGAATGTCGTACAAAATAAAAATAAAAATAAGAAAACAAAAAGGATAGAAACTGTCCTTTGACACTCTCTTCATCATTTTGTTTCGAGAATAAAGGAACAGTCTTTTTTTCCTTTTACAATGAAGAAATGATTTAAACCTGGTTAATTTATTTCCAATAGGTGATGGTGTCACACAGTCTCCATGATATCCAAGGGTCTTGGCCATAGAAGGCGAGGCACTTGGAATAGCATAGGTATGTACATTGTGGTGATCTATCGCTTTCTGTTTGGCATCGGATGATGAAGGAGATGGATATATGCACGGATCTTCTAGGTCCAGAGACTCTAGGAAAGATGACTCATCTTGTTCATTAACCCTTGTTAAAATTAGTGGCTCAAGCACTGAAATTGTTGTTGGCACAAACGCTGGAAGAGCAGCTTGCCCATCATATGGTGCATATTTCTCAATCGGCAACTGCAGTACTTGGCGACAGGCTTGGTGCATATTTAGTGGTCATAACAGTTGTTTCACATTGATCAACTCCATTGATGGCACTTCCAATGGAACTTCCAGAACAGTTATTTGCAAACAGTTTATGCAACAGAAGACTGGTTGCACTTGCAAAGCATCCCATTTGAAGAAAGGTTGAGTCCAATACTTGCTTATGACAAAAAGCCATTCATATCCAAGACAAAATGCCAGGTTTTCCCAGCACTGCTTCTCATATAGGATATTCATATTGAAATTCCTATTGGAGGTTGGACTGGTTTTATTTTTTAACCAATAGAAATATAAAAAGGCCACTGCTGATAGGACTGACTGAAGAACATTGAATGAAAAACCAAGGCAATCAGTCCAAAAACAGTCTTAACCAATTCAACACACCACATTCAATGTTTTTGGAGAAAATCACTTTACCGGTTGTTTTGAATGAATTAAAGATGGTGTGCACAAACGTTGCAAAATAAGTAGGATACCGAGTTTGTAGACATTTTTGAATCTCTGATGTAGAACATAATGTCTGTACATTAAAGGATTCTGCCGCTGAGCAGGGGTGTAACACAGGCCCCCGCATCCCCCGCGGTGTGGGAGGCCCCCAGCTGCAGGGGACCCCTCAGAACAGAACTGCGGTCTGAGGCCTCCGGATAACATGCGAAGTGGGGGCCCCTCTGTGTACATTGCAGGGGGGCCCCTTAAACTTTTGTTACGCCACTGCCGCTGAGTTTAAGGGGTCCGCTCTCTGAATTAATATCATCACAAATGTGTTCAACTTATCAAGGACTTTATTATCCAGATCTATTCTGGGCCAAGGGGCATTTTCAACTGTTTTTCTGGAAGAGGCTTTAAAGGGTTACAAACTCTGTGGAGAGTGATGCCATTGCAGAGGAGTGAGTGACCTTGAGGGCTAGAACATCCAGCTGCACATATGAATGGGGGACTGTCTTGCATCTAACAGTAGAGTTCAAACTGTAACTCCTACACATGATAGAGGAAAGTGTTGTGCATTTTTCATACCAACCTAAGGAATTATAGTTCTGGCACCTATGAAAGGTAAAGTAAAAGGTGGTAACAGGCAGTGAGATTACTCCTTGTAGGAGACACGTGTTATGTGAGTCTTTTGTTAAAGAAATTGGGCAATTTCCATTTCTTCTATACTTAATAGGGTGTAAGTGCTACCTTTTTAGCCATGGTTCTTTGTGTAGAGGTCAGAATATACATGTCAAATATGGCACTTGTTAATGAGCTACCAAGACACTTTGTTAGATTAAACTTTTTGCAGCACCCAGTATATCTATGTAATAGCTCTCAACTGGGTCTGTCAATGTTGTAAAAGATGTATGTCTTCTTTTAGAAGGTCAGTGCTGCTGACATTACAATGATTATAGAATACACTTGTTTGGAAATTGTTTGCATCTTGTTATCAATGACGTTAAATGTTGTCTGCATAATTTCACTGTCAGTTTCTTGAATTCTTCAGCAGCCTCTTTTTCTGAATATCTTTGCATTTCATTTTAAATCACATAGCCTGCTGTAAGTATGAAGAGTTTAACTTTGACTGGATGAGGACCCGGAGGAAGTCATTGTAATCCATATGTTCACTTATTGTTGACAGGTGCTCCTTCACAGCCACAAAACTGGACTATGCCAACCATCGTTGGCACAGCTTACCCACAGAGTATGCAATGACAGTCACACACACAGGTGTACATTTATTATACTTGGAATATAGGTATTTGCTAAAAGACCAGGGGTCTTGAAAAGAAAGCTGTTCATGCATACATCAATATCAGTTAGCCATAGTGCTATCCCTTAACGGTGTAACATAGTCATATTGTAAGTACCATTCTGCCTCACGTCATTTAGTTCAGAATCTGTAATCTTTTATTCCAATTGCTATTTTGTAAACTGTGTCAAACTGACTTTTGGAACTAAAGCTTCTTTAAGACTCTAAAGGATGCAAATCTTAGACAGGGAGTCAGTTGGACAGTTTTTTTCTCAAAAGCTTGTCTTTAGGAATTATGAATGTACTAAACAAAACTTCCTTACCCTGGAGCTACCAACATTTCATGTTATAAATACTTTTCTGTTCAATATTTTCTTTCCAATACTCTTAGCCTTGTATGGCAAGATTTTCAACACATCATTGGGGATATATCAGTTTGTGATTAGTAGTCAAGTTCTGCTGAGGTCTTTCTTTCTTTGTATGTAATAAAAGGCTGGTGGGCCTAACCTGTTAATCCTGTTCAAATAGGGGAATTACTTTTGAAAATGTGGATGGCTATTTATGGGAGGAAACAATGCAATGCTCTCTCTGTGTATAAGTATGTCTTCTCTGTGAGTGCTGGTTCTGTGTATGTAGTGGTGTGTGAAATGGTGAAAGCAATGCATTTATTTATGATTGTCAGCATTTAACTAAGGGTCCTCGTTGTCTAAGACATTTTTATGGTCTTTTGTCCCATTTATATGAACAAAACCAAGCATTATTATTAGTTTCAAAACATAAGTGAGCTGTAACTGTAACTGTTCAGTAGGTCCCAATGCCTGATAAGGAACCTTTTCCCAAACTACCCAGTCTAGCACAGGATATGTGGTAATGTTCTCAGCATGATGATCCTGACGTGCTCTGTGGGCAGAGGAATGTGGTTGCAGTTCTTGGACCACAGGAAACAGCACTGTTTTATCAGGAATGTAATGCCCATTTATTAACAGAAACTGTGTGATAAGCATAATGATCCACGTTAAGAGGAAAAACACTTCAGTAGCAATCCAGAAATATGACCAAGGTTGTGTGAGTTACTTGTCATGAAACCAGTAGCAAACAGAGAGCTAAAGGTGATGTTGAGCCACTGTGGTGTGTGTATGTACTTGATCTAACTCATAATAATGTTTTCAAAGTGTTATTTCTTGTGGATGCATCGTGGCAATTGATACTAACTCTATTGGTGGTTCACAGTAAACCATTCAAGTAGTTGAAACTGTTGGGATTTTTGAAATTGCAGCATCTGGGTAGTTCTTCCAATGTGCCGAGAGGTTGTAAGGTTCTTCTCCAAAGGTACTTTGGTGTCAAGGGGGCTCTGCTGAAAAGAATTGGACACATAATGATTTCCAGTGTAAACAATGGAAACCTTTCTATTTTCTTGAACTAGACAATGGAGGCAGAATTACACATTATGTGCCCAAGAATTGGAACCCGGGTTCTGTAAGATGGCTCAAACACCTGTTTGACTGAAACCTTTTCTTGAACCAGCTCACCCACTTTCGGGAGCCAACCGTCAGCAGCTTTAGAAACCTAGCTTGTCTCTAATCTCTTGGACACTCTCCAAGACATTCAAACATGCCCAGGTCACATTCATTTTCTTCCACCACCTTCCCAAGACTATCAAGGTGAGGCACATACATACATACCCTAAATGGCATATAATACAGCATGTGACCACCCAATACTGCTCTTGGTAAATTCTTTCATGTTCTCTGAACTACATGCAGACGATGTAGCCATTTCAGTCCTATACTTAATACCCAAGTGATCAAGGCTGGCTTAGGGGAGCCATTGGTGGACTCTGTTAACCTGTAGCTTTCTGTCCAAAGTGGGTAAAATAAATTCAGACATACTCCCAGAGTGGACATAGCATCCCCGAATGCCTTTGCAGCAAATGTGGTACAACTGTCTGAATGAAAGGTATGAGAACTGAGCCCATTGCTACTAAGCACTACAAGACTTTTCTGACCTCTCAAGCACCAGCATTTTTTTGCGGCCAAACCCGCAGAAATCTGGTGCATGAATTGACAGCAACTAATGAAATGAAATGAAAAGTGGATTTATAAAGCACGATTGTTGCCCGAAGGCGTCTAAGCGCTAACTTGAAGAGTGGAATGAGGGGCAGCCGGGACATTTCAGGAATTAATTTTGGAGAGTGAAAAGAAAAGTCTTTAAGTGTTTACGGAATGAAGAGAGGTTGGAGTTGGACCTGAGTTGAGGGGGTAAACGGTTCCACTGCTTGGCGACATTATATGAAAACATTCTGCCGCCAGCCCGCGATCTCCTAACCCTAGGTACTGTCGCTAAAAAAGCATGGCTGGAGCGGAGATGCTTTGGAGGATGGTAGTGAGTCATGAGGTTCCGGCAGATTGCCGGGCCTGTGTCCCAGAAGGCCTTATGGGCAATGCACAGTGCCTTAAAGGAGATTCTCTGGCGGACCGGGAGCCAGTGTAGCTTCCTCAGTCCGGGTTTCACTGATGTTTTCCGTGGGAGTTGCAGTAGTGTACGGGCAGCACAATTTTGCACAGTCTGTAATTTGCGGAGGGTATAGTCAGGGGCACCTAGGTATAGGGAGTTACTAAAGTCAAGTCGGGATTGTATCAAGCCCTGAACGGCGACCTGCCTGGCCTCCATGGATAGTAATGGGAGCACTTTCCTAAGCATCCTAAGTAGGCCAAAACAGGTTGCAGACAGTTTTGTGGCCTGGGTGTTGAATGTTAGGGCCTTGTCCAGCCAAATGCCCAGACTTTTTATATTGTCCTTGGGTACCGGCGGAGTACCAAGGCAGGAGGGCCAGAGAGGGTCACAGGATGTGGGGGAGGCAGGCCCCAAAAACATCAGCTCCGTTTTATCCCCATTGAGATTGAGGAAGGATCTTGTCATCCACACTTTCACAGCCTCCAGGCAATCCCTTAGTCCTCTTTGCATGGGGCTACTGTTCTCCTGTGCCAGGGATACCACTAGCTGAGTATCGTCCGCATAGGAAACAATTTTAATGCCAAATGGGCGGACGATCTCAGCCAGTGGTCGCATGTAGACATTAAACAGTGCAGGGCTAAGCGATGAGCCCTGCGGGACCCCGCAGCTGAGAGATTTACTAGTGGAGACAGTGTCTCCCTCAAAAACCCGGAAAGATCTGATGCTTAGGAAGGATCTGAACCAGCATAGAGCCTTGCCCGAGATTCCTATTTCAGAGAGACGGCCGAGAAGCACGTCATGACTAACTGTGTCGAAAGCTGCGCTCAGATCAAGGAGGATCACTGCCACTGATCCTCCCTGATCCATCATCCTCCTGGCTTCTTCGGTTACTGCCAATAAGGCAGTCTCCATCCCATGTTTTGGTCGGAAGCCAGTTTGGGTGATATCTAGCAGCTGGTTTGACTCCAGGAAAGCCATAAGGTGGAAATTGATGTGCTTCTCCAAGATCTTGCCTATCCAAGGGAGCAGGGAGATGGGACGATAATTACTAAAATCGCCAGGGTCCAGATTGTTTTTTTTTAACAAGGCACGGACCATGGCCTGCTTCCAAGGTGCTGGGACTATGCCGGCAGTGAGAGACGCATTGAGGAGGTCCTTGATGGTGGGAAGGACCATCTGGATGACTGACACCATGGCCTTAGGAGGGGCAGGGTCACAAGGAGATCCAGATTTCACCTGCCGTGCTAGTGACTCAACGGCGTCCTGCTCCAACATGGGGAAACATTCCAGGGTAACCATGGGTTGGGTAGGAAGTTCCGCACAGCAGGGCAATGTTTGAGGAGCCCGATGAGAGTCAGTGGCGGAGAAGGAGGAATATATATTGAGAATTTTTTTATGAAAAAACACTGCCAAGTTGTTACAATGCATTAGTGTATTATCCGGTAGTGTGGGTGGCTGAGGAGGTTTGATAAGGCTCTTTACTACTTGAAAAATTTCCTTAGTTTTAGATTTGGCCTGTAGGATTTGAGTGGAAAAATAGGTAGCTTGAGCGAGTTTAACCTCATTTTTATAGGCTCTAATAGCCTTTCTAAACAGTATTTTATCACTTGAAAGAAAGTCGAGTCGCCATCGCCTCTCAATTTTCCTACAATCCCTCTTTTTTATCCTGAGTTCCTCCGACTAATATGTCCATATTATGTTTTAAGTGGTACCATTGTCCTACACACTGTACAGGACTATAGAAAGGAGTGCCTAAGCCTTTTTAATGACAGAAAGAATTATTAAGTCCTTGCGATAGATCCCACAAAATGACTAACAATAGAAATTGGCAATTTGATGGAAGTAGCAGAACTAGGCCAGTGGATGTCAAAATGAAAAACAGAATTTCTGGAAGCAGATAAACCAACCATCCCATATTTTTACATGCTGAAAATCCATGAGATCAGAACACCCCCCACCAGGTAGGCCAATAGTATCAGAGATGAACTCCATTCTTATATTTGTAAAGCGCAGCTCAAACTAATAACCCCTAACTGTCTCCAGGCGCTGGGGGCCATCGGGAAGATTAAGTGATCTATATCCCACACAATGCTGAGCTGATCTGCCTCCGGTGCTCGGGATCAAACTGTAAGCCCCACACTCCAGAGTCAGCTGCCCTGGCCGCTGCACCACACCTCTCCCACTTCTTGAACCATTGTGTTGTTTCAGTGATCACTTTCTCCCCCAATGATCAAAAAATATCTCATCATATAAAAAGGATACAAAAGAGCGACTACTTATCTTGAAAGATATTGGGCTGGATGCTGAAAAAAAAACCTCTAGATTGACTTACACGTGGAAAGTCAATACCCAAGTTTACCACAAGATGAAGCCTTGAGGGTGAGTTAAGATCTACTATACTCAGAACAATGGGAACATAGGACACCCAGACGCTTCATATTGCAGTGCGCAAGAATAGCCCTAACCAAGAATTTGTTTGAATTTGAGTGTACTTTGTGCCTACAAATACACAGAAAATTTGAAGAGCAACCCTTTTGCTCCAGTATTGACAGCCTCTAAGTTAATCACTTTGAGCAGACACAGATCATGACCCTTAATAATCCCTTCAGGATCTGCATAAAACTGTCAAAAAGTTACATTGACGATATACTCATCATATGAGAGATTAGCCAAGAAACTGCTATGACATTCACTATAAGGGTCAACTCACAGAATGATTAGCTTACATTCACATACACCATCTATAGGGATACACTGACATTCCTTGATGTGCAGATCTCCCATGATAATGGAGCTGTGGGCACATATACCCACCATAAGCCAATAAATAAGAACAATCTATTAAAAAATGTGATTGCTTCCACCCACGTCTATTGCAAGAGAATCCTACGTATAATCAGCTTCTGAGATCAAGAAGAAACTGTAGAAAACCAGAAGATTTTAACTGACAGGCAAAAGCCCTCAGTGTAAAATTTAGACAATGTGATTATCCAGAAATTATCATAAAAAAAGATCAGGAGGCGGACTAAAAACAATAATGGAGAGGCAGTCTTGGAGACCAAGAAAGCAACAACCAACTTATATGCATTACCACATATAACGTTATCTCCAAGCCAATAAAGTAAATAATAAATAGAAAATGTGGATTACTGAACGCTGGGCACATGTCATTTGAGGAGCCACTGTTTTCTCATACAAGGGGCAGAATACTTAAGGACACATTGGTACACACACGCAATACCAACAGTATGAAGGCTCAGAGAGTGGACGCACTGTGGGGGGGCCTAACTAAAGTGACTGGGCAATACCCTTGTGGTGGGTGTAGTGTGATCTGTAATTCAGCTTATGTAGTATATTTCTTCACATGTCCCTGCAAATTGAAGTATGTAGGGATGACATGTAGAAAAGGGAAGACACGCACAGTGGAACACCAGAGTGAACATAAGTGTAATCGCAATACAATGAAAATGTCCAACCACTATGGAAAATGATCTGGAGTGGGTTGTAAGAAATTTCTATAGGCAGCATAAATAAGAAAGGACATCTGATAATGGACACATGAGTTTATAATGCTGAGCAACAAAGGCTACCTGGTCGGGATAATATGGATGACACAGCATTCTACATATATAACCCAATATCTGGCACTGCTGTCCATAATACCAAGAAACAATGACTGCTATGTCATCTTCAAATGGACTGTTATGTTACCTGCATTTGATATAGCTCAAACGAATCATCCCCATAGGGATCTCTCTGCGCTTGGATAAATACAGACATGCAGCAACAACTAAGCTAGACAAATTGACTAGAATAGCCATGTTTTTAAAAGCTTTTTTAACTTTCCAAATTCCAAGCATAATTGAATTTGCAAGGTAGTTTATTCCAGTGGAAGAGAGCGAGATAGGAGAGCGATCTTCCGCCATATCTGGTAGTGTGTATTTGCGGAGTTTGCAAAAAAGCTTTGTCTTTAGATCTTAGCAGTCTGGCCGGGTTATGCTGTATAAGCCTATTTTGCAGGAAAGATGGAGCATTCCCATTTAATGACTTATGTGGAAGACAACATGACTTAAAGATGAGCCTTTTCTTGATAGGTAGCCAGTGCAAGAGTTCAGGATTTGAGCAGAAGAGGATCTGGATGGAACATTGCAAACCGGTCTGGCTGCCGAATTCTGTACCACTTGTAGTTTGGACAGCAGAGCCTAATTTGCAGCCACCAATAAGGCATTGCCATAGTCCAAACAACTTGTGATTAAAGCTTGCACAAGAGTTTTTCTGAAGCTGGAGGGAGCCAAGGAAAAAGGAAAAACGTTTCAAAATAATCGCATTGCAGGGAAGCAGGTTCCACAAATAGCAGATGCATACTCTTTCATAGAGAGAGTGAGACTTTACATCCAGCTTTTTTGTACTTTCTTTGGGAACCGGGCTGGCCCCAATTCAGAAGGCCACCAATCCGGCTTCAACAGATCCTGAGCTTTGCAGAAAATAAGTATTTCAGTTTTTCTCTATTCAGTTGCAGACAGTTACTACACATCCAGGAAGCTATCTTCCTCATACAGTCAGAGAAGCAGGATTTAACCCCTTCTAGGTCCTGACCAAAGGAGATGACCAGTTGTGTATCATCAGCATATAGAAAGTGCCTCAAAACACATTTCTTGATGATCAGTGCAAGAGGGGCAACATAGATATTAGGTAATGTAGGGCTAAGTGTGGATCCCTGTGGTACCCAGTGGTGGCTCCTCCTCTAAGGCAAAGGAGTGTCACCCCACTGCTTTGCAGCAGTGAAGTAAACAAAACATGAAATAATAATAACTTGCGTTATTATCATTTTATTTTTCCTTCTGCTGCAGCTTTGCGTTTGGGGCGGGGCTGCTACGACGACAGAGGAGCAGGGAAGGAGTGGTTTGCCCACTCCTAAGTGCACATGACTGTTTGGCCGACCCTCTCTGGCCAGCCAAACATTCATGCGCACTTTGCATCTTCTCCATGCAGGCTGCATTACATCCGCCTGCATGGAGAACATGCTCAGGACCCCATTCTCTGGCTGAGCGCCGTTCCATGACACTCAGACCAATCACAACACTGCATTGGAGCATTGTGATTGGTTATTGGGAGGCTGGGAGGCGGGTGCTTCATATTGCTTGTTGCATCCTGCTGCGGGACCAGAGTCAGGAAGAAGAAGACGTAGGAGAGACATTTTCATCATCCCCACCCCTCTACCCCCACCCCGTCCCACCACCGGGGTCCCGTAGCAGCCACTGCTGGTGGTACCCCTTGGTCAACAGGCATGGTGTAAGATTTAAGGGGGTTCAAAGAAATACATTGGGTGCGATCTTTTAGAGTGTCAATAAACCATTTGAGTGCTTTGCCCTTAACTCCAAAGTTGTGCAGCCTGAGAATGAGAATCCCATGTGAGATCATATGGAAGGCCCCTGTCAGATCTATGAGTACTAGCATCACTGGGGTACCTGCATCCAAGGACAGTCCAATAGTATCAGTGACAGCACCAGCACTGTGCTGTGGCATGCTTTAAAACCAGACTGTGAAGGGTCAAGGAGACTGTGTTTTTCTAGGAAGGCAGAGTTGCTTATTTATGATGTTCTCCAAAGATTTGCCAAAGAGAGGGAGTAAAGAAGTGGACCTGTAGTTAGATGGAATGCCTGGGTCAGCATTTGGCTTCTTTAAGAGATGGGGGAGACTAGAGCAGTCTTCAAAGCAGTGGGGACTGAAGCTAGGTCCGTAGAGAGGTTAAAAAGTTACATGATAGGAGAAGCAGTTAAATTAGGCACAGGTCCAGTGGGGATCCTGATTTAGCTGATTCGAGCAGTCACATGGTCTGGTCTAGAGTGCATGGTAAGAAGCTCTCTGGATAAAATAGTGGCCTTAGGAGAGGGCAGATTAAAGTCAGGAGTTCTTTCAGACTGGCTCAGGGCAGCAGTAAAGCTTGCATGGATTTTATTAATTATTTCCTCTAAGAAATTGGCTAATGCGTCACATAAGTCTTGAGAAGGCAGGATAGCAGGTGCACAGGCACATGGTTTAATAATGTCGTTAGGTGTTTTAAAGTGAGCTTTTGTGGAATTTCCTGCTGGCTCAATCTTCATTGTAATACCATCTCTGTTGAATCCTTTTTTTTTAAATCCTGAATAATGGCATGGATAGATCCTAATTTAATGTCCAACACTGTGCTGAATTTATAGGCACAATGACATGATTTGGCAAAACACGAGTACTCTGTAACGTGGACTTCAAGGCTGCATTTGACTGTGTACAGCAAACCTCCTCCGCCAGAAATTATCATGCTGGGGAATCCCTGCATATCTTTTAAAAGCAATACAGATGCTCTACACTGGCACTTGGACAAGAGTGAGAATCGGGGACGGCTGCTTCTTATCTATTCTTAGAAAAATAGACACCTCTCAAGGCCTAAAACAACGATGTGTATTTTTCAATTTCAGATTTTTTCAATCTATTTCTGGAAGACCTGACTGTAAAATTAAGTTAATACATCCATGGAAAAGTATAATGAAGTAAAAAGTAGGTTTAATCCAGAGAATAAAATGTCCCATACATCAGCAAGCAGGAGTCAGGTGCAACTGACTAAACACAGATCAGTAACATTCCATCTCCATGGTGCTAATCAAAGAGAAACATACAGGCAATGGGAAATACAGATTGAGCATATAGTAACATGAATTGAACACTATCATATATTTGAACACTATATTCAAAAGAAAACTGCTCCCAGCATTGAGGCGCCTCACACTTCGTGCTTGCATACCATTTATTGGAGCTTTGACAGGGATGCAACAGCGTGCACCCAAACAAGTACTTCAGCCTTCATTTTCCATACGCGTTTCGTGAGCGATCTCCCTTGATCACTGGAACCGGCAGCATTGGGGCAAGGCAACAGTGTTCACAGCGCAGCTGCGCTGATTTTAAATGTTTCCGCCCAATGGGCGTGAACAGTAGGATTATGATGGTAACTGGAGTTTTTTTGCAAAGTGATGTTGTCGTGAGTCCCCTTCAAACAATAAAATTCCACAGTGGGCAGTTTGTTATTGCACCCCATTCACAGCCCTGCTATTATCAAACTCCAACTGGGCACGGAGTTCCTACAGCGTCTCTTCTTCTACTATGCTGTGGACCGGCTCTACTTAGAGTACACTGACGAACGCACAAAAGTCCATTACAAGAAGTGTTGGACATGAGGTGTCAACCGCACAGAAGCTGCAAGCCTGATGTCACACCTTGAAGTGGTGGACTGGGCTCAGATGATCAGGGATGAGTACAAATACACATTCGCTACCACTGTAACACAATATTCAGGGGATAATGACCCAATCAGGAACATGGCAGGAGAGACCTTTGATGCAGTATGTGCTCATTCCACTTGCTAAACATGCTAAAAGTCTTTCAGTAGAGAGACCACTTAATAAGTACCTGGATCTTTATTTATAGAGGATGACTACAATCTGCCTGTGTCTAATCTCCTATGGGGCATATTTAATAATTTATACACAAGTTAATTCCTTATTAGAAAAACATTACTATTAATGTTTTTAAAATACGAATTTCAGGGTCTACCTATCTCCAAACACCTTATTGGGGGTACCATTTCACCACCAAGTGTGGCAATATTTAAGAATCTAGTAATCACTTGATCATATGTACTGCCAACACTGAGAATGTGCATGATATTGAGTGAGTTGCAAGAATGAACTGCTGCATGGGTTATATTAGCATGCATAATCAGTGCTGATACGATGTCGAAAACTAGTTCTGGCACAACTATTGTAACCTGGTAAAGAGCAAAACAATAATTTTAATGCAATACACATAAGCACTAACAGCAGTGTGCGCAGTGAATCACCAATGGCACACAATTTATCAAGAAATGCTGAATATAATGGACAGCTAGCATTATTTTGATTTTCCTAAACCCACATACAGATGCCTGGAAGTACCAGAGCAGTTTGTATACAATAAGTGGAGTGAGTGCACAAATGGATTTGTCTCTCTCACTGAAATAAGATTGGCACAAGCAGTGATTCAATTCTATCATATTTAAAAAAGGGATCTGTTTAGGAACTGAAGAAAGCTGGGTGACCCATAGGGCAAATACAGGTTGGTTGAAGCATGTAGAGCTGGAGTGTATATGTAGTAGCAATGACAGTCTCCATAAACATCTGATACTGATTTTAATTTGGTGAAGGACCTCTTAAAATAAATTAGGCACACAAGGACGGTTTCTTTAGGCAGTGTTAACTGAGCTAAGATGATAACAATAACATCAAAGAGCTCCCTCCAAAAGTGGGGTTGAGAACTGCCTAGGTGGATATACATACCGAACAAGGACTCAATGATAAAGCATGCCACAGAATTTCTGTGGGTGAGAGTCCTTTTAAAAAGACAACAAAAATTCCATAATGGTAGAGGGACCTGAATTTTGAGAACAGCAGGCAAGCTTTTTTTTAGTGCATGTGTATAGTCCCTATGAAGATAAGCTAGCCTACAATACATTTTCTACTCTCAACTATTTTTCTGATATTCCCAGAGCAGGCATAGTATCCCTGAAAGCCTTTGCGGCAAACACAAGACCATTGTCCGAATGAAAGTTATGAACTGCTACCATTGCTCCTAAGCACTGCAAGACTTTTATGGCTGCTTGAGCATCCGCATTCCTTTGTGGCCAAACCCACAGGGATCTGGAGCATAAATCAACAGCAACTAGTATATACTTATATTGGTTTACTAGATTGCTTTACTAGATTGATTGGGCTGAAATGCTCAAAAGAAAATTACCCCGAATGGTCAATTGGAGATAGGGATGAAAGTCTTCACTGGTCTTGAAAGAGCAGACTGTTTTGTTTGTTGGCAGACACTTCATAGCCATGCATAGTTTTCAGTTTGTTTAGATAAATAAGGTCATCAGTACCTTTTCTGGAGCATGGCTCTTGTGAGCATGGACAGATGCTAATCCTTCATGTGCTGCTTTAATTAGGTCCAATTTAACCTGTTCATTTGGAGTAAGCCTGTTTCCCACTATGGGTAAGGAAACCATCAGAGTGTTATCTTGTTTGAGGGTGTAGGGATATTTGCAGGGAAAGTAGTCAGGAAGTTTTTCACCCATAGTTGTTGCTTGAATCGTTGTCAAGCTATCTGTGTCAATCTTGGTTTGAGATCTGGTTCCTGATGATATTTTAGAAGTGTGAACTGCTAAAACTTACTATATTTATTAGTTCCACTTGCGCTTATAGGTGCTCTTTTAAAATGGCCGTCTACACTGCAAAAATAATTTTTTCTATTGGAGCACATTTCAGCTGTGGAATACAAGTGATTTGTAGCCAATGGGAACTGTCTGTCCACATTTTAAGCTATGTATCTGTAGCCTGAGGAACGGGAAGCAATTCTAATAACTAGATTTGTGTAGTTGTCCTTCGTCTGTAAATATTTCGTCACTGACATGTCTGCTTGGAGTCCATGAAAGGTAGCTGTGTGCTTTTACATCCAATGTTTTACAGAAAACGTGGGAGAAATCACGGCATTCAATGGCCACACACACTCTGCATAATGTGGCAAGTAAGTTCTTCTGAAGTTAAGAAATCCCATCAGAAATTGTAACTTTCCTAACATATTTAGGGCTGTACAATGGCACACTAAACCAGACTATTCTGGTTTAGTGTGCCACTAGAAATTATTTAGTCAAGTACTCGTTTTGAGGTGCTATGTTTTGACTGAAAAACCCAATGGAAATTTCCTGGATTGTTTTATATTTTTACCACACCAGATTTATCTGTGCTATTATACATTTGTTCAGCATTAGTGCATCTGTGTGAATTTACGTTTTTGTAATCTAATACTATTCTATATGATCTATCCAGTTTTAAACTAAAAGAGTGTTCTTTATTGTAGTAGTAGAGGGCGCTGCAATGCCTTAATATTGAAGCTGATTCAAAATAGCTTTTATTTCAGGTTTGGCTTCTGACTTCAGAGGATATAGACCCTGTGTTTAAGCCCACTCTGTAAAGGAATGACATATGGAACTGAATTTTAATCCCACCCTCCCTTGATGTCTGTATAACTCTGGGGTCTGCTTTAATGCCCACTCGCATGCACATTTTTCCCTGAGGTCTTCAGGTATTAAGGAGGGAAATGGCAGCATTATTACCTCTTGTCTACAGGCAGCATTCCCTATACAGACTGGAGGCAGTCATCCTCTACAAGAATAATGTCATAGACATCTGATAAATTGATTTGTGTGTGGTAAATCCCCCTCAGTCTGAATTTTCGTACTATAAACCCTGTCTGGAGGGTTTACATGTCCATATTAAGTTTCAATCTGTATAAATTCTTCAGTCACATTCACTACCAGAAACTCTCAGAGAGTCTGGAGCACTCGCGTCACTTAAGATGTGCTGTCCAGAAGCGTTGCCGCCCAAGTCCCATTCCACAGAAGTATCCGTAGTTTGCAGGGCATGATTTTTAGTTAGTCCAACTAGTTTCTCTTTCTACAGTGAATCTTGAAGTCTGAACCTTTCTCTTCCATACTCATCTTTTCTGTGGGACTTGGTCCGTCCACTCCTTTCCCCCCTTTTTACTGTCAAAGACCTGAAACTACAGGAAGAATAGCTACCAGAATACTGATACCAATCCGTTTTTGTATGGTCTGACTTGACAGTGCAGTTGTCGCCAGACAATTATGTGAGCATTACTAGACAGGGGCTTTGCCCAGATGTTGGGAGCCAGGAGTACATGAGTACATGTTTTGGCTAGGCAGATGTTGTGTGCTTCCACAAGAAAGTGCTTGACCTCCACACAGCTGTGATTATTTTGTCTATTTATCCAGCAGCCTGAGTTCTACCTTTAGGGGCTCACACATGGCATTTTAAGACTAGTAAAGTGTCTTAGATAAGTAGATAATTTTGGTTGTTTTTCTCGTGCAGCACCATAGATGATAGAAAGGGACTCATTAACCTACATGGATTTTTATGTCTGGCTTCACAGGGCAACTTTTTCCTGACCTTTAAACCTACACCAGTATTAATTTGGAGTTCTTGCTTCTACAGAAATACATATTCATGCCAATGCTATTTACTTGTAATGCTTCGCATTACCATACAATACTATTTTAAAGCCAGACCTATTGGCATTGCCAATGCTTGTTCATTTTGTCATGGTCCCTGAAATTGGAAACACCCCGGCTGAACTCCTGAGTTGACTGAGCTCCAGTCCTTTTCTTTTGTTTTACTCTCTGTTTCTTTTTAATCTCCAGTATCGTTTTGTCTTGTCCGGAACCCTCAATCTCACTTTTTTCTTTGAGAAGCATTCTGATGGATCATGATCCCGAGGTGTCAAGGCCCACAGATGTACATGATTCAGAAATTATTTTAGTAGCTCCCATCCATGTTCCTAAACAGGTACCGCTGAATGTTACTCAGAATGATTGAGGAAACTGTTTCAAAATTTACCATTAATTTCATTCCCATATCTAGAGACAGTGCAACTCTGTGCTGATTTTGCACCTGTTTCAATACATCTGGTAACACCGCCAATGAGGTTGTGCCATATGTAGTACTATAGATACACACAAATGTCACAATCCCAAGGGGAAGACACATAGTTAAAATTCAGTGCTGGCATTGGTATGTTGTATGAGAATAAACCGCTTCCAGCTGGTTGGTCTTCCAAGCAATCCAGAAGGAAATGTCATCATATTTTAAGGGTAGTTTGCCCATGATAGCATTTATAGTCGGTGAGCTGATTGCCTGTATGGCAAGCAGTGCCTGTGGTGCAGGTCCTGTTGGAACTGCTCTGTCTGCTATTGTCAGCAGCATGTATTGTCTAAGTTTCTATATAAGGCTACTTTCCGATTTGATATATCTATGATTTATCTTTGCTGTAAGTTTATTAGATTAGAAAAAGTTGCATTGCTGGTCAGTTCCTGCCAAGTGGTCAAATCATTACTTAAGGGACCCAGAATGACAGTCTGCTGCATTTTGGTTGACCAGTTTGGGGGTTTTTGCTTGGTCAATGGGATCTCCCAAGTCATAATAAACCTGGTATTGTGCAGGAGCTGCTGCAACTATGTATGAGTGAAAATGCACAATATTGGCATCTATAGGGTTAAACTCCACCCATGAATAAAACATTTCAAAGGCATATTAAGCATGTGCATTACAACAAGGGTTACTGCACCCCTGCATCGGGAACACCTCTATCTTTGAGATGTGGTGTTACTGCTGCTGCCGTAATTTACTCCTATTGTAATAAGAGCTGTCATTTTTAATGAACAAACTTAATGAACATGAGATCCAAATTGCAGAAAACACATAATAGGCAAATACCCTTTTAAGTGCCGAGCTTGACAAACCTACAGTAAACAAGGGCTTCCTATTTAACCTAAAGGAGGTGACCAATATTATAACAAAGGTTTTCATAGTAATTAGTTTTTAGAGTGCAAAATAAAAAAATATGCATGAATTCAGTGAGCACATGGCATTGGGTGTCAATTATCATGATCTGGTTGGCTATCACCCCTGCCACCCTCCGCCTCCAGAACTGCAGGGGTCAGATTTATAATCTCCTGGTGCAAGGACTGAATTCAATGCACCAATTCAAGCTAGTAATCCTGTTAAACTGCAACCCATATGTCACCCCCTCAGCTCAATGTCACAATAACTTCCACTAGATGAGTTCAGGAACACAGTAGAACTCCAACCCCTCTTTTGTAAATTAATAAAACACTCAAAATAGCACTAAGAAACAGGGGATATATTTTAAAATGTTTATTTCAAAAACCCACGTCTAGTGCATAAAATATGAATGGTAATCACTCAGAATGAGAGAATAAATTCAGTAATATATGACATGGCCGGCCAGTGAACACAATATGGCTAGTTCTTAGTATCCAAGCACTCATTGTCACTTCCAAGTGATATGCTAAATTTTACTTTTGTGTGATAGCCTAAGGCATTCTCGGTGTTGTAGTCTTATTCTGCTTCCATTGAACTAATTACACTTACACACCTGAAATCAATGATGTGTGGTTGAAATGTCCAGGACTGGAGGAGTTGTCTGTGACGACATGGAGTGAGGTGGTCACCACAATGCTCTCTGAGATTCTCTTTTAGAAATGGCCCCTGATACAAAAATGTCCTCCTTGAGGCCCTATGTCCCATGTGCCTGGAAAACAGGGTTGGATGTAGGGCTGGGCGGAATTTGCGGAATGCCTCTTCGCGGAATTTTGAAAAACAATTGTGGAAATCAAGCGCACAACCTGAGGGACCGTGTGCCCGGGACTGGGGTCCCTCGTGCTTGGGCAGGCTCCCCGATCTCCCCGGCCTGGCTGCGTTGAGAAGCAGGGACCGGCCCCGGGCCTCCTGATTTTTGGTCAGGGCCTGGGATCCCACGTCCTGCGGCCTGTCAAGTGTCCATCTGCCCGGGACAAGAGACCCTGGTGCAGAGCCCCGGAGCCCTGCAAGGGCAGGCGGGAGCCCTACCGCTATGGCTCGGTGTGGGCAGCTGGGAGTCCTTTCGGTCCCGGCCATCTGGTCGCACCTTTCCCTCGGCCATCTGGTCGCGCGCAATGCTTTCTAATGGGGCGACTAGATGGCCGGGCCAGCCTGGAAGTCCCGATGAGGGCTCATTTGACTCCCGGATCCCAGTCAGGGCTCCAGGAGGTTGGGCGCATCCGCGCTTAGGATCCCCTCCGTCACTCGGAGCGCGCAGGTTACAAGAAAGGTGGGTAGCCTTCCTCCGGATTAGTGGGGGCAGGGTATGCCGGGACACCCCTCCTGGGGATGGCGGTTCTCAGGCGGGGACCAGATGGGCCAAGCCTGGACGACACTTCCCCGGGGCGTCCGGTGCTCCCTCCTCCAGCCCGCGGCGAGGCAAAGTGCCCAGGATGGGCTCCATGGGTCCCCCGGGTGTCCGGGCCCCGGGAGCTCCACCGGGCCTCCCAAGCCTAAGGCCCAGCATGGGGTCTACGAGCCCCCCCCCGAGGCCCGCAGCCCTGCAGCCCTGGAGCCCTTCAGCCCAGAGCCCTTCAGCCCGGAGCCCTTCAGCCCGGAGCCCTGCAGCCCCGGAGACCTGCAGCCCCGGAGCCATGCAGCCCTGGAGCCCTGCAGCCCCTGAGCCCTGCAGCCCTGGAGCCCTGCAGCCCCAGAGCCCTGGAGCCCTGCAGCCCCGGAGCCCCGGAGCCCCGCAGCCCTGGAGCCCTGCAGCCCCGGAGCCCTGCAGCCCCGGAGCCCTGCAGCCCTGGAGCCCTGCAGCCATGGAGCCCTGCAGCACCGGAGCCCTGGAGCCCTGCAGCCCCGGAGCCCTGCAGCCCCGGATCACCGGAGCCCTGCAGCCCTGGAGCCCTGCAGCCCCGGAGCCCTGCAGCCCCGGAGCCCTGCAGCCCTGGAGCCCCGGAGCTCTGCAGCCCTGGAGCCCTGCAGCCCCGGAGCCCTGCAGCCCTGGAGCCCTGTAGCCCTGGAGCCCTGCAGCCCCAGAGCCCTGCAGCCCTGGAGCCCTGCAGCCCCGGAGCCCGGAGCCCTGCAGCCCCTGAACCCTGCAGCCCCGGAGCCCTGCAGCCCTGGAGCCCTGCATCCCCCGAGCCCTGCAGCCCTGGAGCCCCGCAGCCCCGGAGCCCTGCAGCCCCGGAGCCCCGGAGCCCTGCAGCCCTGGAGCCCTGCAGCCCCGGAGCCCTGCAGCCCTGGAGCCCCACAGCCCTGCAGCCACGGAGCCCTGTGTGGGCAGGCGGGAACCCTAGCGCGAAAGCTCGGGGTTGGACAGATGGGAGTCTCGATGAGGGTCCATTTGCCTCCCGGATCCCAGCGAGGGCTCCAGGAGGTCGTGCACATTCGCACCTTGGGTCCCCTCTGTCACCTCGTGCGCACGGATTACAAGAAAGGGGTGTAATTTTCCTCCGGATTACTAGGGAGACCTCCGAGTGGTTTGGCGATTCTTTGTATCAGGGGAAGGCAGACCCAGGGCCCGCCCAAAGCGGGGCCCCCAGGGGCCCGGGTATGCACACCTGCCTCTCAGCCCCCTTCCCGATGGTCCTTTTTCTCCGAGTTTGCTGGGTCAGAGCTCTGTGAGGTCCGGCAATCCCGAGACGGGGGAAGGCAGACCCGGGGCCCGCCCGCTGGGGCCCCCAGGGGCCCGGGTATGCACCTGCCTCTCAGCCCCTTCCCGATGGTCCTTTTTTCTCTGGGTTTGCTGGGTCAGACCTCCGTGAGGTCTGGCGACTGCGAGACGGGGAAGGCAGCGCCTG
>NC_140583.1:758790451-758795451 GCF_964204655.1 Triturus cristatus
CTAGCGCCCTGGGAGCGCTACATCGCTTTATTTTGCCCCATAGGAGCGCTGGAGCTCCGAAGCGAGGCGCTGCCGTCTGTTTGGAGGGAATCCCCATCGCAGGGATTCCCCCCGTGATGCTGCCGAGAGCGGGTGCCCACCCCGCATTCTGATTATGCCTAGCGGGAGCCCACCCCGCTTATATTGTGCCTTTGGTGCGGGTGCCCACCCCGCTTATGTCTTCAATTTACGGGTGCCACCCCGCTTCTGTGGTTTAAATTTGCGGGTGCCCACCCCGTATGTGCCGACATCGTGCAATCACCGCCGCGGCCGCTTAGGCAGGAAGTCAGGCAGAGATTGCCTGGGACATGGGCGGGGCCTCCCTGGAGTCCGGAAGCCCCGCCCGCCGAAGAAAGGACGGCCCGGAAGACGGTGAAGCATGGCAGGGCTCCCATGAGTGGAGAGAGCCCCGCGCATGTTCCTGAAGCCCCGGGTCCCAGGAGGGGGCCCGGGCGAAGCGAAGGAAGCCGAGACCGGAGGAAAGGAAACCGCCCCCAGAGCCGGTGAGTGAGGGCTCAAGGGGGCGGGGGAGATCCGGTCGGGGCCTCAGAAGAAGCCGGTGAGTGGGGCTGCCCCCGGTCGCCTCATACTGGCTGCACGCGGGATGGGGACAGAGTGTTTTGCTACCAGGAGGAGCCCGGTGAACGGGGCTCCTCCGTCACCCTCGGTGCCAGTGTCCATTCTTGGGCATGAGCGGACCCGCCGTTGCGGGCCGCTCCAACACGGGGGCATGTTGTGCAAAGCGCCAGGGCGCTCCAATGCGGGGCACAGGTGGTTCCCGAGCCTGCGAGGCTCCAACGTGGGGGACATACTTGTTTAGAGCCTAGCATGGCTCCAACGTCGGGGGCATTGTTTTCTCTGAGCCCCGAGGCTCCAACGCTGGGCAGGTGTGCTTTAGAGCACTGGTGCGCTCCAACGGGGGTATAATTGTTTTTAGAGCCCAGTGAGGCTCGAACATGGGGGCAGAGTAATTTCAAGTTCCCTTTTGGCCGCGATACTCACAGCTGCCCCGCTACTCAGTGGGCAGCTGCAACGATGGGGCCATAATTGTTTTTAAAGCCCAGAGAGGCGGGCATGATTATTCTAGAGCCCAGAGAGGCTCCAACTTGGGGACATGGTGTGTGATGAGCCTAGGTGGCTCCAACGTTGTGGATATTGTTCCAAGGGCTAGTGAGAGCCCATGCCTTATTTGCCTACCACAGCTGCGCAGCACTTAGTGCCAGCTGCAGCGTTTAGGCCCTGCTTTGTCCCCAGCTGCCCAGCAAGTAGTGGGCAGCTGCTACGTTTAGGTTCTGGTGCGTCCTGGACTCTAATGTGATTGAGGTGTTATTGCGATTCATGCTAATGTGCTTTTGGGTGCTAGGAAATGTATTGTGTATAGCATGTTTTGCGCACCCTGTGTCTGATACCTCTAAATGTGGTTATTTCTGCCTAGAAGGTTGTTTTACCTGCTTAGGTTGATGGTAGGGAGAATGTACTTCCCTGTGCGATGTGCGCCCCTAGTATAGTTATAGCTAGGTGGTTAGGTCTAATGAGTTAGACCAATGAGAATTGCATAATGTGATTTATGCCCCTGTGATAGATACAGGATAGGTTTTATACCTGATGCTAGTGTGATGACACTGAGGTCATTATTGCGCCAGTAGAGACTGGTTGTGTTCTACAGTTACTTTGTGTTATGTTCCACATTTACTATTGGTGATTTGTGCTGTGTTCCAAGTGCTAATTCCTGACAGTGGTCCAGGTGGCCCTGTCTTGTACATAATCCCTTGTAAATTCTGCCCGTGCCTGTTGGCACATTGTAGAGTGTGTGTTTTTATCTAATGTGTTGTGTATAATACAAAGGCTATTTTTATAGAATACCTTGTGTGGAGTTTCCTTTGTTGTGGGCCTTGGGTGTTGTTGCTGGGTGCGCGCGCAAACGCTTTACACATCGCCTCAGAGATAAGCCTGACTGCTCGTGCCAAGCTACCAAGGGGGTGAGCAGGGGTTATCTTTGGCGTGTAACTTCCTTGCCCTGACTAGAGTGGTGGTTTCTGCCTGGCTTTGGCGCAAGCCTCAGCCAACCAGAAATCCCATTTCTAACATTGGTGGCAGCGGTGGGATTTGGACTTGCGTTTGCGCTGTACCGCAGCAGCAACTGGCCGCACTACAAAACTCTGCATTTAGATAAATCACATGGTATAGGGATTATTGTTTTAAAGTTTGCTTTTAAATGTCATTTCTTTGGAAATGTGTTCTTGTGCACTGTGAGTTAGGTGTCCCTAGCTCGGGAGGGTAGATCATCCCCCTTAGTGCATTGTGTTTTCTGGATTCACCAGAGGGTGGGATCCAGTGGTGGCAGCAGATGTGTCCAGTGCATGTATTCCCATTCCCAGTTCCAGGGGTAGTGGTACCTGTGTCACGTGGTGGTCAGGTTGAGAAATCAGGGGCGGTAGAAACTGTCTTACCAGTCTTGGGAGGGGTTTGGGGATGAATGTGTAATGCGCTGGATGAATGTGAATGTCCCATTCCCAGTTCCCAGAGTAATAGTACCTGTGTCACGTGGTGGTCAGGTTGAGAAAATCAGGGGCGGTAGAAACTGTCTTACTAGTCTGGGGGGTGTGTGTGGGGATGAATGGTGTGAGTTCTCTGAAATAAGGAGCTTGCTGAATTCTTTGGTGTGAGTTCTCTGAAATAAGGAGCTTGCTGGTTGATTGGGTGTGAGTTCTCTGGGATAGGGAGCTTGCATTGGGGAGTGAT
This sequence comes from Triturus cristatus, assembly GCF_964204655.1. Taxonomy (NCBI): domain Eukaryota; kingdom Metazoa; phylum Chordata; class Amphibia; order Caudata; family Salamandridae; genus Triturus; species Triturus cristatus. The sequence goes on from NC_140583.1 coordinate 758,793,233, forward strand.
TCCAAAAGTAGTGGCTGAGGTGTCTTCCAGCCCAGCGTGGTGGAAGAGGTTCAGAGTAGCCCAGCTAGGTCTCGGTGTAGGGGCTCACGGCCTGTCTCTGCGGAGAAGGAGTGGGTGGGACTGCGTGTCTCCAGGTGCCCGAAACCCAGTGTCAGGGCCTGGATGGTTTCTTTAGGGAACATCAGGTCGGGGGCCTAGGCTGTACCAATAGGTCATTTGAGGAGGATCTCCCAGTGTCTAGAGGACGTGGAGCGTCTGTAATCAGAGCTCCAGTAGTCCTGGTGTCTGGCGGTACCGCTCCAGTTGGGAGGGTGCAGAAGTCCAGAGGGAGGGGTGAGAGGGGGAGGGATTCCCCAGTGGGAACCAGTAGGTCAGGGACCAGCCGGGAGGGCTGTGTCGCCACTGAGTGACCGTGGTGTCGCCACTTCTGTCCTGGGGGGTCTGCACGCACTGTCAGATGGACAGGAGGTAGTGAGATCAGCGCCAGGCAGACTGTCACACGACCCATTAGTTATGTGTCACCCTCGTTAAGTCCTGGTTCGCCAGGCATCTGACCAAAGGGTACGTCCCTCGGTTGGGGAGCCAGTAGTCGGTGTTTCCGGATCTGGACGTAAGGGCGGCTGTAGTCCTGAGGGCAGGTGGGGCTCATCTTAGGTGAAGAGACCCTGCTCTACAGTGGAAGGGGGTGCAGAGGGAGGGAGTCCTCGCCTCTGACCCCTTGGATCCCAGGTGGTAGACCAGTTGGTGGAGAGAGGTCCTGAACTGGTGGGAGAGTTGTGTTCTGGTGGGTGCTTCCCTGGGAGGGTGCGGAACCCCAGAAGTAGAGGTAGGGTGGGGCATTCTTGCCCGTGACCTCTGGTCAGCCTGAGGGTGCGGACCCTAGGTTGAAGGATCAATGGTAGTTGGGAACTACACTGAGAGGGAGAGTGGAGAATGGCTTGTATGCCAGGGGTTACTACCCCCCACTCTGGGTTTGGCAAGGACCAGTGGTATCTGGGTGGCCTAGGGCCTGGTCCTGGCCGTGGACAACTAGGTAGTACCAGTGGGGTAGCCTAGTTGGGCCTGAGTTCTTTGCGGTTGTTTTTTTTTCAGATGGAACCATGTTGATTGAGAATGGCGTAGAACCGGAGAGTGTCCCTGCAGTGCGGGCCTGCGTCCGTGTTCTATCGCCCCAAGCAGGGAAGACCATCACGGTGGTGATTGGTCTGCCCTGCGTTTTGGCTGGAAGGGGGTTGTGTTGGACTTGGCCCTTCTGGCAGGTTCACCCCTGAACTTTTTGCTTTTTATTGGTGACTTGGTGTGGTGATTTGTTTGGTTCCTGCGCACTTTCCCTGTGTCCCAGGGTAAAGTGCGTGCGTGCTCTGAGTGCATGTGGTGAGATAGGCCTGCCCTCCCATAGGAATGCATGGGGAATGTATGTGTCCCTAGTAGTTCCTGAGGTGTGGGGTGTGCAGGCCCGAGTTTGGTATGTGCGGACTCGTGGGAGTGAATGCTGCGCGATGATGTGTGCGGCGTGCATGTACCTAGTGTGGAAGTGCCACTTCTAGAAGTGGGCACTTCTGTGTGCAGTGCATCTGGCGTGTGATTGGCTGGAGCTGGCTGGTGAGCCTGGCTCCAGGAGTCTGGTTGGGTCTGCCCCAGTGGTGAGTGTGTGATTAGCATGCTGATGGCTGGGGAGGAGTGCACCTTGGACCTGAATAGGGCAGGGTTTTCCCCACACACTGCTGGCTCCGCCCCCTGTGGTGCGACTGACGACCCTAGCCCTGCCAGTGAATAGAGTGAGGGGCTGAGCACATCAAGGGTGCTCCCCAACCAGCTGCGACTGGTTTTCCCCCTCACCCTGAACCCAGACAAAGGGATTTGGTGTATAAAAAGGGGCTGTGCCCCCTTACAAAATGTTCTTGTTCTGCTTTGGATCCTGACAGGGGGGGCTTGCTGCTGGTGGGGCCCAGGAGGGACCGCCATGGGGGCTACCTCCCTGCTGGAGGGCCCTGTGTGCTGGCCCCTGGGCCCTGCTTTGCCCCCCTGGACGCCTTCAGGACCTTTTGGACCTTTTTGCTGGTCCTTTGTCTCTGCTCAGGCTTGGTGCAGCCTGCTAGCGCCCTGGGAGCGCTACATCGCTTTATTTTGCCCCATAGGAGCGCTGGAGCTCCGAAGCGAGGCGCTGCCGTCTGTTTGGAGGGAATCCCCATCGCAGGGATTCCCCCCGTGATGCTGCC